>NC_077222.1:60439728-60811640 GCF_024763615.1 Phlebotomus papatasi
AATAAGCAGAAATTCAATATATTTCACGAAATTTATCACTTCTTATCTGAAATCACTGAACGAAAAATATTTTTTTTAGACAAATTGCATAAAGATCGTTTGATCATATCATCAAGAGATGTGGATAATGTGAGATACAATCATGTAAGTGGAAAAGTATGATATTTTTCGGTAATTTATGTTACAACTTAAAT
This sequence comes from Phlebotomus papatasi, assembly GCF_024763615.1. Classification (NCBI taxonomy): domain Eukaryota; kingdom Metazoa; phylum Arthropoda; class Insecta; order Diptera; family Psychodidae; genus Phlebotomus; species Phlebotomus papatasi. The sequence continues at coordinate 60,439,923 of NC_077222.1, forward strand.
AAAAAAGACAAATATTGCAAACAATACGCAAGCTCAAAAGTTGCATGCTTTGAAAAACAAAAAACTGTTTACATGCAAATATGAACTCAATGACGTTTCAATATCTATTGATCAATATCCAATGAAAATGGTTTAAATTGCATGACGGCATCAGCATCATGCTGTTCAATAACCAATGAAAATTATTGATAGTTCATATCGCCAGTAAAATTAGTGAATATTGCGAAATTCGACTCAATTTTACAATTATCTTGCGCACTGCAAGACATTTTTTCCATGTTGCTTCATTCATCTGAAGGAATCAAATTGTCGCGCAAAGACTCATACAAATAGTCTCTCCCGTATGGTCTCGAGCGCGCGAAAAGGTCTCATATTGCATTTGCATTTTTCCACACTTGGACAGTGCATATAGGCCAGAGACTATAGAGACTCCCGCTTACTGCATAGGAAAGACTTCTGGCAAACCTTCTATCATGCCACAATGGCACAATGGATAAGGTGCTGGACTCGCAACCGAGAGGTCTGGTGATCAATTCCCATGGATGGCAGATCTTTTCTCATATAAATTGTATAGGGAGAAAAAATTACATGAGAAAGAGTCCACCAAAGTAATTTCCGTTAATTCAAATATTCAAAATTACCATCAAAAAGCGTGCGCAATATCAAAAAGTTCAAAGTTCCAAAAAGTTCAAGATGGTCGCCTAAAACTTACAGCTAAGATCAATATGGCGTCTGAAACGGATCACATTTCAAACAGCAGTATCGTACTCCATAGCCAATGAAAACGCTTCTTTCAGCAGTATCGTGCTCCATAGCCAATGAAAATGCGTCCCTCAACAGTATCGTGCTCCACAGCCAATGAAATCGCTTCCCTCAACAGTATCGTGCTCCACAGCCAATGAAATCGCTTCCCTCAACAGTATCGTGCTCCACAGCCAATGAAATCGCTTCCCACTCAACAGTATCGTACTCCACAGACAAGCCACGCCCACAAATCAGTATTGTGCTCCATATTCAGTTAAAATAGTTAACCAAAACGCAAAATATTAGCCGGAAAGGGCGGGGAGAGAGGAGGGCGGGGAGAGGAGGACGGGGAGAGGAGGGCGGGGAGCGGGGAAAACCGACCTGCAGGTAGCCCACCCACCAGAGTTATCGATGTGGCGTCACAAAACAGTCTCGTGCTCCACGGAAAGCCACGCCCACAAAACAGGACTCTGCTGTCCCCTTACTACTGATAAGAATTCGAAGACATTTCCAATGAACCATAATAGTATCCAATCGGTAGGGAAATACGCTTTCTATAGTCTTTTTAACTTTGAAATTTTATAAATTTATAAAGACAGTAATTCATTATACTAACACAATCCGATTCGAATAGAAACGTTTCTATAAATGCAGAAGTACGACCAAGAAACCTGAAAACGTTGGTAAAATTCACAGAAACATATTAGAATCACAGATTTAAAATTTTCTTAACGTTAGAAAGGGAAAAGCGTGAAAAAGAAAATATATCTAGAAATGGAAATCACATTATCCTGTAAGGGAATTCTATAACAGTATGACAATCTCATATGACAAATTTTAAAATTTTAGTGTAGAAAATTCGGATAAATTCATTGAAAATCAGATTTATATCAATTACTGAGAGCTTCATAAAGCTTCATGCAATGACCTATCGGTGCTCATTGGGCTTTTGCGTTATCCTGCTCCCGAATTTACTTTAAAAAATTTATCATATGACATTGTCACATCGTTTCAGTATTCGTTTACTGATCCATTGTTTGACGTAATTCGCGTGGATACAAATTACTTCAAAATACTACATTTTGACGAAAATTTCTCACAATGTGATAGACGCCATAATGGTCTCTACACACTAAAAAATATGCCCATTTTCGAGACTATTGAAGAAATTTTTGACAGTTTCTCCGCTACAGGCGAAAAACAATTTGCTCCAATTTTCCGAGTTCCGAGTATTGACAAAGGCTTTTGATATCTCCCACTAATGGTTTCTAATTAGTGATCAAGCCTATTGAAATGCCAAAGAGTCTGGCAATTTCCTTCTTTCCATAATTCCATGTATTTTGTATTCCATGGAGAACGTGGTCACACTGTACTGAAGAACACTTCAAGAATATACAGAGTGATTAATTTCTGGCAATTTCTAGAGAAAACCCAGAGCATTTTTGAACAATTTTCTACACACGTTCACTTAAAACTGTCCCAAAAAAACGTCTACAAACACTGTTTCAATTTTTACAAACACAGTTTTTTCACAACAAAAAATGTTCATAAAGAACAATCTTTAATTATGTTGATTTTTCTTTAAAAATCTTGTCAAAAATTATTTTGTTGAATTTTGTTGCACTATGTAGCGGTTAATTTTTTAATAAAATTTTTGATACAAAATATCTTGACTTGGATATGATTTTTGAAGAGATTGCCTATACACTATAGGCAAATTTTCTTCAAAACCCATATTTTTGTCAAAAGTTCTCACCAGGCAATATTTTTAAAGCACACTTTTTGACAGAAATTTCTCATAACGTGTAGACACCTTAATGGCCTCTACACACTGAAGTAATTTATGTCCATATTGAAGAGTTTTTCCTACTCTGAAAAAAATGTTTTGTCAAATTAACAAGACAAGTTTGTATAAAGGATGTTGTTCCATACAGAATATGGAAAAGTTTTGTCAAATCGGTGGCCAACTGGATCTTGTTAAAAGTTTGTCAAAAGGATGTTTTTCCATGTAAAATACAAGAAAAAGTTTTGTTAAATTGGTAAATAACATCCTTTTAACAAAATTTCAACAAAATCCATTTGTTAGTTTAACAAAACTTTTTTTTTCAGAGTACACAAGCGTAGGGAATTTGCTTCAATATGGACATAAATTTCTCTAGTGTGTAGACGCGATAATAACATAGGACATTTCCTTCAAAAAGTCATTTTTGACGGAAATTTCTTCCAATGTGTAGAGGCCTTTATGAGTTACTCCTCAATATTTTTTCTACATTGGAAAAGTTTTGTGAAACGGGTCAAATAAAATTGAAACTGGTGCACATAAGAAAAACGGAGATTGCATAAATTCCTGTGATTTCGAGCACAATGCGAATTTTCCTTTGCCATATTTTTGTCATAAAAGGTTTTTTGCCCTTCGGCAATTTAGAAGTTCAACAAAAAAGAGGTCACAGAGTATTTTCAGTGGGGAGAAAGTTCTATGAATCCTCAACTTAAAAATTCTATTGCTTTCATATCTGAATTTCTCAGAATCGACTCATATTACCTTCATAATTTGAAAACTCGAATGATTTCCTTTCAAACTTTTTCCTCAACTTCCTACACATCCCACATAATTCACCTTTAGTGGCGTAAACCCAATATTCATTGATTTTTTTTGCATTATTTTTAGATATACTTTGCGTTTATTGGAAAATTTGTTGAGAACTTTTCCACGTGCACATTTTTTAAGCTTTCACTCATAAATCATACAGACAAAAACCGCAAATTTATATTCACACGACAACTTGTTTATTTTGGTTTAGAGCCGCACACAAACATTTTGAAATAATAAATTTCCCATGAAATTTGTTTTATTTGAAGTTTATGTTTTGTAATTTTTGTTCTGGAGATTGTTTAATATCAATATAACCTAGCTAGATAATTTGACAAAGTTCAAATTATCAAGAAAATAGAAGATTATAATTGTGAATGCGATGGAATAAATATAAATTCTTTGTGATTTATATTCTACTTTCGTTGAAGAAGATATAAAACGGCAAAACATTCTCTTGTTGACTAAATTCTTCTCGCAGAAAAGTTCTTAGAAGACTGCGAAGAATTTATACAACAATCATTTTGTAAAAGCTGACAAAGGAGCTTAGAAAGAAAATAATATACACAATCACATTATATATTCATATCTAAACAACAAATTTAAAGTGAAAATCTTCGCATGATGGAATTGCAGACATTATTATAATATTTTCGGTTTTTAGAAATTTCACTCATCTCTTTGCAAAATTAATCTATATTACCTGGGTATACTTTATACGAAATTTAAAGAGAAAAGTAAACTTCTGAATAATCATTTAATTAAAAGACCATTAAATGAAGATATAATCATAGACAAGTAATTCCTCTAAAATCTTTTCTGAATTATTTATTAAATTTTATATTAATTGCAAAATTATTGAGCAAAAAAAAACATGCTTTTTAATTAAAATTGAAATTGTATGCAAATAAGTATGGAAGATTTAACAGAGATTGAAACAATGATAAATGAGTTACCGGTAAAATACATAAAATATAATTTCTTCGTTTTGTGAAGTTAAAATAAATCAAGTGTTTTATCTACTCACGCATCTTCAAAGCATTACTAAGAAAGATATAGTGATTCATAACAAACCTTAATACCAATTTGTTTAACATGCAGGAAGACACAATAAAACAATAATTTTAAGGATTGTTAAAAGAAATGCATTGTATTAGTAAATGAAAATTAATTTTAGGATATGTTTTTCTGAGAATACATAAAATAAATTTAATGTCCTACAATCAAGTTTTGTCATTCGAATGAAGAAATTTTATTAGTAACTTTGTGAATTTCACAGGAAGATTTTTCATCTTGAAATCTTCTGCTGCACGTGCTCCCATGCAATTTAAAATAATTCAGATGAAATTTAAAATAATTTGCTAGTATTTCACTGTTTTTCATTATCAATAATTACGCTCATCACAATTTTTTAAAATACTTATTCCAATTTCCAAGATTAGCCGGAACCTGTTTAGTTATACGAGGATATCAATCAAAAACAATGACGCTTTGCTTTAATCATGTTCATTCTAAATATTTTTTTTTATTAATAAAAATGTAATTTTCTTTTACTATAAATACATTTTTTATATTCTGTTTTTAGTTTTTTTTTCTCAATAAAAATACAATTTGACCACTAAATAAGGTCCATTCCTATAAGAAATTTAACCCTCTAACGGTGTTTTCGTTAATATGCGAAAAAAAAGTTCTAAAAGAATGTTTTCTAGGATAATTATGACCCAATAAAGTCGAAAAAACCATTCATTCTTCATTATCTCTTTTAGTTTAGGCGCTAGGTGAGAAAATATAAAAATTTTTTGAAACATTTTTTGCTTCTAAAATTCACATTTTTAGTTTTTTCAAATTTTTTAAATAAAATATAAAAAGTAGAATAACATATCTTTCAGTAAAAAATAAACTTGTTTTAATCAGATAACTTTGAATCGGTATTTTTATGGAAATTGGAAATGAGTTTTTTTGCACAAATATTTTTTGTTGCTTTTTCTCTGACCTGTCACACAAAACTGGGAATAGCAACAAAACGAAGAGTCAAAATGGGTTCAAACTTTCAAGAAATGTTTATAAGACTATTACCGAGGACACTATAGCACTTTTAAATAAATACACTCAGTCCCGGCATTAAGTCGTTCGGGATTATGCACCTGACGGAATTATGCACACACAATTATGCAAGTTTGCCTACCCTTAGGAGTCAATTTATGAACTTATTTTTGAAATACGCCTGAATGTATACTATGTTGCGACGCGGGACATTTGAAAACATTTTGCTACTTTTTCAGAATAAAACTTTAATTTCTTTTATTAAGGTAAATTTTTTAAATATTCTAACCATTTATTGAAGAACTCTGCCCAAAAAGTACTGTTTGTTGATGAATTTCTTTTAAACAGTTGAATCTTTTTGTTTGAACTACTTTTACTCCGCACGAAATTCGTTCTAACGGACGATTTATTCAAAAGAAAGCCCCTGCGGTTATGCAAATTTTCTCGATGCATAATGCCATTTCGCGCGATTTTTTCGGTCCCGAAAATGTGCATAATCCCGGGACTGAGTGTATAACCTTTATTGTCGCTGTTAAATGTGATTTTTGTGAAGACCGCCTGGAGGTGGTCTTACCCGTTAGATTAGAGGGTTAAGTCATGCCCTTCAGGAAATACGAAAAGCTAAAACAAATCATTTCTTGATTTCATTCAAGAGTTTGAAAAGCTTCTCCTCCTTTAACAAAATAGAACATCCTTTATCCTTAATACTCTCTCTTTCGAAAACTTTAAAATTCCCTAAATTCCCTAAATTGGAGGCAACTATCAATAAGAGGAAAAGACTTTGTCTTTAAATAAACGTGAGATTACTACTTTCTTTAATAGGGCATTGAATTACAAGGTCAAAAGTGGTCTATAATTTTTTAAATTTTAGTAGATACTTAAACTATATAAATCATAAAAAATTTCAAAAGATAATTCGAAATATTTTCGAAGATACAAGGACAAAAGAAAAAAAGAAAATTAGCTCTCTAATTCAGACTCTGTTTTCTTTACTAGGTATTTCTAACAAACGAAGTTTACTATAATTCTCCTTTTTATATTATGGAACAATAAAGGGACGTGCCCTATTTTTAATGAACCTTTTCCTTTGGTTTTCCGGCTTAGATTAAAATTGTGAGATCATTTTAAAATATGAAGATTGGCCTCAATTCTGAAGCCATAATCAAAATCAAAATTTCAAGCTCTCATATGTGTATATTTCCAAGATCAAGATATCACACAAGGATTTTCACAATTTAATTTTAAATTCAATTGAGCCAATTGAGCATTAAAAGATTTCTAGAATTTACTTGAAAATTCTCACACCAGGACACATTTTGCAAGAAATTTGCTCAATTTTAAGTAATGTCGCGAGATTTTGATTGTGAATGACTCCATAAGTCACTTATCTGTTATGCAAAAAAGAGTCTCGAAAGTCAGAAGAAAGGGTTGTAGGCAAGGGGGCTCATGAAGAGACTCTCATACAGTATTGTTGTAAATCTGTATGAAGTCATCCAAACTGGAGATTTCTTCACACAACAATTTCTTGCGAATTGCTTTGGAGGAACTCAGCAAATTACTCCCGATACTAAAGCTTCAATTCTGTACAAGTTTATCACTAAATTACAGTATACTTATTTTATTTTTTTTTTGCCACAAATAATAATTAATTACAAGTGAATAAATTTAATAAGAACAATTTGGCTAAAAAGGCTGCTTATTCAACTGCAATAAAATTGAATTGAATGAGAAATTTTAACATTTTAATTTGCTGAATTCAAATTTAATTGAGCAACCACATTTATGCTATTTTATCATGTTTAAACATATTTTGGTGGACCAAGCATTAGTTTATATCAATAAATAAGCGAAAATCTATCAATTCAAATGATTTTTAATGCAAAATAATGCATAGGAATAATTCATCTGAAAATTAAATTGAATTTACAAATTGAAAAAGTCCTAGTGTGATAGCACGAATCCTGAATTTGATTCAGTCACCTTACCCTAGGTCTGCCCCGAGGTCGATGTCTCTTCACAATGACTTGCATAGCTTTTCTGGGGAATCTATTCGTTCATGCGGTGAACATGATCAAGCAACTCCTTGACTCTTAAGCTCCTCATAGACTATTAGGCCAGCTTCAGGTTTAGCCCAGTTCCCGAATGGCCCAAAATCTTAAATTGCGAGCAATTTTATTGCTTTTTGAGAGCCTTCATTTGTCTTTAATAATCTAATCCTAAGATAAATTTTCCCAAAAAATCGTAATTGATATAAAATTAGAGTAGTTAAGCCATATAGCTAAACTTTAGGTCTGAAGTCCGTATTGCGTTCCGTCCGTGTATAAACGTCCGATTTTATACTTTCGGTCATTACCCAAATCTCATGACCATAGATAAGAACGAACATAGCATAGGTCAGATTCATTAAAAGAATATGGAAAAAAAGGAAAAAAAATATGAAGTGTTCGAAGGCAGTCTGTGCGAAGCCTGAAAACCTTCCCCTAATATTTACTCAAATTACTTCGTGTTAAGGAAATTCAAGTCTTATGACGAAGTTTAAGTTTAAAGTATTTTCGTCTGAATCATTTGAATTATGCAGTATTTATCTTCAACAAATGTACGTTTGTTCTATTATCAATGAGTTTTCTTGTTAAATTGGGCAAGACACTGAATGAAATTGCTTCCACTTTGTCACATGTTCACCAATCCAGAGAGAAGAGTCTAATTGAATCATGTTCTGTTTGCAGTCATGAGTGATTCAGCGTCGGCATTTCGTGCCAGAGACATTGGTCTTCGGGCACAGAAGAAAATTCTCTCGAGAATGGCAACGAAGAGTGTTGCAAAATCCTTTATTGATGACACTACTGCCTCCCTGTTGGATAACATCTATCGTCTGGCAAAGATTCATGTAAGAGTTTAACAGATGATTTTCTGTTTTTATTCTCAAGATACTCGTTGACTTATATTCATTGATTTTGTGTCGTATTATTAGTTTTTTCCATTGAAAACAAAAAAAAAATGCTGTGACAATTTGATGATAAGATATGTAATTTTTTTTTATTATTCTTGTGGCTTTTTTTTCCTCTCTGCAGTCTGATAAGAAACAAGCTGAGCGACTTGTCAAGAATATCATAAAGATTGTGATTAAAATTGGCGTTCTTATTCGCAATGACGAATTCAATGAGGCCGAAATGCAAACCGCAGAGAAGTTTCGGAAGAAATTTCAGGTGAGTTTTTTATTGTGGAGGGGAGGGGCTTAAAGTTATTTTATGGTAAGGATGTTAAATGGTATTTTAATTGGTAATTTTGCAGGTTACTCAAATGGCTATAATTTCCTTCCATGAAGTTGATTTTAGCTTTGATATTCACTATTTGCAAAAGGCACTCACAGAGTGTCAATTTTTGCTGAAATCCGTGATCAAGAGACATTTGACGGAGAAAAGTTTGAGTCGTGTTGATGAGATTTTCAAGTTTTTCCGTGATGACAAACTCCTTGAGACGGCCTTCCGTCCAAATTCACCCTATAGCGATGTGATGATGAGCTTAGTGGCTGACTTGAATAAGTCTCTGGACGAGGGAGACTCTAATTTATAGAAGACAGAACACACTTTTAAATCATTTCAATGCTGAATGTGAATTTAAGGAAAAGACATTTTAAGATAGCCATTATGTGGCTATTTTTTCTTGCAAAATTCCAATCACATCAGTTTTTTCTCACTGTAGTTTCTTTTTATTCTTTATAATTTTTATTAAGATTTCCTAGTATTCTATTTATCCTAAAGAACACGAAGAGAATGGCCGATAGTTTCAGCAAAATAAAATTAAAAAAAAAAGTTTGAATCCCAACATATCACAAAATTTCTTCTATAATAAAATAACCAAGAAAAGAACTCTTATATTTCGAGTCAAAGATGCACAATAATGTAGAAAAAAATGGGATCAAAGTATCAGGCCTTCAAACTATAATAAATATTATATACAAAATGCACTCTTGAAAATGCGAAAAAGATAAATTTACAGCAACAGATCAAATATCAAACATTCCATGATAATAAATACAAATGATTTTACACCAAATATTAATATTTTTAACGTTATTTGTTCTATTCATTTCTCTCTGAACAATTTGTTTGATTAATGATTAAGACTGTTTTTCTAGTAATTTTAATTTATTCTTGCCATATTAGTGGAGACATTGAGTTGTCTATAATACATTTTTTGATGGGATTAAACCTACCTTTTCACTGTTTATTAATCTGTAAGGTTTTTGTTAAATGACGTGTTTTTCTCTCTCCTATTTTTATTATTAGTTTTTTTTTTGTTGGAGGGACTTTCTGATCACAACATTTTATTATGATTGATTTACTGTAATTCAATGTGTGATGTGGGAAATATCTAGTTTCCGAGACAACATATCTTCATGACAATAAATTGGATTATGAAGAAAAGCATTTTTCACGTTCAATTTAAAAATGAAAAAGAAAAAGCTGACGGGAAATGATTGTTTTGTGTTTTGATCAAGAAAAGAATGCTGAAATAAGCATCCGTCCCACAAGTAGATTTTCATTGTATTGAAGAGAAACAAAAAAAGAACAAGACATGTACTTAAAAAGTGGAACAAGAGATGAAATAAATATTGCGAAATGTAACTGACATGTTTTATTTGACGATATGAGGATGAAAAGGACATGGAAAACAGATTTCACAGGTCAGTGTTGCAAATAAATATACACCCCTTTGCAAATTTGTGAAAGAAATTGAAAATTTTAAAATAATAACTCTCATGAATTTTACCTAAAGGAATTTGTGTAATTCATTTCCGACAATCGCATAGAAAATTATTTCAAAAGAAATAGTAATTTTTCAAATTGTACAACAAGGTTTAATTTATCGTTTACTCTCTGAATATATTTCTCTTTAACATAAATTAATATTAATGGATATAATGTTCAAATGTAGCTTCTCACATTAGTATAAATTATGCATGCATAGCTATTTAATTCGTGTCTAACCATAAATCTAAGTTCAGTACAACTATTGTACGCAAATTTGTACATTAACACTAGAGTTTACCTTATTGGAAATGGCACTTTCTATAGTGCTTGCGGTTTAGTTGGATGTGATTCGCCAATTTAAAGGCAGAAGCACATTGACAGTTAAAATCTTCATTTTTTATCTAAATTTATTCCATTCAATTTATTGATAAAAATAGGACAATCTGTCCCCTATATAATGGATATACAAAAAAAAAGAAGTTCATATTGGACACGTGGAGCGTGTGGTAGACACAAATCTAAGGATAAGCTCCTTCATCCGTTCACGAGGCGAATTATTTCAAAGAACGATTCCCTTCAATAAATAGGGGGAGTCCTATAGAACGCAACAACCCTAACCTGACGCACAGAGACACGAAGCCCTAGTGGATGATCCATCCACTGCAAGCTCCATGAGATACCGCGGCACACCAACCCAAAGTACCCATGGAACTATGTCAACAGCACGAGTCTCCAGCTCCAGGTAAGGAAAAAGGGGAGCAAGACCAAGGATTGAATATATCCAAGGAGAAATGTGGTCAAATTTGCGGTGTTCGAAGGCATAGTGTAGAGTCAGTGCAGAGCGTCCCGGGATTATGCATACTTTCAACACCGAAGAAAATCGCGCAAAATGGCTTTATGCACATAGAAAATTTGCATAGGGTGGAGTCTACACTTATGGATCTTATACACTTATGGGCAGCGTCCAAAAATCTTAAGTTCTTACGTAAAACAGATTTCGAAAAGTTCTAAAATTATTAATTTATAATGTAATTAACAATTTTTTTGATTTTTCGAAATCTGTTTAATTGGTACATCTGTTTAATTTAAGATTTGTTGTCCATAAGTATGTAACGTAGCTAGGGTGGAGTAACCACTTATCGCCATATTTAGGAAAACGGGAATTAATGTTACTGTAACTTTTGAACCCTTATTACAAGATAACTCAAATTTGACACAAGGTTACTTAAATGTATTGGCTACAGATTCATAAAAACAATAATCCTCCAATTTAACCTTGGACTACTCAAAAAAAATGATTTTTATTAACAATGCAAAAATAACCACTTCGTCGCCAGTTCTGTAACCACTTCTCGCCACCCATTTGGAAAGGTCCAAACTCAATTATTTTGGGCAATATTATGCAAAGATTACATTCAGTATTTCTCTTTCCTTATGATCACCCTATTATTACTCATTTTAAATGATTTTTCTTCGCTTTTATTTGATAAACTATTGGACTATTGCATAAAGTAAACAATCCAGATTTGACAACTGAGAATCTACGAAGTGAAGTTAGCGTCGCCTATTGAAAAGAGATGGCGACAGGTGGTAAACTCATTTCAAAATATTACCACTTTTCGCCATGCCTCATTTTTATATAAATATAATATAAAATGAAATAATTATTAACAAAATACTAATTTTATCTATTCCACAAGTGTAATTAAATATTCAATAGACAAATTAATTATCCAAAAAGATACATTTTGCTTAATGAAAATTTGATGACACTTAGTATATTGGATAAGAAATATTGGATTAGATGCACTTGCTCAAAATATTATTCTAAAAAATACTCAAAATCCTAAATTCAAAACGAGTAATTACTCTTTTTCGGCTCTATACGTAGCAGCAGTAAAAATACAAGTAACTTTGCGGCTCATTTATTTCATAAATCGCGAAAAATAGCGATTTCAATTTAAGTGGCGAAAAGTGGGGCACTGGCGAGAAGTGGTGATTCCACCCCATATATGCTATATATGCATCAGTATGTTTGTATAATCCCATTGTATGCATAATTCCAATATATAAGGGAAGAGCACCTCGAATTGGAATGTTAAGAGACATGCTCGATATTTAGTTGAAAATATTTTCCTCAAAATACTATTTGGTAGTTTTGTGTATGCTAATCGGTATATTAGTGATCCATTTAACTATATCTGTGCATTGGAATTTTACATTTTTACAATAACTTAATTAAAAATAGGTGTATGTATATCATGTACCTCGGATCGTCATGAATTTAATCAGGTGTCTCACGGAAAATTGGTTTTATTAATTAAATCTGAGATAATGCATTGCATTCTTGTGAGAGTTAAATGGTAAAAAATAGTCAATAATTTTTAAAAAATTCATTTGAATTGATGCAACAATATAGTAATAACATGACGAACCGAGGGACACTGCTGATCGCTAGTGCTCTTCCCTTATGCATAACCCTGTAGGGGAATTCTGTAAAAGTATGACAATGTCGTAAGACAAATTTAAACATTTTGTATAAACAATTAGAAAAAAATAACTTTAGGTAGTCAGGGAAAATTATTTTCTTTATGGGACACCGGTGTTCCAATTGTCTTCAAAGGGTTAAAATTAATTTTAATTAATTAAAATACGTAACTATAAAAAATACGTAAGGTTGTAGTAACTATTCTTATATATCTTAAATTAGTTGTTTTAGATGGCCAAAAGTGCTTACATGACCAAAAGGGCTGACTCTACCCTACCGCTCACAAGAATTAAACGCCCCGTTCAATCAGACTTATGTTTCAGAGATTAAAGTAAAATACAGTTCAACACCATACGTAAAAAGGGGCAATTAAAGCTCTAAGAGAAAGTTTTATTAGTGTGCATATTCCTTTAATATTTAAATATCTAAAATTTCAGAAATTAAATATATTGTACCTAAACTCAATCCAAAAGGTTTCTGGAATTGGTCCTACATCTCACAACACTTTTTAAATCTATCAAAGGGTTCTAATATTTATCTAGGATTCTAATATTGAAAAAGTGAAGATTAAATCAATCATTAATTTCTATAAATTATTGCCAGGAATTTCTATCTTACGATTTTCTAAAATCAGTTCCATTTTTTCTAAACTAAATCATTTAAGAATAGATTTAGAAATTTAGTAGAAGAAATTTCTATATGTAAGAAAACTAGTAAAATATGTTTTTAACGATAAAATTGTTTTTAGAAATCAATCAATTCTGAGTATTAGATGTTTTTTATAATAAAACTTGTAAAAAAATATATTCAATGTCCATTATGGTTCCTATATGATAGTATTTCCGCGTGCTCCCTGGCCCTCTTGATAGATATATTATATTTTTTTTATTTTCACAATAATTTAGCTTTTAATTCGTATGGAGCAAAGAAATTAATTATTTGTAAAATGAGCAATTAATTTATAAGGAGGTAAAAATAGATTAAATATTGTCCAATAATGTTTAAAAATCTGTCATTTACTAAGTCAAAGAGGTTAAAAGGTACAAATTTATCGATACTATCGATTCGATAATAGCGCAAAGTTATTATTTCATCTCTGATTCAGCTTAACCTTACCTAGGAATTTTAGGGGAGACCAGGGTAGAATTAGCCACCAAATGAGATTTTCAACCCTCTAACAGTGTTTTCTTTAATATGCGAAAAATAAGTGAACAAATTTAAACATCGAATTTTCTAAGGTCAAAATTTAATCATCCCCCAGAGTCCATTTTTCAACCGATTTGCTTAAATTTGGATTTTTTGGAAAGGTATTGAAATTTACAATCCGGCTGTATTGGTTTTAAAATCATGAATTGATAATGTACTGATAACTGTGTTATCACACTTGCACATTAAAATTTTAATATGATTCACATTAATTGTCGCTGGTGATAATCCAAATGTGTAATTTGTGTGTTTGAATCATTTTATATTCAAAATTTGATCTATTCGTTGATAAAAAGGTAGACTTGGCCAGCAAAATTTGATATAAATTGATTTATAGCATTAATGTGATTTTCTCTTTAATTTTTTAATGTGAAAAATATTTATGCTTTAGGTAAATTTAAACTTATTTTTGCAGGCCAAGTCCACTTCTTTATCAATAAACAGAAAAACCCCAAATATTAAGTGACTCAAAGACACAAATAACATATTTGGACGCTCACAAGCGACAATTAATGTGAATCACATTTAAATTTACCTAAAGCATAAATATTTTTCACATTAAAAAATTTAAGAGAAAATCACATTAATTTTTCGCATTAATGCTATAAATCAATTTATATCAAATTTTGCGGGCCAAGTCTACCTTTTTATCAACGAATAGATCAAATTTTGAATATAAAATGATTCAAACACACAAATTACACATTTGGACTATCACCAGCGACAATTAATGTGAATCATATTAAAATTTTAATGTGCAAGTGTGATAACACAGTTATTCTGACTATAGTTAAATAACATTAAGTTAAAGTACAGTTTCCTTTGAAAATATGGGAAAAATCGTATATCAATATAACCCCACTGATCGCAAAAGCCTCACCTCCCTCAAAAATTATAATTTCAGAACTTGTTAAAGATTAAAATCACTTGTTTAAAGTTAGATTCTTAAAAAATTCCAATTAATAATCGTCAATATTGAGATGATTTTCGGGCAATTTATGCACAAGTTTAAATCGATATTTTCATCCGTGATGAACAGAAAATTGACTATTTCGTGAATTCTATTTGAAATGTCGAGAGGCTCCTGCATCAATCAGAAAAATTCCTAGTGACCCAAAGAGGATTCGAACTTAGCACACTTGCACTATAGCGCGAGCACTCTAAACAATCGCCAAACTAAATAGACTGTAACTACTCTACTGAATCTACTGGTTACGCTAATGACTTCAACCTCTACCTTGGCTATTGATTTATTAGTAATTAAAATAATAATTAGTAAAAAATTAATTTTACATGCATCCTCTGGAGGGCGCGTCTATCTCATTTCCACTTAATTTAAATTCCAACGTTGGAAACGAAGTATACAACTCACAAAGGCTGAGTGCGAAAATACTTAGCAAAGAATCTAACTAAAAAAAAATAAATAAAAAAAGTAGCAACGGTTCTAAAGACAACAATTAATTGAAAATGCAAAAAGTGTGAAATGTTCAAGTGTTGAGGTGAAACAAGGTGGAAGAAAGCAGCAATTAGTCATTTGCTGCGCCACCGAAAGATACAACGCATGGCAATAAAAACAATACTTCTGTGAGAAATAATTTCTTTACACTTTTATTTACTGTCTGTTTATTAGAGACTTCACACTTGGTATTTTTTTTTGTTTCTTTTTTTTTCTCCGTTACATTATCTTCTGTATCATCTTCCACTGTGATAAATTAAGCAAATCGTTTAGTACCTACCTATGTCATTTTGTTTACAATAGCAGCTATAGTAATTAAGATTTATTCTTTTTTTTTATATATATATAATTTTCTCTTCATCTCAAATTTCTCACACAAGAAAATATGAAACTGCACAAAAATTTTGAAGGGACAGAGGGTACTTTTTTTATCTTTTTTTTCGTGTTATACAATATATCATCTTTAAATATTTTTCAATGATTTTTTTTATAGTATAATTTTTTTTTTAGGTATATGGAAATACTGACATTGGCGACAAATCGTGAGACGTGGCTTTGCAATGATGTCCAAAGAGAAAAAAAAAACTTTGCAATTATTGAGCCTCCCTTTAAACCGATTATTTTGATGGAGCAAGCAACCCTGTTGCTCTCAGTCTGCAGTTATCCCACAAAACATTATTTGGGTGAACGGAAAAGCCACAAATCATTGGTAATCTATTATACTAGTTCAAAGTCAACCAATCGCAATAAAAATGCAGTTGAGATAAAAAAAATGTGATCTGTTCAGTCGTCACATTAAATTGAGTGTTTTTTGAGATGAGATAAAAAATGGTAAAAAAACCGTGTCAAAGTGGACAGATTATTTTTGTTCAAATAAAAGAAAAAGCCCATTTTTGAGAACTATTATAGAGACCCTTATAAGATTTGATAAATTATTTCACATACTTGGAAAATGATTGTGATGATCTCTAACCAATGAAACCGCAAACACATCGTCTCTCTCTCTCTTTCTCTTCCTCACTGCAGAAAAATGGGATTGAGGGTTGTCTTTTTTCTTTTTTCTCAACATTTTTTTTTAGTCAAAATCAAACTCATCATCGTAGCGCCTCTGATTTCGTGTCTGATGGTCCGCCTGATTGGTATCTGGCGGATTTGTGGACGTCTGTGGCTGACTCTGTTGACTAGACGACGATCCTGGGGCTTCATTATCAGTTCTGTAGAGTGTATTTCCTGGAAAACAGTCATACAATACACTTTATCACAAGTTTACCAATGATATTCTTCTAATTGCGGAACAAAACAGGAAAAAATTGTTTAAAATCAGTGTTAAGCCTAGATGAGCTTATTGTACATGAGATTCTTAATCTGAGCCAATCGAAATGCATACAAACTCAATTTAAATGAACTGACAGATAAATGATACATCAGTGAAATATTGACAAGAATATCCTCTATAATCTTATTAAAAAAAAACTTAACTTCGATAAATGATTTTTTAGGTAAGGTAATTGTACCTAATTTCGGCCTGCTTGCAATTTCGGCCACTGCTTTTATTCCTCAAATTTCTATGAATGCGAACCATCAAAACCTGCCCCTCAGGCCGTAGCGCTAAGAGGGACATTGAGGGGCAATGCCCTAACTCAAAACTTCCAATGCCCTACCTTAAAAACCAGAAACTAAGATTATGTTCTAAGTACAGACGAGTTCCTCAAATTTGAACGACGGTTGAGTTCAAAATGTAAAATTTGAGGTTATTTGGAGAAAGTTTTGCGTGAAGTCTGAATTAGAACTATATTTTTCTCTAGTGTTTCCTCAATATTATCGTATTATATTAACTTCCGCAACAAATTCCATTTCTTTAACAATAAATTACATTGATATGTTCTTTAAAATTGTCTTTCTTAAATTTGGGAAAGTGCATTTCTCATGAATTCCGTTATGTTTTTGAAAATATTGTTCAAATTTGAGGAGTGAGAAATGTCATCTATACCCCTCAAATGCTCAAATTTGAGGAACTCTACTGTAAACTGCTCGTAGTATAATATGGTAGATAAGAAATTAATCTCCTATTAAATGGCCTGATACATCTAATCTAATAGAGTTATCGATTGAAGTGCTTAATGCAATTGGTTAAAATCGTTAAAAATGATAATTTTGGGAAAAATTTAAATATTTTCTCAAACATCTTAAAAAAATAAAATAGAGTATTTATCCATCTATTTGGCATTGTTATTAATGAGTTGAAATTGTAATTATTTGATGATTAATTAAATTAAATAATGTTTTTCAATGGTTCTGAGCAAAACGAGTGTAAAGATTCTTAGATTTCTTACATAAAAAACTCTTTAGGTATCTTTCCTTTTCTCATTTACGCATTCTCAACATAGTTAAGGGATTACGTGGATCAAGAAGACTGTAAAAATATAATAATTTCTCAATTTTTTCAGCATATTAAAAAACAAATTTAATTTAAGTTCTTAGGCATATAAATGTACAACATTAATATAACCTATATTTTCTAAATTCTTGATTTAAAATTTTTAAAAATTTAGTCATTGAAACCTTATTTTTGGAGATTTTTGAGAAAAAAAACAAACTTTTCGGTGAAGTTTTCTCGGAATTGGTCCATCTAAAATCCAAAAATCAAATATTTCCAGTTAGTTGATAAGTGAAAGTAATCCTTGAACGAAAGATTTTATGTTCACTTGATCAAAACGTATTCTACATTCTACAAAGCGAAACATAGTGTAAAATAAGTCAAAACTGGTATTTTTGCGTATGAAATTTTCTTAAAAAATCAAATTTCATTTTTTGAAAATTCCAGATGAATCAATTCCGAAAAATCTTGTCCACCGAAAAGTATGTTTTTTTTCAAAAAGCTCTCCAAAAATCAAGTCCCACATAATAAATTTTTAAAAGAAAATTTCAGGAAATTAGTTTAAATGTTATACTTTTATATGCCTAAGAGCTTGAATTAATTATATTTTTTATTATGTTGAAAAGAAATTCAAACAAAATCTGATTTTTTTGTTAATTTTCACCCACGTAAAGTGTATCGAAGAATTAGAATAATACTTTTTTTTAATCTGTCTTTTTGAATAATTTTTTTTGTTTTACCTCATTCACTTACACGAAGTGGACGGAAATCGACTAACCAAAATAGACCAATCAAAAATTTTGATTAATGCCCTACCTTTAAACCCTGCTGTACTGATCCGAAATTGGTGTATATATTATGCTTTTTAGGTGTATTAGGGGTTAAAGTAACCCTTTTCCATGTTAATTTTACCCATAAAGAGGTGTAAAATTAACATTAAAATATGTTGATGTATTTTTACACCTAAAAAGTGTTAAAGTTATGAGGAAAAAAAGTTAATCGCACTCCTGTTTTTCCTCAGTGTACTGATGCCCTACCTTAAATTTAACTCTAGCTACGGCCCTGCTTCCCCTACTCTAGAGCTTTTACAATGCAAAAAAAAAACAAATAATGTCGGTTCGACGATAAGGATGATGTGAAAAGGACTGAGTGTAATTAAAATTTGGTGGATAGTTCTTAAGGCCAGGATGACCTTTTTGACCAAGGATTGTAGTGGATAGTGTTTAAGTGATGGAGTACAGTGCGAGGGAGTGTAAAAATAAAATTCCATGATCAGTGAAACGCTCGAATCTGAGGATTTGTTTTAGGGAAGTGCATCTTGAACTTCCTTTTTACATGTCTAACCACCGAGGACCGCTATAAAAAATATTCTTCCACAAAAGAAAGCGAATATCTTTCACGATTTTTTTTGGTGGGTTCCACGGAATTGGAAATTTATGTGATAACGAGCTGAGCTACACGGTAAAAACTTATGGACACTGACCAAAATATTGGAAA
The DNA here is from genome assembly GCF_024763615.1 of Phlebotomus papatasi. Taxonomy (NCBI): domain Eukaryota; kingdom Metazoa; phylum Arthropoda; class Insecta; order Diptera; family Psychodidae; genus Phlebotomus; species Phlebotomus papatasi. Next base: position 60,459,078 of record NC_077222.1, read on the forward strand.
AAGTTTTCCTTAGAACAAATTTTCTTGGAATCGATTTGCACCTAGAAAAGATATTTATTTTGTTCCAAAAAGTTTTCTTTATAGTTTTGTTATGAAATGCAGTTAGAATTTTGTTAGTTTTCTTTTGGAACCGTTTTGATACAGTGGAATGTCTACAAATTTGAGTTGATTTCGTTTTATACAAATTTGTTCCTGAAATTTGAAATAGAATTTGTTGCAATCGGATGTTTTGTTCCCACTGTCAGGAACAAATTGGTACATATTTTTTATAACAATTTTATTCCTACATCTGTAACATATTTGTTCCAAAAATTTTCGGTGTCCGTGGACGAGGTAATTTTTGGAATGAAATTGTTACTCATATGGGGAATCTTTTTATTCCCATTGTCGGGAACAAATCCGTGTAAGCGATTTCGTCTTACAGTTAAGGCCCATACTTCAGTCGAGATGGATTTCGGTGGCGAAAGTTCATAAGGAACATCAAATAAAAATCAACTTAAGAGTGTTTTATACAGACGCGTGCATGACGAAATCATATGCGAGTGCTGGCAGCAGGAGAGGAAGGGAATCTCGAATTAAAAAAGTGAAGCAGGAAATAGACGGAGACACTGAACCTTTCTTGATTTTCACAATTTTATTCTCAATAGAATAAAATTGTGAAAATCAAGAAAGGTTCAGTGTCTCCGTCTATTTCCTGCTACATTCTGTCGAACCGAAATTCTTCTAAAAAAGTGAAAACATTTAGCACGAAAATTGCCACAGATTTGGCATCCTCCTCGCTTCGTTGGTGACGGGTGACTGAGTGAGAGAGGAGGGATACGATTTTATACTAGACAAGCTATTTTTGGAACAAATTCGTTACTAATATTGGGTATCTTTTTGTTCCTCCTAGAAGGTACAAATTTGTTCCAAAAATTTTCAGTGTCTGTGGACGAGCTACTTTTTGGAATAAATTCGTTACTAATATTGGGTATCTTTTGAGTCTTGTAAAATTAACAAGATTGTGCCAAAAATTATGGTGTCCGTGGACGAGCTTAATTTTTCGAACAAATCTGTGCCGAAATTTTTTACTGTGTAGGGGAAGGAGGGGCCACTTTGAACTGTGAACCTACATTGTTATACGATTTTTTCGCATATTTCTAATGGAAACTGGGGTGGAATGACAACTTTTCGACACTATCGAATCGACAGTATCGATAAATCTATATCTGTTTGATTAAGTTAATGTCGACTTTTTACGGATTGTTGGGCCATTCATTGCGACATTCTTAAAAGAATGAGACTGTTGCTAAGCATCTATATTAATTATAGGAAGTGCAGCTATTGTTTAATTTTTTCAGAATCGACAGTCGATAGTATCAAAAATAAGTTATCATATCACCCCTGGATTTTAACATAATGCAATTTGGATAGACAAAATAATTGTGGATCTAAATAAAATAATTGTAAGGGCCAGGTTCATTTAGAAATAGCCAAAAAAGTCGTATAACAATCTAGCCCAACAGCTCAAAGTAACCCCACCTTCCCCAATCAATTAAAAAAAAAAGCGTGGAGTCGGAGTGACTCAATTCGTTGTTAAAGTGCGTGCATCGCCTGAGAAACCAGTGTCAGCGACTCATTGTATTCAATTTGAGGAAAATTATTTTATATGAAAACTGGCAAGGATTTTTTATTCGAACGTCCTCTCCGTAAAGTTACTCTAATGAATAAACCTTTATTGATTTCTATCGGTCCATGAGTTTTTCTGCCATCTTTCACGTCAATTCGGCAAAATTGTAAAAATGATAATGGAAAAACCATTTCAAATTTTTTATTCTCTTCCGAGCGCTTGCAAATTTGCTCAGCGGTACTTTGCTTTGATTCTTGTATCTTTGAAAATACCTTGAATCGGATTCCGATTTTCGTTTTTGGTGTTTTCTTAGATAATTTGTCTCGACACCGAACAAAATCCCGAAAGCGGAATTTTGACTTTCGGAATTTTTGCCTTTTCAGGAATCCTAGGTCCTGGTCAAAATTTCGGCAATATTAAAAAACGTTTTTTTTGACCTTGTAATACAGATTCCAGCCATTATGTCAAAACCGGAATTATTTTTTTTTAATTTTGACCTTGTCGAGATTTCCCACCTGATAGCAAAATAGAGCTCGGTAAGGTGTTTTACTGGCGGTTATATAATTTTTCTGCCGCCTTTCGGGGTATTGGCTAACAGGGGACAGCGTTAAGCGTTGGTCTCCATATGGAATCTTTCAGGGCACAAGTCCGGATACAAGCCCTTATAGCTCAGGTCAGGTAAGTTATATAAGGGTTAAGTTTTATTTTATTTGATTCATGGCAATAACGAGGATCAGTTACTTAACTTGGATAATTTGGTTTTTGATAAAAACGCTCCTATCATTGGTTTAACAAACTTTTAACTCTTTCGCGTCATTAGGGTCACATTAATTGAAATTTATCGGTTTGTGCACGACATCATAATAGAAGGATGTAAGATTCTTGGCTAATTTTCTCAAGACTCCAGATATTTAGGAAAAAAAAACAAATTTTAGATCAAAAATCACTAATTTCGAACTTTGGGAAATGACTTTTCTTTTTCAAAATTTTTCATATTATTTTTTTTTTCAGCAAAAAGTTCTTTAGAAACACAAAATAGAATATCCAAAGATTGTATATTGCATATTTTGATATAATAAACTACTCCCAATTTTCCAGAAAAGCGTGTAGAATTTTCCGGGTCATATATGACCTTATTGTCCGCAAGAGTAAAAGTGTTTTCGTCCCAAACCTATAGCGAAATGTATTTAGGACATTGTTTTTCTTTGTGAAATGCAGGTGGGACATCTTGCTCCTGGACATTTCATCTTATATCTGATGAATTATAACATATTTTGCAATATTTTAGAGTATTCTGCAAGCGACTCATATTGTGCAATTGTATTGTGTGTGAATAAATATGTGGATAAGTTTATTTTTGCCAAATACCACTCAAAATATTGTGACAGAGACTGTTCAAAGAGATTACCAGGAAGATTCCTTGAACACCAGGAGTACAGTGTTCATCAAGACAATCCAGTTTGCCATGGTTTTGGCCAAATTAATGACTTCAAGCAAAAAAAAACTCTTAAAAAGCCCGTGATATAGATTTTGAAAATGGTATGTACACTTCCCTTGAGGACAATAGGGTCATATATGACCCGGGGTTTTTCCGAGTTTTCACGCAATGGAAATTTTTTTTCATCTTTGAACTATTATATTTGAACATAAAGCATTGGGAAAAACTCAATTTTACATGAATTCATCTGCTGAATAAAAGTGTGACGCGAAAGAGTTAGTTTTAAAAAGAGGCATTTTAATAAATCTATGCCGTGATAGCCAAAATCTACGAATATCTGAGTATTTTTCTCCTCTTTAGCAGCAATCAAAGGAGGCTAGAGAAGTAAGTTTTTTTTTTAGAATGAGTCATAAGAAAGATGAGGATAATGAGTCAGAAGAATGGAGCCACTGAGATGACAAAAATATTAGCTCCCGGAATTATAAGATGTTTTATAAGTGGGACCTTCAAAATTGAAGGATTTTAGTTAGAGATAGCTGGAATCCTTAGCCATGTAATGAGGGAGCCGCAAGAAACATTTCGACAAAGTTTGAGTTCGATCATAGAACATGAAATTTTGTAAAGAATAAAGTAGGCACCTAAAATAGAAACTCTGCCTTCTCTAGAAAGCTATTAACAACTCACTTATTGAATTTACTGCCAAGGTTGCAGCTGCATTTAAACTACTTCTGGTAAAATCCTCAGCTTCCGGCGATAGGGCTTTCCGGCAGATGGGACAGGTACCGTGCAGCTCGAGCCATGGTACAATACAATTTTCATGATAGAGATGCTACGAAAGGAAAAAGAGAATTCAGTCTGAAATCAATTGATTTGGCCAGAAAAAAGAAAAAAGGGCAGAAACTTACTGAGCATGGCAGTTGCCTCACAGTTTCATTGAGTTGAAAGTCCTCCAAGCACACGGAACACTGAAGCTTCGTTTCTACTTGCTCCTGACAGATCTCTCCCTTGGGTATCTCATCAATTTTTTCCCGGGCTAATGGTGGTGGTCCCGTTCCTTCCATTTGGTTCAGCAGCTGGGTCACTATTGTGTCAATGCCCTCATGGCCCCAGGCATAATCCCCGGGATTGCCCATGAAAAACATAGGTGTCCCCGGACCGGCTCCCATCACCGATATCACAAAATCATGCAGAAAACTATCCAGGTTCACATTGTGCGCAACCCCAATGCGATTGCGATTGGTGCGACCTCTGGTCCGGGCGGCGGTGCTCTGCCCCTCACCCGGACCACTTTCAGGTGGCAGAGGTCTCGCACCCGTCATTGACATAAACAGAGACGATAGTAGTTCATGATTGAGATCCGGAAACACATTGGCGTCTCCAGTAGACTCGGGCATTTCGACATCATCGGAACTAGATGGATCTGCTGCTACAACTGACGGCAATTCCTCTATGAAACCCCCCGAGCACAGTGGGCAGGTGAAGTCCTACAAATATTCCCAGATTGATTTCCAATAAAAATGCCTCATCTAATCACCTTTATCATGCACTTTTCTCACCTGCGACACATTTTCAATCTCCAAACTGCACAGATGACAGTAAAATCTCTGTGGACGCTGCACAACCTCGGCCATTCTCAACTACAATTCCGATCTACAACTAACAACAATTGATCTCACTGCTGTAGCGCACCATTTGAACAACAATTTACCACTGAATTTTTAGGAAAAAACAAGGAAATTGCAAAAACGACAGTGCGTGCTCCGATTCGTGACAATGACAGCTAATGACGGGAAAAACGGAAGTACGGCGAATGCGGTGTTAATTCGCCGCAGAATTTGGATAAAACTCATTTTAAAATTATCCAACAGGTATTTTGTAACGGACACCAACACATGGCATCTTATAATTTCATTTAACTTAACACTTTAACTCTTTCGCGTCCCACTTTTATTCAGCAGATGAATTCATGTAAAATTGAGTTTTTCCTAATGCTTTATGTTCAAATATAATAGTTCAAAGATGAAAAAATTTCCATTGCGTGAAAACTCGGAAAAACCCCGGGTCATATATGACCCTACTGTCGGCAAGGGATGTATACATACCATATTCAAAATCTATATCACGGGCTTTTTAAGAGTTTTTTTTGCTTGAAGTTACTAATTTGGCCAAAACCATGGCAAACTGGATTGTCTTGATGAACACTGTACTCCTGGTGTTCAAGGAATCTTCCTGGTAATCCCTTGAACAGTCACTGCCACAATATTTTGAGTGGTATTTGGCAAAAATAAACTTATCCACATATCTATTCACACACATTACAATTGCACAATATGAGACGCTTGCAGAATACTCTAAAATATTGCAAAATATGTTATAATTCATCAGATATAAGACGAAATGTCCAGGAGCAAGATGTCCCACCTGCATTTCACAAAGAAAAACAATGTCCCAACTACATTTCGCTGCAAGTTTGGGACGAAAACACAGTTACCCTTGGGGACAATAGGGTCATATATGACCCGGAAAATTCTACACGCTTTTTTGGAAAATTGAGAGTAATTTATTATATCAAAATATGCAATATAAAATCTTTGGATATTCTATTTTTGTGTTTCTAAAGAACTTTTTGCTGAAAAAAATAAATGAATATAAAAAATTTCAATTTCGAACAAAGTTCGAAATGAGTGATTTTTGATCTCAAATATTTTCTTTTCGAAAGAGTTAAGAACTTGCGTAGGGGAAAGTGCTCTCCCTTCGAACGTTCATTCCTTCGAATAATGTGAACTTTCTTTTATATTCTTAATAAACTTACACATAATTATCACGTCATTATCAAGAATTGATGATAAGTTCACTAATATTTAATAAAAATGTGTATAAGTCTCTTAGGAAAAATAAAAGAAAGTTCACATTATTCGAAGGCATGAACGTTCGAAGGTAGATATTATACTTATATCTTGCCAAAATGAAAAATAGAAAATTACAACCGATAATCGAATGAAACAAAAAGATAAACCAGTGAGTGGTAGCCTAGATCAACTTATTGTATGTGAGATTCTTAACGTGAGCAAATTCGGATTGCATGCAAAATCGATTTTGACCTAAACAGATGAGAGATAACAGCAATTTTTAATCAAATTTCTGAAAAACTTTTTTTTAAATCAAAGTATCTAAGATGTAAATGAACTGACAGAAAGGTGATAGTGCTGGAATATAGACCAGAATTTCCTCTTTTGATCACAGCGGGCCTCTTGTTCATATGTGACGAACTACTAAACTAAAGAATGATTGAATTTTGTAAGGATTTTTTTAAACCTTACATATTTTAAATAACGTAGTCGAGTAAAAGCGTCACATCAGCGATTGCGTATTTTCCAACATCATTGTGGGAAAAGATTTTTTTACACTTAAACGACAAAATCGGACAAATAACATAATCTGAGCAGAAAATGATGTATGGATGAAATATAGATATAAATGTCCTTTACAATTGTGCCGAAGTAATCATCAAGTTCAGTTAAGCACGAGTCGAGATAATTGAAGTTATGTGTTATGAAAATTTGTTTTTCAACTGTGGCGCCTCTAGCGTTTGTCCTACGAAGTTCAATTGTTCCAGAATGTTGTTGTACTTTGCGAGGGCTTTATTTTGTGCCCTCACTCGTCAAAATCGGTCAAATAAAACCTCAGATATAAAGTTTTGAATTTCGTGAACTTTGACCTCTCATATATCTTCGGTTCTATTATAATCACAGCGAACCCATGCCACTTTTTGTAAACTTCATATCTTAGACTGCTACGCTTTAAAATTTGACTAATTTGCACAATGGCGTTTTTCAGAAAAATGAGTTTGAATTTTTGTAAAGTGCTCTTCGAAACGAAACCAAAAACATAAAATTTAGGTCAACATGTTAATTAGAACCGGAGATAGAGGCCGGTCAATTTTCGAACTTTGTCCCTTATAGCTTGGGTCAGGGGTTATCGATCGACTTAAGTTTTTTTATTTGATAGGTTTAATCTACGAGGCTACAACATACTAAAATTTGAGCCCGATGCACTATGAAGTTTTTGAGTTATTTAACTTAGAAAATTGAAAATTTTTCTTTTTAATGTTTTTAATAACAGCGACCCTATTAGAGGTTTTATGAACTCACGATGTTAGAAAAGAAAGTGGAATTTCACGAGAACTTTCCAAAATGCCCTAACTTTTTTAATGCCGACAATTATAACCGGAGTTATGGCCATTTTAGGAAATGTTTTTCGACCCTTATAGCTTGGGTCAGGGGTGTCACGGGACCTTAAAAGTTGGTACTGATAGAAAGCTCTAAGGCCCACTAACATACTAAAATTTGAACCCGATCGATGTTATAAGGGCGGAGCTACATATTTAGAAAACAAAAAAATAGGGTTATACAAAATGCTGTTGGAGGGGTGGGGAGGATGGTGCACTAAGTTGCAATTTTCACCTTATATATATAATCTTTGCCGAGAACCGCAAGTCGATATCTTTCTTAGTTCGGGAGCTATTAAGCTCCAAAGAGCGGCCGGCCGGCCGGAAACGTAACTTAGCCAGTGATCAGGAAATGGCGAAACACATTTTGACAAAGTTTAGGCCCAATCGGAGGACATGAAATTTTGGTAGGATTTTATAGTAGGTGAGATTATTAAGAATCTCAGCTAATATTTACATTTACCGTATAGAGATGCTGCTTTTGGCAAGATATTCTTTAATTCTAGAACTTAAGGATGTTCAAGTGACCATAGAGATCATCCTTAAGAACTAAAATTAAAAAAAAAGCTTACCAAAAGCGGATGTGGTAGTCACCAGCATTTACTGTAGGACATCGTCTTTGAGATAACAAAAAAAAAATCTTTGACTCCAATCAGTGTTATGTCACGAATTGTATATAAAACAACAAATAATTTATTTACAAAATTACATAACAATTTCTCATTGGTTTAGAACAAGAAATTTTAGGAAAATCATGATATCTTATCAAAGTGTTAAATACACCTCAGTAAAAGCGGTATATAAAAAGACTCTGAGATAGAGGGAGTTTTTAGTTCTTTTTGGAGAGTTATTGGCAATCTTTCAATTTGAAGTGATTTGGTAAAAAAAGAAAACACTCCAATAATAAATAATTAAATTTTGTTGTTTGAGCAATAAGATTTTGCGTAAAAAATATAATGGATCAATGGAACAATAAAGTCGCGGTTGTAACAGGTGCTTCCTCAGGTAAGAGTTGCATACGTTGCGTATAAAATAAATATTAAATAGGACATATAAGATTTGTTAAAATCAACCAGGAATTGGAGCTGCAATCGCTAAAGATCTCGTGAAAGCTGGAATGATAACAATTGGACTAGCTCGAAGAGTTGAAAAAGTTGAAGCTCTGAAGAAAGATCTTCCGGAAAATCTTCAAGGAAATCTTCACGCTGTGAAATGTGACGTGTCCAAGGAAGATGATATCGTGAGAGTTTTTGAATGGATCGAAACTAAATTTAAAGGAATTGATGTCTTGATTAACAATGCTGGAATAATTAGAGAAACTGAGCTTATCAATAAGGACAATTCTATTGCAATTCGCGAGGTGATCAATACAAACGTTCTTGGTCCTGTCTTCTGTACGAGAGAAGCCTATAAATCAATGGAAAAGCATGGCAGAAATTCTCATGTTGTTCACATAAACAGTATTCTTGGACACTATATCATCCGCAATCTTCAAGTACCCTCTTACAATATCTATCCGGCAAGTAAATTTGCAGTAACTGCAATTACAGAAATCCATCGTCAAGAATTCATCCGCAGCAAGCATCACATCAAAGTGACTTCTGTAAGTCCAGGTGCTGTTAAAACTGAAATCTTTCCAGAAGATATATTGGAAAAACTTGGAAAAATACCTTTCCTAGAACCTGAAGATGTATCTCACAGTGTTCTGCATATTTTAGGAACTCCTCCCCATGTTCAAATACACGAATTAATTATCAAACCCTTTGGAGAACCTTTGTGAACAAATTAAAATTACATTTAATGATATGTATAGGCACTTGTTAATAAACTTATTTCTCAACATTAAATTATTTGAAACATTATTTTACTGCTCAAGTGCAAATAAAGAGCACTGTATGTACAATCCGTTTTTTTATAACTTGTCATAGTTCTCAAGGTTCTAAAACTTGACCAGTAAAAGATAATGACTTCCGATATTCTGTGACCTGTGCTCCTCCTTCATAAAAGACATCTTTTATCAAATTTTCATTTAAAGATGTTTTATTTTTTTATTTATAAAAAAAGGAGTAATAGTAAATTTTAATATATTTCATTTGAGAGAAATTGAAATGATCATTGTTTTCTAGAAATATTAGAAAAATTAAAATATTTTGATTGTTAAACAATCACAAACGGAAAGGAAAATCAACTAAAAATATTAACTAATAATAAATCACGATTTTTGCAAGTTGTTGATACAAAGTGGTAGGGGAAACTGGGGCACTACCAAACACGGGGTACCACCAGACAGTAATTTTTATTTCTAAACTACTTGGACTAACTCGACCATTCCTTCAGTGAACAAGCATCCCTATAGTGCCTATAAATTCCTATAGGTCTTATCCTCTGAAGTCGAATATCCGATTAAAAAATCGCAGTGTTTGGTGGTACCCCGTGTTTGGTGGTGCCCCAGTTTCCCCTATATCCTTTACTCTTATTTTTGGCCATAATAATCATATAATTTCAAGATCATGTGAAGAAATTACAATTTTATTAATGACTCAGCAAGGAGATTATAAACTAGACAACTAGAAGAGGATGCCTATATAAGCCATTGAGTTATCCTTCATTTTAATTAAAAAATAATTTCATGCAGAACAAAATTCGCAGTTTTTAAGCTCTTTCTAAAATGAAATAGGAAAATTAATCCTTTTCAGAAATTTTTTTTTCCAATAAAGTGCTATTAAGCAATCTCCGCTCAAATATTTTAAGTAATATATTTTATAACTTTATTTTTTTTTTTGTAAAAATTAGACTTAATCAATAACTTTCTTAACGCGACAGCATCCAGTGGATGATTTCACGTTTAATATATATAAAACGTATCTAAAAAGTATAAGTTCTCTTTTGTAACAATAAAGTTTTTCCTTTAAGCCTTTAAGTTTGCAGCCACGACCTTTTGTTCAGAAATTGTCAATGACGGAATTTTTTTTCGCTAGCAAAAAATTTCTAGAAAACCGACAAAAAAAATTAGAATATTCATTTTAAATTTAAAATTTTAATTTTAATTACATAAAACACAAATAGTATTTAGTTTAATGTGGCAATAACCTACTTATAAACATTATTTTTAAACAATAAATAAAATTACGAGTCTTGATCATAAACTGCTAAAGGCCAACAGATAAACTCAGTCAGATTCTTATAAGACGTTAATAAACATGGAACAGTGGAAAAATAAAGTTGCTGTCGTGACAGGTGCTTCAGCTGGTAAGAGTTTAAGAAAATGTTAATTCAAAAGCTGTATTCGAAAGACATTTTTTGCATTAGGCATTGGTGCTGCAATTGGTGTGGACCTAGTTAAAGCTGGAATGATCACAATCGGATTAGCTCGAAGGGTTGAAAGAGTTGACGCTCTAAAGAAAAATCTTCCGGAAAATCTTCAAGGAAATCTTCACGCTGTGAAATGTGATGTGTCCAAGGAAGATGATATCGTGAGGGTTTTTGAATGGATCGAAACTAAATTTAAAGGAATTGATGTATTAATCAACAATGCCGGAATAGTTAGACAAACTGAGCTTATCAATAAGGATAATTCAACTGCAATTCATGAAGTGATTAATACAAACGTTCTTGGTCTTGTCTTCTGTACCAGAGAAGCGTATAAATCAATGGAAAAGCACGGGAGAAATTCTCATGTTGTTCACATAAATAGCATTGTTGGACACAATATCATTCGAAATCTTCAAATGCTCTCTGCAAACATGTATCCTGCAAGTAAATTTGCAGTAACTGCAATTACAGAACTTCATCGTCAAGAATTCATTCGTAGCAATCATCACATCAAAGTGACTTCTGTAAGTCCAGGTGCTACTGATACTGAAATTTTTCAAAAAGATATTTGCGAAAAAATTGGAAAAATCCCTTTACTACAACCTGAAGATGTATCTCACAGTGTTTTGCATGTTTTGGGTACACCTCCTCATGTTCAGATTCACGAACTTACCATAAAGCCCTTTGGTGAGCGTGTATGAAACAAATTAATATGGAACTAGATTTTTAAATTATTTGGACAGTAGATAAAATCTTGCAATATATTCTATGAGTAAAGTAATTTTTAACAATTGTAGGGCGTATGGCGCATTTGACAATTGATAACCCAGTTGATGGTCAAACCCACCAATCCCAATCCTTCATTCCTATGACACACACAACACACCATCCCTAGACGGACGCTGAAGCTTTCTGGGGCTTTTGTGGACAGGTCACTACAAGGAAGTTGTAAGGTGGGTGGCACCTTCAGTTGCCCATTTTCCCTTTATAAAGTTATATTATTATTTCAGTGAGCCCCATCAAGGCTTATGCCCTTGACACACTTACGACTAAAGTCCAGAGAGAACTAAGCTCGTTCATAGCCAAGTCAGTTCCTGACACATTACAAACGAGGCTTAGCATTCATTGGTATCCACAAAACATAGAATTTGTGGGTTTTTATTCAGATATTTTTATTGTAATGTACATGTACTCTATTTAAAATGAAAGTGTTTGTAAATTTGTATCTCAGTTCACGTGCAATAATTATTGTTAATTACAATTATTTGTGAGGTGGAAGCTATCTCTCGCCTTAAGCCAATTTCCGCGATTCTAGTAAATAATTCTTCTTGTTATGCGTGAATTGTGAAATAAATTTAAAAGTAGTTTCATTTTCAAAGGTGTACTAATACATTTCAGTAGAAATATCTGCATAAAAACCCACGAAAGTTATGTTTTGTTAGTGCCAGAAAATTTTAAGTTTCGTTTGTAGTGTGTCAGGAACTGACTTGGCTATTAACGAGCTTAGTCGTCTCTGGACTTTAGTCGTAAGTGTGTTTAGGGCATTACACAATTTCATTTTGTATTTTTTATAGATGCACAAAACATAATTTTAAAGACATTTTCTGTTAGAATGTTCCTAGTAAATTAATAACGATCCAAATTTGCAATGAAAGAATCGCACCTTTAATATAAGGTGATCTAAGCTTATCACTTGATTTTAATTTTACTCAATAAAATTTTGTTTACAAAACAAAATTTGCTGTTTTTATTCCTTCAAAAACGATAAGGTAAAGTTTATCTTTTTTCAGAGATCAAATTTCTTGAAGCCGGTTCCATTTAAATATTTTAACTAATTTCACCAAAATTTGTGTGTACATGCTGTAAAAATGTTATATTGCTGATGAATAGGGTAAGTGTGCCATATTCCGGCCAGCTTGCAATTTCGGCCACCTTTTTTGTTCCTCGAATTTCCATGAATTTTTAGTTTTTACATACTCTAGAGATTATACAATGCAAAAGAATAACAAAAAATGTAGCTTCGACAAACGAGATGACGTGAAAAAGGCATTGGAAGAATTCCTAAAGGGCAAGGAACTGTGAGAATGAAGGTGGCCGAAATAGGGCACCAAAGCTATGTCTACATTTTAATTCATTTTAAAATGAATTAAGAATGGTTTTAGAGTAAATAAAGACGATAAACTGTCTGCAAGGTTCCAAAGAATATTCCTTAAGAAGAAGGAATAAAAAAATCAATTTGTTTTAAAGATATTACATTTCAAACTTGAGACTTTGACGCTTGCATGCAACTATGCCGAAATTTGGCACACTTACCCTAAATATCTAAATCTAAAATCTAAAAAAAAAAATATTTTAATAAACAATTCGTGTGATTTTAAGAAAGTCATATCATTTTGGGGGACAAGCATGGATATTTTATGTATAATTTTTTTTACTTTGAATTACGTCCACCACTATCACTATGATTTTTTGATTTATCAAATTAAATTTCAACAAAATAAAAATTTAGAAGATAAACATTTTTAATTTAATAATTTAATTAAAATACATAAAAAACGCATAATTTAGCTAAATTTGACCATAACTTACTCATAATTGTTAATTCTAAAGAATCGGAGAACAATTTTTGCCTATAAAATGCCAAACACTCAAAGACAATTTAGTCAGTTTTATAATTTCGGTGGTTTAAGACGTGGAATAGAATATGGAACAGTGGAAAAATAAAGTTGCAGTTGTAACAGGTGCTTCAGCCGGTAAGACTTAAAGAACATATTAAATTTAAATAAAAAAATACATCCCAAATACATTATTTGCATTAGGTATTGGTGCTGCAATTGCTGTGGACCTGGTTAAAGCTGGAATGATCACAATCGGATTAGCTCGAAGGGTTGAAAAAGTTGAAGCTCTGAAGAAAGATCTTCCCGAAAATCTTCAAAGAAATCTTCATGCTGTGAAATGTGACGTGTCCAAGGAAGATGATATCGTGAGAGTTTTTCAATGGATTGATACGAAATTCAAAGGAATTGATGTATTAATCAACAATGCCGGAATAGTTAGACAAACTGAGCTTATTAATAAGGATAATTCTACTGCAGTTCGTGAAGTGATAGACACAAACGTTCTTGGTCTTGTCTTCTGTACCAGAGAAGCTTACAAGTCCATGGAAAAGCACGGAAGAAATTCTCATGTTGTTCATATGAACAGTACAGTTGGACACGATCTCATCCGAAATCTTCAATCGCCATCTACCAATATATATCCTGCAAGTAAATATGCAGTTACAGCTATTACAGAACTTCATCGTCAAGAGTTCATCCGCAGCAAAAATCATATCAAAGTGACATCAGTGAGTCCAGGATTAGTGAGAACTGAAATGACTCAATGGGATGGTGTTGATTTGGCTTCTGCAATGCCATTTCTAGAAGCAGAGGATATATCACAAAGTATCCTATATATCTTAGGGACTCCACCACATGTTCAAGTCCACGAGTTAATCATCAAGCCATTTGGAGAATGGTTTTAATGGAACTTTCGGTTGACGTTATTAATTTTAATAGTTGTTATGTAATAGATATGTATAAATCTGCCCTAAAGTTGTATGCAATCGCTAAACAATTTTTATCTTTTGAGCTGGATAAAAAATAGTGTTAACTTTTTAATGCAAACTGATGGTAGTATATTACCACAGAATTTTGAAAGGTGCAATTGATTAAATTTTATAATATTTATATTGAATTTTATTATCAAGTTCCATAGCTCATGTTTCATCCTGATTTATACATATAGAGAATAATTAGAATCCTTAAATAACTTAATTTTTTAGCTAAAATTAGCTAAATCCACACACTTTTAAAAGTATATCAAACTCATTTTATGATGATTAACCATCATAAAACATCTAGAAGCCGGAGGTAGTGGACTTATGATAAATTTAAAAACTTTAATTTCCACGTAAAAAAATTAAATTAAATAAACATATGCACGTATATAGTGGAAGCACGTTTAGTCAAATTTTGTTTGTTGTCTATTCAAAATTCTAATGATCCCTTTCACTCATTTTGAATGTCTCAATATACTACTTGTTTCTAAAACTAAGCTTTTGAGGTGACTGCAGTAACCTTCTATAAAATGTTAATTAATGTCTTTTCACACATTCAAATCTTCTAATGATTTTAACAGAAAGACGTCATAGATTGAAAAAGAGTCATGATAACTCAGCCAAATTCTTAAATTTGGCTCGGGCACTCAGTGGGTCAAGTGATAGAGCACTATGCTCTATGATGCAAGTGTCTCGGGTTCGAATTCCCTTTAGGTCACCAGGAATTTTTCTGGCGTTAAAGGTGTTCGAATTGCATCCAGTGAGCTTCACTGCACTTGATTGCACAGGCATGGGACTGACAACCCCATCCCTGTATAAGAAAAAAAATTTGATTCAATTCGTTTTAGTGACACATGAATCAATAGAAAATAAAGTCGCAGTTGTAACAGGTGCATGGTGCATCAGCAGATAAGTGATATATAGTTCAAAAGCTACATTACAGAAACAATTTTTTAATATCCCTTTAACGACGCGACAGTTTTCGCGGACCGAAAATCAGCAATAAAAATGAAACCAGTAAAAGGTCTTATATCTGGCCTCCGAAAAGCCAACAGAGTCTGATTTGATGTATTTTTTGTCTCTATGAACGATAGGAACAAAGATGGCCTAAAAATTTAAGTAATTTTTCTGACAATAATAATGAATGGTAATTTTCAATCAAATTAAAAATATTATGTTTGACTATTGTAATTTCTTTTCCCAAAATGGGTTTGCTTAAAAAAATGTAAGTATTAAAAATATTTAAAATTAATTTTCATTATGAGAATTTAAAAATTCTTCATTTTTTAGCTCAAAAATTTACAATATAGAAAATAGCTGGAGACTTCCAAAAAATATCCTAGATTCTTTCAACCTTCTATTTTGCAATTATGTACAGACATAAGGAAAAAATAACTTTAGGTAATCAGGAAAAATTATTTTCTTTATGGGACACCGGTGTTCCAATCGTCCTTAAAGGGATATAAATATTATAGGCAATGGAGCTGCAATTCTAGATCTGACAAAAGCTGGAATGATAAAACAATCGGATTAGATAGAATTTTCTTTTTATTTTATATTATCGTAGGCTTATTTGCGCCGCTCGGAGCAGAAAAGGCTATTTCCATAGGAAAATGCATAAAATATATTTTTAGCTGAGATTCTTTACAATCTCAGCTTTTGTGGTCACAGGTGAAATCCGACCTCGTCAGATTGGGCCCAAATTTTGGATGTACACGTTTTAACACTCATAGATCATGAAAATCATGTGCGCCAAAAATCGATTGTTGTGGACGTCCCGTCCCGTCCCGTCCCGTTCGTTACATTTCGAGTTCTGGAGACAGAACGGAAAGAGATATCGACAAGCGGTTTTCGGCAAAGGTTAAAAGTCATTGGGCCGCTAGAAGTTGATGATGTCAAATCCACCCCCCACCCCCCCCCCCCCCTTCCGCCATTTTGGAACATCCCAAAATTTTGTATTTTTCGATAACTCAGCTCCTATGGCATCGATCGATCTCAAATTTTAGTATGTTATAGCTGGGCCTAAGAGCATTCGATCGATACCAAACTTCATCCCCTCCGACCCCCCTGACCTGAGCTAGAGGGGGTCAAAAATTGAATTTTCGAATGGTCATATCTCCGGTTCTAATTATCGGAATGCAAAAAAAATTGGTGTTTTGGTGTTTTTTGTTTATCCGATTTAATCGAAGGTCCGATTAATCGAAAAATCGATTTTCAATTAATCGATTTCGAATATTTCGAAAACTAGACGATGCTATTTCTTTAAATTTTAATATGTTGTAGCTGGGGTCGAGGCCTTTCCAATGGTGGGTCGCACTCCTCCCTTGATGTTCCCTGACCCGAACTATAATCAAAAATGTCTTGACCGGACTGCATTTTCTGTATTTATAAAGGGATTTCGATGAAATTTTTGCCTATATTGTATCTGAGAGCACGATCTTTCTAATAATAGGTCCCATCCGTCTCTACCTCAACCCACTGTACCCCGACCCTTACTATACCCATATGGACCGGACTCTATCACTTATATTTATTAACCGATTTAAATGAACTTTTTTTCTTTTGTTGGTCTTCCCCACTCAGATTATTTAAAATAGAAAATGACCAGTGATAAGCCCAGATAAGCTTATGGTAGCTGAGATTCTTTACAGGTGACCTCGAAATGCGTGCAACTCGGAATGCGTGAAAATTCGATTGTGAGTTGAATTTTGGGGGTAAAGAATCGCGTCGAGCCAATTCTTTACCCCCAAAATTCAACTCACAATCGAATTTTCACGCATTCCGAGTTGCAAGCACCCCGAGTTGCACGCATTTCGAGGGCACCTGTAAAGAATCTCAGCTACCATAAGCTTATCTGGGCTTAGATAACTTTAGTGATTTCACAATAATATTTCATATCTTAAATACTTATACATTTGCACCTTCTATACGGCAAAGAAAGAGACAAGTCATGGTCATGACTGGCAAAGACCGGACAGATAAATTCAGTCCAATTTTTAATTTCTGTGAATTAAGACGTTTAACGCATTTAACAGAACATGGAACAGTGGAAAAATAAAATCGCGGTTGTAACAGGTGCTTCAGCCGGTAAGACTTAAAGAACATATTTAATTTAAAAAAAAATACATCCCAAATACATTATTTGCATTAGGGATTGGTGCTGCAATTGCTGTGGACCTGGTTAAAGCTGGAATGATCACAATCGGATTAGCTCGAAGGGTTGAAAGAGTTGACGCTCTAAAGAAAAATCTTCCGGAAAATCTTCAAGGAAATCTTCACGCTGTGAAATGTGATGTGTCCAAGGAAGATGATATCGTGAGAGTTTTTGAATGGATCGAAACTAAATTTAAAGGAATTGATGTATTAATCAACAATGCCGGAATAGTTAGACAAACTGAGCTTATCAATAAGGATAATTCAAATGCAATTCATGAAGTGATTAATACAAACGTTCTTGGTCTTGTCTTCTGTACCAGAGAAGCTTACAAGTCAATGGAAAAGCACGGGAGAAATTCTCATGTCGTTCACATAAACAGCATTGTTGGACATAATATCATCCGTAATCTTCAAATGCCTTCAACCAGCATATATGCCCCAAGTAAATATGCAGTAACTGCAATTACAGAAATCCATCGTCAAGAATTCATTCGCAGCAAGCATCACATCAAAGTGACTTCTGTAAGTCCAGGTGCTGTTAAAACTGAGATAGTTCCAGAAGATTATTTAGAGAAATTTGGTGAATTTCCTTTACTACAACCTGAAGATGTATCACAAAGTGTCCTCCATGTTCTGGGTACACCTCCTCATGTTCAGATACATGAACTAATCATCAAGCCCGTTGGCGAAACTTTTTAAATAAAAAAGAACACCTATATGCAATGGCTGGTGCTATATCGCTATGTAATAAAAAAAGGTTATCGAATATAATATCTCCGATATAATAATTTACTTATTTGTCATCATGTTCTTATTCTTATCAGTTTTTAAACAAAAATTGCTTGATTAGTTATTTCTCCAATACAATTTTACTCAAAATTTTAATCATATTCATCAAAAAAGCAAAAATTACCTATAAAGTAAATGGCTAAATCATATGCTTATGGAATGTATACATATTTACAACCTTAAGTTGAATTGGTTTACATTTTGAATTGGCCCTCGCTAAAATCTCTCCTATCCTCCTATCGTAGGCTTATTTAACTTTATTCGCTTTAGTAATCGCTAATGATTAATTTTTGATATACTTACACATTAGTATTTTTTACTATGGAAAAGAAAGAGATAATAAGTCATGGTCATGAGTCATGACACTAGCAAAGACCAGGAAGATAAATTCAGTCATTTTTTTTTATTTCTGTGAATTAAGACGTATAACGCATTTAACAGAACATGGAACAGTGGAAAAATAAAGTAGCGGTCGTAACAGGTGCTTCAGCTGGTAAGACTTTCAGGCAATATTAATTCAAAAGCTGAATCTGAATTAAAACATTTACATTAGTGATTGGTGCTGCAATTACTGTGGAAGCGGGAATGATAACAATCAAACTAACTCGGAGGGTTGAAAGAGTTGAGGCTCTGAAGAAAAATCTTCCAGAAAATCTTCACAGAAATTTCGCGCTGTGAAATGTGATGTGTCCAAGGAAGATGATATCGTGAGAGTTTTTGAATGGATTGAGACTAAATTTAAAGGAATTGATGTATTAATCAACAATGCCGGAATAGTTAGACAAACTGAGCTTATCAATAAGGATAATTCAACTGCAATTCATGAAGTGATTAATACAAACGTTCTTGGTCTTGTCTTCTGTACCAGAGAAGCTTACAAGTCAATGGAAAAGCACGGGAGAAATTCTCATGTCGTTCACATAAACAGCATTGTTGGACATAATATCATCCGTAATCTTCAAATGCCTTCAACCAGCATATATGCCCCAAGTAAATATGCAGTAACTGCAATTACAGAAATCCATCGTCAAGAATTCATTCGCAGCAAGCATCACATCAAAGTGACTTCTGTGAGTCCAGATGCTGTTAAAACTGAGATAGTTCCAGATGATTATGCACAAAAAATTGGGGAATTTCCTTTACTACAACCTGAAGATGTATCACAAAGTGTCCTCCATGTTCTGGGTACACCTCCCTATGTTCAGATTAACGAACTAACCATCAATCCCTTTGGCGAAACTTTTTAAATAATATACATATTTTAAAAGATAAATTTTATATTGGGTGTCTCGTATTTAATAAGAATGTTCCGTTCTTTCATGAGTTATTAATTGCCATTAAACCCATTTACCCTAACAGCCCCTAATTAAAAAAACATTACAGACTCAATTAGTTCGTGGCTAAAGCACCCTATACCTTCTTCATGTTCAATTTATAAAGATGATAATGTAATCAGTAAATTACATAAGCAAAACATTCAAAATTTACTGTAGGTACTTTGGGCTCCGTTCCAAATTTATCATACGCAACATTGATAAGATTTCGGAATAAAATGGGGATACTCGCACACTACTTTTCTCCATAAGGTTCAATTGTGTCTCTGACTTCTAAATATAAAGACTAAATAAAATGGAGCAGTGGAAAAATAGAGTGGCCGTTGTAACAGGTGCTTCCTCAGGTACAATTCTCACATTATTATTAAAATAAAATATTTCTTAAGATATCCTCTGTGACTAGGAATCGGGGCTGCAATAGCTAAAGATCTCGTCAAAGCTGGAATGGTAACGATAGCATTAGCTCGCCGGGTTCAAAAGGCTGAGGAGCTCAAGAAGGAACTTCCTGAAAATCTGAGGCATAATTTTCACGCCATGAAATGTGATGTATCCAAGGAGGAGGAGATTATTGATACATTTGCTAAGATTGACTCTCAGTTCAATGGAATTGATGTCTTGATCAACAATGCTGGTGTAGCCAGGAACACTAAACTCATTAAGCACGACAATTCAGTTCCTGTGAGAGAGGTGATGGACACAAATGTTCTTGGTCTTGTCTTCTGCACCAGAGAAGCCTACAAATCTATGGAGAAGCATGGAAGGAATTCTCATGTTGTTCATATTAATAGCTTACTAGGCCACCACATTATTTTTAGTACCCAAATGCCATCGTTTAATATGTATCCTGCAAGTAAATTTGCAGTAACTGCAATTACAGAAATCCATCGTCAAGAATTCATCCGCAGCAAGCACCATATTAAAGTGACATCAGTGAGTCCGGGATTAGTGAGATCTGAAATGACTCAACGGGATGGTATTGACTTGACTTCTTTAATGCCCTCTCTAGAAGCTGAGGACATATCCCAAAGCATCCTTTATGTATTAGGGACTCCTCCACATGTGCAAGTCCACGAACTAACTATTAAACCATTCGGTGAAATGTTTTAATTTCAAGTGACTTTATCGGTTTTTGAGTGATTGATTGAAGTTGTTTGTATGTACTTGAAACGACAATAAAATTTCAAAAATGATACCCTAGAGATCTTAATTTATTTATTTATTTCAGAAGTGCATAGAAAAACAGCTTTTTAGACTCACAAACTTTCTATGCATCAAAGCTTTTATTTCAAAATAAATTTTATCTTATCATCAAGCGTCAATGAAGTGTTATGTAAAGAATTAGGTAAGATAAGAAAATATAGAGAGAAATCAATTTTTTAAGAGCTCAAAAAAATCTTATTTGAAAAAAGGATCATTTTTCTCAAACTGCAATTTAAAATTATCTTTTGTGCTCACCGGAATTGTAATAAAAATAATAATTACACTATTTCCATCAGTTTGTAACTAATCCGTGTCTCGGATTAAGCCTAAAGATGACCTAGTTAGTTTAGTATTAAAAGTATATTTAAAAGTCAATTTGAATTAGATTGCAACACTGAGAAAATAGGTGTGATTATGAAGGAATCACACCTAAAAAAAGAAGGTGCAATTAACTTTTTTTCCTCAAAACTTTAACACTTTTTAGGTGTTTTTTAATGTTAATTTTACACCTCTTTAAGGCTAAAATAAACATAAAAAGGCTAACTTTAACCCCTAATATACCTAAAAAGGCTAATATTTACACCGATTTCGGATCAATACTGCAGGGTAAAATAAACATTTCTGGAATGTTAGTTTAACTATTCTGATTTCTCTGTTAGTGAAACATTCTCTGAAAAAAAGAACAATAATTAAATAGGTAACTAACATCTTTAACTCTTCAAGTTCAATTACCCCGTGAGTTTTGATTCGCCATCATTTTTTAAATAAAATTTACGGTTTGAGATTTTTTCACTTTGTGTAAAGTTTCCAAGTAATTTAGGAGTATGAATTGTCATAAATTTCTGAAACATGAAACGGATAATTTTAATTTTTTGTGGCTAGCATGCCAATTTTTTCTGTCCATAGTATAACCTAATCCAGTTCACTTTAGGATGAAGTTGAATCACGTAAAGTAAATTGACTATCCAATACCTGAATGGAAAGCTAAATGTATTAAAACGATGTGTAATTCGAAATAATTTCTAATTCGTAACAAGCCTTAGAATCCAAGTAGATTCAGGCTCCTCGAGAAAATTTAATATGTAAAATTTGGCAGTAAAAATGTATCCCAAACTCTTATACACACATGGCTTAGGATCATCGAATAGAGATCCTTTATACATTTACATTTCCTTTGCCTAATCATTTATTGATACATTTTACAGGATAAACATTATCGTGGATCAGCTTGAGTCTATTTAGACCCTTACACTCAAAAATACTTCTTCATCGTCTTCTTTCTGTGCTCATTTAAAACCGTGAAGAATTCTAAAAATTCCCAATTCACTGGTAAAAATAAAAGGATCAAATTAATCCAAATTTGATCCTTTTGCAAAGGATGGATCAAATTAACATGTTCTATTATGATAAATGTTCATTCAGAGTTTGAAATTTGCTACATCCTTTGCAAAAGGATCAAATTTGGATCAATTTGATCCCTTTATTTTTACCAGTGCAGTGTTAGAATTGCTTCCGAATAACCCCATAAAAATAAAATAAAAACCCTGAAGTGGCAGAGGATCGACAGGCGTGGGCTGCTAACCTCTGTGTGTTCTAAGTTCTAAGCCCGCGACGCCGACGCTGATATCTTAAAATATCTTAAAATAGCTCCAAGTGCTTCCACCCTTTCTTAAATTTTATAAAACATATAATTTCATGTACATTTTACATCATGTATTACATACAAATACACAAATTGTAAAAAAAAAAATAAGAGTGTTTTCTAACAAATGTTCAAAAACATTTTGGATACTTCGTATTTAAAGGAATAAAAATTATGCTTTTATGTTTTTATCTTCAATTTAAATTTTCGTGACTTTCGAGATTAAGTAAGAGAATTTGTTAAGATTACGTGGGTCAAAAAGATTAAAATGATTGATTTTTTTCTAATTTAATAAAAAAAATAATTTAGATTGTTAGGCTCTATAAAAGAACAACATTAAACTATATATTTTTTGAAATTTTCGTTTTAAAATTTTAAAAATGCATCATCTGAGACTGATTTTCAAAAATGGTTTAGAAACAAAAAGAATACTTTTCGGTAGATAATATTTCTCAGAGTATGTAGATTCATCTGAAATCCAAAAACCAAATATTTCCTGACAGCAGATGAGTTAAACTAGTTCGTAAACGAATTTTTTTTTTGAAAAAAATGAAATTTATATTTTTGTAAGTATTTTATATCAAAAATTACATTTTCTGCGTATTTTACTCCACGTTCCGTCTTGTAAAAGAAGTTATGATCAAAAAAACATAAAATCCTTCGTTCAACGACTAGTAAGTTTAATGCACCTGCTCAGAAAAAAATATTTTGTAAAATTATTCGTAAATGTTTGTGAAATCCTATGGAGGACTTACGAAATGCTCGTAAATCATATAGCCCACAAACTAGTTCGTAAAATTTTGTACTTTTTTCACAAACATTGTTCGTAAAATGGTCATTTGACGAACATTTTTTGTACTTTTACAAACATTTGTTCGTAAATATTCTTAAACACACAAAAAATATTCGTAAAATTTTGTCATTTGTTCGTAAATTTTTGCCAGACAAACAAAAATTTACGAACAAATGACAAATTTTTACGATAATTTTTGTGTGTTTACGAACATTTACGAACAAATGTTTGTAAAAGTACAAATAATGTTCGTCAAATTACCATTTTACGAACAATGTTTGTGAAAAAAGTACAAAATTTTACGAAATTGTTTGTGGGTTATATAATTCACGAGCATTTCGTAAGTCCTCCATAGGTTTTCACAAACATTTACGAACAATTTTACAAAATATTTTTTTTTTGTGTGCTAACAGAAAATATTTGATTTTTTGACTTCATATGAAAGTATCCTGTCCACCGGAAAGTACGCTCTTTCAAAAAAGTCTCTAAAAATCGGGTCCCTGTTACTGCTTTAATGAAATGTTTTTGATTTTGATAAAATTGTGAGTTTTAGTCAAAATGTGTATGATTTTTTTTTTTGAAAATCAATATGTATTAATAAAAGAACAAAATAAAAATTTAAATAGAATAATTGAAGCAATACGATTTCTTCTGTATATAACATCACAAATTTACCTTAAATTTAACCTGGATTATGTTTTACAGATTATTTTTTTATTGCGGTGAAATATCATAAAAAACGAGCACAATCATTTTCACGGGTTTGACATGATAATTTGACAATATATAATTATATTTTTTCTAGCATGACGCAGAAAACGTGACAATTTTTTAATAGACGTACAGTAAAGCTGAGCTTATCGTTAAATACTCTCCGATATGTTGCGTGATTGAAGAGCTTATGGTGAATGACTTGCTATATCTAAGATAGACTTCTGGACTATCTAGTTTCTCTCACCAGAAGCAATAATATGAAGTCATATAGGATTCAATATATATATTAAATTTCGACTCGTTAATATTGGCCACATGACTACTTATACAATCAACTTTGATTTCACACAATAAATATGTATTTTATCACACACTAAAGCTTCCACCCATTATAAATAGTACTGCTGGACTGGGAAACTGACTAGTTATATTTTCAAAAAAGTGTCGGCTGTCGGGTCGTACAGACCATAAAAATGGAACAGTGGAAAAATAGAGTGGCTGTAGTTACTGGTGCCTCTTCAGGTATTATACATAGGAAAGAGTTTTATCAGGACATTTTTTAATAGGTATTCGTATATATAGGCATAGGGGCTGCAATCGTCTTGGATCTTGTGAAAGCTGGTATGATAACAATTGGACTAGCTCGAAGAGTTGAAAGAGTTGAAGCTCTGAAGAAAAATCTTCCATCTAATCTCCAAGAAAATCTCCATGCTGTGAAATGTGATGTGTCCAAAGAAGACGAAATTATTAAAGTTTTTACTTGGATTGACTCTAAATTCAACGGCATTGATGTTCTAATTAACAATGCTGGAATTCTTCGTACAACAGAACTTATCAATAAGGATAATTCTACTGCAATTCGTGAAGTGTTAGATACAAATGTTATGGGTCTTGTCTTCTGCACAAGAGAAGCTGTGCAATCTATGTTGAAGCATAAAAGAAATTCCCATATTGTTCATATTAACAGTATCGTTGGACACAATATTATGTTTAGTGCTGAACTACCATCCCTCAACATTTACCCAGCAAGTAAATTTGCAGTAACTGCAATTACAGAAATTCATCGTCAAGAGTTGATCCGCAGTAAACATCATATTAAAGTGACATCGGTTAGCCCTGGTGCAGTAAAAACTGAAATTTTCAGTGAAGAACAGGCAGAATTTGTAGCTAAAATCCCTATACTTGAACCTGAAGATATTTCACAAAGTGTCCTTCATGTTCTAGGCACTCCTCCTCGTGTTCAAATACACGAATTGACTATTAAACCTTTCGGAGAAATGTTTTGAGCGCTTTTAAAATTATAGAAATGCTACGACAAATTTTTGTTTACTGGATTAACTGGATATTTTAAATAAATAACAAAAAAAAAACATATTTTGTCTGTAAAAAATATATATTTTTTTGCAGGGGCATGACATTTCCTATGTTTCCCATATGTTTGTAGCGCGCCGAAAAAACTTTTGAGTTTATTAGCTGCTTTCTGTCATTGTAGAATGAATTATCAAAAAATACTAATACAATATAAAAGCAAATTTAATAACGAAGAGGAAACCGAAAACCCTAAATTGGCAATCTACGTAGTTTTGAAGATATCTCGTGAAATGTGTACGAAAACAGGGAAAAATTACACTAAAACCGGTCGCATTTTTTAGAGCTAATGTCATCCCCCTGTTTTTTTGTATAATGGAAGTTTGTCTCGTAGGAATTGTTCTTAATAGTTTGTCGAAAAAAAAACTAAAATGATTGTTTCGATAAAATTACTCTGTATTTGAAAAGGATAAAAAACAAGAGTAGGTATAGTAAAACATTAGATTTGGTCAGTAAAAAAATAATTTGATCTGCAAAAAAAATTAAATTGGTCAGCAAAAAAACGTACGTACTTTTTTATAATTAACGTAAAATGGAAAACTCTTTATTTTTCCTTTTTTCAAAATTTTCTTATACTCTGCTTTTAAAGTTCAAATTTCCTTTTTTTGCTGACAAAATTTAATTTTTACTGCTGGAACACCACAGAGAGACCAGTAGAGGAGGTAGGGCAGTTTCACGTAGCTGAACGTTTTTCAGGACTCATTTGTCTTTCGGAATTTCATTTTTTATTTTTATTTTTTTTTTATAATTTTAATGCATCTCCAAAAAGTGTGTCAGAATACGAGATCCTGAATTTTTTGTTACGGTTTTTCTATAAATATAAAAAGGCAATATGAAAGAATTTCAGTAATTTCTAAACTTGAGAACCGTAACTTAATCAAACACAAATACTCTTGAGCGTATGTACCAAGTGAGCAAAAGTCTGTACAAAAACACTCTTAATATTTACCTGAATTAAAATAATCGAATATAGTTGAATATAAAACTCTTCATATACCTCATCGTTGTCTTTAAAAGTGTTAAAAGTTTAACTTGGGGAGCATATTATTTTCCCACTGTTTGCTAAATTATTATTTCCCATTATTTTTTTTACGGTTCTCTTTAGCAATTACGGCAATTATGATACATTATACAAAGATCAGGAATTATGGATTTTCATTATTTTCATTATTTTACCATGATTTTTATTATAAATTTACATAAATATGTTATTTTTGTGTACAAATTCTATATAATTTATGTAATATTACACAAAATGATTAACACAAAATTTATACACAATAGCTTGATCAGTTGTTAAATTTACCATTTGATTACACACACAGTTTACTATACTATAAATCTATCTATAACATAAAATTTATATTACATAACAATTGTTGTGGAAAAATAGTAAACCACAATGCAGTTATACACATAAATGTGTAATTCTCATATTTTATCGCAACATATTTGTATAACGTTTATACTTAGGGGAAACTGGGGCACCACTAATCACGAGGTAGCACCAAACACTAATTTTTATTCCTAAACTACTTGGACTATCTATACCATTTTTTCAGTGGACAAGCATCTCTATAATGCCTATAAATTTCTATAAGTCTTGTCCTCTGAAGTCAAATATCTGATTAAAACATCGCAGTGTTTGGTGGTACCCCGTATTTGGTGGTGCCCCAGTTTCCCCTATATATTTATTTAAAAATTATGGAATTTTACACGAAATTTGTACAAAATATATAGGGGAAAGGGCGCTATCTTCGGACGACTTTAAACCACTCATTTTTTCAATATATTTTTAATGAATTAGACCCATTATTATTGTAATAGCTTTATTCCCAGAGTGAATCCATACATGGAATAATCATTAACGTCATTAAGTTAATGGACAGAAAACATAGACTAAATTGTTACTGCCATCTAGTGGTGAACATAATTACTTCCTAACATCCTTCCCTCCTTAAGATTTTCAAATAACCAAAATGATAAATTTAAAATTGGATTCATTGATAACAAAATAATGAAATAAAGAACTTAGATTAAATTTAAGGAAAAGCATAATTTACAAATTGAGGCGATTCGGTGGCTTAATAATTCTTTTTGGTCTACCTTCAAACTCCAAGGGTCCAGGCAACTGTGCTGTCTCTAGAGACTCAGAATCTGTATGAGATTGACTTCTATCAAGTGCATCTTGAAAATCCTCCACATCTGTCTCCTCCTCTTCCAAGAAAACATCTTCTCTCTCATTTTGACTTTCAGTTTCAAGTACTTCTACTTCATTTTCTTGAACAACCGGACTTCTGAAAGATATGTCGATATCTTCGTCATCCCAGGAAGATTCATTGCCTTGATTTTTAGTTTCCGAAACATTCTCTCCCACGTTCCTAAGCTGATCAATATGCCTCTTCCAAATCAACCCACTATCCATCGACACATTATAATGTAATTGTCCTAATTTTTCTTGAATTCTCCCAAATTTCCATTTAGCCTCCCCAATTTTATAATTTCTAGCTGCTACACGATCCCCAATTTCGAATTTTCGTACTTTTTCCGTGATAAGAGTCCTATCCTTCTCTTCCTCTTCTTTTGGAATTATAAAATCCAAACGCGATCTTATTTGTCTTTGATAAAGCTTCTGACTAGGAGATACCCCTGTTGTACTATGAGGAGTTCTTCTGTAATTTAACAAAACAGTGCACATCTTCTGATTTAAATCTGCTTTAATCTCTGTTACCGTGACAGGAAGTGTATTTATAAGCCCAATCTGAACAATTTCTGGGTCGTCTGTTTCATACTGAGAAGTCTCTTTCAAAGGTAGCCTTGATAGACCGTCCGCATTTCCATGAAATTTAGTACCCCTGTGCTCAACAGAAAAATCAAAACCCTTCAAGAACATAGCATAGTGCTGCATTCTTAACGCAGAATAATGGGGTACCCCTTTATCAGGCCTCATGATTTGCGATAATGGCTTATTATCGGTGATCAATACAAAATTCCTACCGTATAAGTAAGAATAGAACTTCTTTATGCCGAAAATAATGGCATAGGCCTCTTTATCGATTTGAGTATATTTTTTCTGAGTTTCCGTCAAAGTTTGTGAAGCAAAAAATAATGGCCTTTCTGTGCCATCCCTATACCTGTGTCCCAAACATGCGCCCACCCCGACAGGACTTGCATCCACTGACAATATCAATGTTTCTTTGGGGTCAAAATGTGCCAGTACTCTATTACTACTCATTTCTTTTTTAATTTCTTGAAACGCATTCTCACAATTATTATCCCAATCAATATCGCCATTGCTTTTCAAAAGATTGTTGATCGGATTGAGTTTGGTGCTTAAATTCGGAAAGAAACGTCCATAGTAATTAACAAAACCCGCATAGGCTCTTACTTCATCTACATCCCTAGGGCGAGGCATTTTCTCCAAAGCTTCTATTTTCTTTGGATCCTTATGGATTCCATTTTTGTCAATCACGTATCCGCAATAGTCAATTTTATCTGCAAAAAACTCACATTTCCCAAAATTGACCCTCATGTTCCTTTCTTCTAACCTTTTAAGTACTTCCCTCAATCTGAAATGGTGCTCCTTATCGTTAGCTCCCGTGATTCTGATGTCATCTAGGAAAACTTTTACCCCAGGAATGTCTTGCAAAAGTGACTCCATTGTACGTTGCCAAATTGCAACCGCAGAAGCAACCCCGTACATCAACCGCGTAGGCATGTACAATCCCTTATGAGTACTCAATGTTAGAAGTTCTCTATCTTCTTCCTTTATTTCCATCTGCAAATACGCTTGCGAAAGATCGATCTTCGTAAATTTCTGCCCCCCTGCCATGTCCGCCAGAAGCTCCTCGATTGTGGGTAAAGGATATCTATCCACAATCAAATTGGGATTTACAGTACAACTGTAATCTCCACAAACCCGTACTTTCCCGGACGCTTTTGGAATTGCAACAATTGGAGTTGCCCATCTACTTTGATTCACTTTAATCAGCACACCCTCATTTACCAACGACTCAATTTCTCTTTCTACTGCCTCTTTTTTAGCAATAGGTACGGTTCTGGCTTTCAAGAAAACGGGTTTAGCATCATGCTTTAACTTCAATTCCCCTTGAATTCCATTAATTTTGCCGAGTGAATCATCAAAAACTTTCTTAAATTCTTCTTTCAAATCATCGACATATCTCTCAGTGGCCGATCCCTCTTCAACTTTCTTAACGTGCATAACCTCGTTCCAATTAAGCCAATTCAACTTTTTAATCGATTCTCTGCCCAGAAGTGGAGTCTTTTCTGAACCCAATGCGACATACAAATTCTGGCCTCGAAGCACCCGTCCCCTAACCTCAATGGTAGTTCTCAGGAAACCTAATATCTCTATTCTATTACCATCATACCCCACAAATTTACGCTTTGTAGGGTATATTTCTTCTTGAGGAAAAAACTTATCTTTGTCTTGGATTCCAATTATTGAAATTGGTGAACCACTGTCAATTTCGAAAATCATAGCTTTTCCCCCCACTCTGATTGGCAGACAAATTTTATCTTCAAAATTACTCTCCAAGTACATCAAATCTTCTACTTTATTTAATTTTTCTTTCCCCTGAACTTGAACTTTCTTGTTTGAATTTATCTCTGGACAAAACTTTGCAAAATGACCTTTCTTATTACAAGCAAAACAAGTTACTTCCCTGGGTTGACATCTATTGGCTAGATGAGTAGCTGATCCACACTTGAAGCACTTCTTCACAATCCTCTTGACAGATTCTGCATCATCATTTGTGGGTGGAAATTTTTCATCTTCTGCCAGTTTATTGATGCTCTGCTTGCGGCTCTCCTGAAGTTTTTCCTCTCCTTTTTCTGAAGTTTCCATAGCTCTGGCGATATCAAAAGCTAGTTCTAGCGTCAAGTTACGTTTCTCCAGCAACCTCTTCTTAATTGCCTTGTTCCAAAGCCCTGCCACAAATTGATTCCGGAGAGTTTTTGTCAAGTTGTCGCATTCCTTGCAACCAAAATTACAATTTGTGGACAACTTCCGAAGAGCTGCCAAAAAATCCGCACAAGTTTCATTTTCTCCTTGTTTTCGCTCATGAAACGTGTTCACTTCTACTATCTCCAAAGGCGTTGGATCGAAAATTTCCGTCACTTCAGCTACAATTTCCATGTACGACATTTCTCGTGGTAATTTTGGAGCAATACGATCACACAATTTATCATACGCCTTCAATCCCATGTAATGCAACAGCAATTTCTTCATTTGCGCTTCATCAGTAACTCCAAAACAATCAAACGTGTCTTCCAAGCGCATTAACCAGCGACTCCATCTTCCTTCTTCAGGGCGGAAAAACTCCACTTTCGTCGGCAAAGTCAAATGCCCAAAACTCTGAGCTCCTTGCTCACCATGTTCATCCTGATCATCCTTCATGTTCTTCGATGACTCAGGATCCTTCTTAGCACTTTTGCTGGACTTCTCATCCGGCATTTTGGGTTCTAATTCACTTTTCACGTCGCCACTGTAATAGCTTTATTCCCAGAGTGAATCCATACATGGAATAATCATTAACGTCATTAAGTTAATGGACAGAAAACATAGACTAAATTGTTACTGCCATCTAGTGGTGAACATAATTACTTCCTAACAATTATTATCTAGTGTTAGTCCAATGCCTCAAATTTTCTGAAAAGAACAATAGGCAATCCCTTAAGAACATAAAAAACAAATTTAGTTGTCCGAAACTTGAGTCATCCGAGGGTAGTGCGCTTCTCTACACAAAAATTATTGTTTTTGTTTGTTTCTCCCCTTACCAACCTCCCCTTGCCAAGGTCTTAGGCCTAAAGGCCTATTTTGACCAGTATCCCATATTAAAAAATCCTTTAAAAACTAAAAAATATCCATAAAAATAGATAGCAAAATCATCAATCTATAAAATTAATATCTGACAAATCGTGAGGAAAAACGGGAAAAACAATAAATGACAAAGACGGGAAACTTACACATAAATAGCTGCTACTGCAAAAATTATTGTGTGGTTGCTAATTTTTCGGAACAACAGAAAGAAACGGAATGAAAAAAAAGAAAAGTCAAAATTCTTCACTGGAAAGAACTAGAAAATTCTGAATGAGGTTAACTGAGTTCCTGTGGATTTTTTAGGACTTCCTGAGTTCCAGAAGATTACTCGAGTCCATGAGTTTACGAAGGTACTCCCACTTTCGCAAGATATTCTCGCGAATTACCATGTGTTTCTCATGATATTTTTAATCATTATAATATAATTATATGACAATAAAATGAATCTCTTTAAATAAAATAACTCAAAAGGAAATCCCATTAAACACACTGAAAACCAGCTGTAGAAGAAGATCTATTAATATCAGCTGGTTGATAGTATGATTATAGTCATCAATCCCACAAAAAAAATATAAATCTCAACTTGTTGAAAGCAACTGCATATTTGGCGAGAATTATATAATACCTCTCATAAATGTTAATTTTTCTGCCAAATCACTCTGGAGATTTTTTTGTTAATTTTTTTTTTTGAGTATTGGTCTTTTTCTCTTAGATCAAAAATAAATGACCTATTGACCTTCAGCAGTTGCTGTAAATTGGTAATATATCTGGTTTTCCTATATTGCTAAACTGAAAATTTGTCAGTCGGCTTTTGGAGTTGATATAGTTTGGATGCACAAAAAAGACTCTGCGTTAAAAATGGATCAGTGGAAGGATAGAGTAGCTGTTGTGACTGGTGCATCTTCAGGTAAATAATAGCATTAACTTTATAAATATTAAGATAAAATTGCAATGAAGTAATTATTCTGTTTAATCTGAAGGAATTGGAGCTGCTATTGCTAGAGACCTTGTTAAAGCGGGAATGATAACGGTAGGATTGGCTCGAAGAGTAGAAAGAATTGAAGCTCTCAAGGATGATCTTCCATCCGATATCAGACACAATTTGCACGCTCTAAAATGCGACGTTTCCAAAGAAGAGGATATTATTAGTGTTTTCGGAAGGATTGATGCTAAATTCAATGGAATCGACGTGTTAATCAACAATGCTGGTATTTATCGTGAGACTGCCCTGACTGATCCAAACAACTCCATTCATGTTCGTGAAGTGATTGACACAAATGTTATGGGTGTTGTCTTTTGTACGAGGGAAGCTTTCAAATCCATGGAGAAACACGGAAGAAATTCCCATGTTGTTCACATCAACAGCATTGCTGGACATAAAGTCTACTGCAATCTTGAGCAACCGCCAATAAACATCTATCCAGCAAGCAAATATGCTGTAACTGCCATTACAGAAATTCATCGGCAGGAATTCATTCGAAGCAAGAAGCACATCAAAGTGACTTCTATAAGTCCTGGCCTTGTGAAAACTGAGATATTTTTGCCAGCACACAAGGACATATTCGATCAGCTTCCGTGTCTTGAACCAGAAGATGTTTCCCAGAGTGTTATGTATGCTTTGGGAACTCCTCCTCGTGTGCAAGTTCATGATCTTACCATTAAACCTTTTGGAGAGCCTTTCTGATAAATCATTTTATTTTATTCTTTTATATGATTTCATCCTATAGATTTTAGTGCATTTTTTATTTTATGTCTCATCTTGAGCCTCATCATTATATTTATTCAATCACAAAATTTAAAAGAAAAATGTCGTTCTAATGTATTTCAGCAATTCAGCACTTATTTCGCTCTTTAAATTGTAATAATTTTATATAAAATATATGCCTCAAACTTCTACAAAAAATCTTTTTTTTTTGGTAAATTGGTAATCCTGGACTATTTTGGTAGAAAATTATTCTTGTTCTTACTGTTAGTATACTACTATTTATGGTAAAGCGAAAGCCTGTGATAAACCTAAATCATCTTATAGAGAGGTGATTCTTCCATTGCAAATTCGGATTGTGGCAAACTCGAAGAATATTTCATCAGTTGGATCAGCAATTTGCGTAACTTCCTCATCATCTCATCAACAGTTCTTGTGTATGTAGGGGAATGTAGGCATGGTTCGCACAGAGTGAACCTTCAAACGATGCGAATTTTCTCTTTGTTTACAAAGAGCTGTACCATTTTTCATCTCGTCTCATGAGCTTAATAATTATCTATCTTATGGCTAAAGCTGTCTACACATTAGACAAATTATTGAAACAATAGCATTTAAATGTGACATTGAAAAGAAACTTCAATATAGAAGCGAATATTGAAACCAATATTTCAATAATTGCCTACATACTGAACAAATGGACTTCAATATTAAAACTTCAATATTAAAAAAAAAACAGTCTAGTCAGGGATTCACAGACCTTCTGGGATTTTCTTCCGTATTTTGTCAAGGACACCCAAAAATACCCAAGTTGGTCAGAAAATTTCCCCATCTTCCTCCAGGAAATCCCAGATCTTCTGGGATTTTCTTGTTCATTATGCCCAAAGCACTTCAGATACATATTGTGATCAGAGGATCCCTGGAGCTTCCTCCAAGAAATCCCAGATCTTCTGGGATTTTCTTGTATATTATGTCAAAAACACTTCAGATACTTTTTGTGGTCATAGGATTTCTGGAGCTTCCTCCAGAAATCACAGATCTTCTGGGATTTTCTTGTATATTATGTCAAAAACACTTCAGATTGGAAACAAAAGCCAAATAGAATTAATAATTTGAATTCTCACAGACTTTCTGGATCATGCTTCGTATCATTCCGTAGGAGAGTTTACCATCGCGAGTAAAAGGACTGGATGGTCACAACCACAAGCCTTCGTTCCATCTGTAGGACTCCAATTCGTATCATAAAATTATACTTATATGAAGTGCTTTGGGCATAATGAACAAGAACATCCCAGAAAATCTGGGATTTCCTGGAGAAAGTTCCAGGAATCCTCTGACCACAGAATGTATCTGAAGTGCTTTGGGCATAATGAACAAGAAAACCCCAGAAGATCTGGGATTTTCTGGAGGAAGCAGGTGATTAGTGCTGACCAAGATGGGTTCTTGAGGAGATTGAACAAAATATATAACCAAATTCCAAGAATCTGGGATTTTCTGGAGGAAGCAGGAGAGATGTGTCTTGACTTGGATTTCGATCTTGAATGTGTTTTCATTCATGAACAAGGAAAATCCGGCAATTGTGTGATGTTCTGAAGGAAGAAGATTCCTGACCATTAAAAAATATTAAAGGAAATATCAAATCAATTTGATATTTAGAATTTCTTTGAAATTATATTTCAATGTGACTTTGAAATTTTTTATTGACATAATTTGGCCTAGTTTGTAGCCATTCAAAATAATGAAATAAAATATTGAATAAAATGTTCCATATTGAAACAAATATTTCAATATTTGCCTACACACTGGACAATTTTCTTCAATATTGAAACATTTATGTCAATAAATCTTTGCAATGTGGAGGCAATCCTTGTCAATATTTGATATTGAAAAGAAATATTTCAATAAATTATGTCTAATGTATAGCCAGCTTAAGAAATGACGAACTAGCTCTTTGTAAATGAAGAGAAAATTTGCGTTGTTTGAATGTTCACTCTGTGCGAACCATGCCAATATTCCCCTAGTGTGTATATTTACATTTAGTTAAATAATAGTAATTAACTTTTTAATGACAATTAGAACATCGGTGTCCGATAGAGACAATATTTTTTTTTCTTTTTTTTTTAAATTATCTAATTCAATAAGTTTAAAGCATATAAAAGTACAAACTTTAAACTACGTTTTCTGAAATCTTCCTTTAAAAATTTCAGAAATTCAGCCTGTGGGTCTTGATTTTTGAAGAGATTTGCGAGAAAAGCATAGGGGAGACTGGGGCAAAAAGTCACAAAACTATTATTATGTTATGTTATTTTATTTTTTTACAAGCTACTCGAGCGCTTCAAGATTTCTAATTAGCGCAGTTTTATAGGAAACTTAACACTCTACAACTTTGTGAAAGTAATATTCCTCTATTTTGTGAGGAAATACGTTTATCGAGCCGATTTCTAAAAGGTAATTTTGTGACCATTCTCAAAAATGCTGGGGCAAATAGTACCAGACATGAGGTACTATTTATTATCATATTTTGATTCGATTCATTACGGGCTTCCGTAAATTTGAAAAAATACCTAGAGGACATATTTTCATAGAAAATTTATTCATCTACACCTTTGTAAAACACCGTTTTCTCTGCGAGAAAAGTGAGAAAACGAGAAAAGCGCTTTTCAAGCTATTTTAGAAAAAAACACACAAAAGACTGAAAATCGTTTGACCAATGCAAACAACAAGCGGCGAGACATGGTAATGACGTTTCTTTTCGCAGTGAGACATCAGAAATTGCTTCGATTTTTGTTACTTTTTGCTCTATTCTATACCTTTTGTTACTTTTTACCCCAAGTGACCATTTTTAATAAAAGGATTTCTGGAGAAAAGAACCTTTGTGAAATTCTAAAATAGATAGCGGATTCGTAATCAAAGAATCCAAATTATTTAGAAAATATTCACCACTGCGTCAATTTTGGAAAGTAAATAGGTAATAATTGTTATCTTCTGCAAGGAAAAATTTCAAAAATAAAATCTAAAAATTTCGATATTTTTTATTTTCTAAATTCCTTGTTCGAATTCTAAGCAACTTACGACATTGAATAAGGTCTATAGAAGCTATCTATAGAAAAAAAAATTGAGCCGCTATCTTTTTTACCTTGGAAGATATTGAATTTTAAATTTTTCGATTTGTGACTTTTTGCCCCAGTCTCCCCTACTTTTTGATGGACAAGATTTATCGGATTTGCTTAATGTTAAATTCAAAAATCAAATATTTCCTGCTAGCTTATGATGAGTTAAACTAGACCTTGAAAAAAAATGATTTTTTTGTGAGAATTTTATACAAAAAATACCATTTTTGACGTATTTTACACTACATTTCGTCTTGTAGAATAAGTTATATTCAAATAAACAAAATCCTTCATTCAAGGTTTAGTTTAATTAAAATCATGGACTAACAGAAAATGTTTAGTTTCTAGATTTAACATAAACCAATTCCGAGAAATCATGTCCACTGAAAAGTAGATTTTTGCATAATATCTCTTTGGCACTCAAATCTGGATTAAATTCATTGAATTTGTTATGATATTCAAAAAGAAAGGTGATGCAGATGTGAATTTAAGAGGAATATGGGCAAAATATGAAGAGTTCGAAGCCAGAGTGTGTGTGAGCTTGAAATCTTTTCCCCTATTTTTTGTAAAATTTATCTATACAAATAGTTCTACAAAATGAACTAAAAATGATCGAAAAAATCACATTAAAATTTTAATGTGATTCACATTAATTGTCGCTTGTGTGCGTAGAAATATGTTATTTGTGTCTTTGAGTCACTTAATATTTGGGGTTTTTCTATTTATTGATAAAGAAGTGGGCTTGGCCTGCAAAAATAAGATTAAATTTACCTAAAGCATAAATATTTTTCACATTAAAAAATTAAAGAGAAAATCGCATTAATTTTTCGCAATAATGCTATAAATCAATTTACATCAAATTTTGCGGGCCAAGTCTACCTTTTTATCAACAAATAGATCGAATTTTAAAAATAAAATGATTCAAACACACAAATTACACATTTGGACTCTCACCAGCGACAATTAATGTGAATCATATTGAAATTTTAATGTGCAAGTGTGATAACACAGTTAGAGATAATCTAAAAAAAACGTGTTTTGTATAAAGAAGTATGAAAACTGACGTAGTGACATAAACTTGAAGGTAGGACACAAATGTCCCTTCCGGAAGCGTCAGTGGAAATGGATTTAATCCAGAGTAAAAATACTTGGTTTCCCAAAGCTTTCGGCGTACTGCACGCCTTCCTCAGTGGCTACAGAGGGGATTTTTATTATATAAATTAAATATTACATAATTTTTTCCCTTTTTTGTACAATATAATTTATGTAATTAAAATCCCCGCTGTAGCCACTGAGAAGGCGTGCAGTACGCCGAAGCTTTTGAAAACTGAGTATTTTTACTCTGATTGAATCCATTTCCACTGACGCTTCCGGAAGGGACATTTTGTGTCTTGCCTTCAAGTGTTTTGTCTCAAAATAAGAAGCGAAAATTTCCGAAAATAGCATCACACATTATCAACATCAGGGATGCTCCAAACATATACTCTGCAAATATCAGACCGATCGGAGAAAGCCGATCAAGATGGTACTTACAATAGATGTGATTGTGGAAGAATCATACCTAAAAATTCCCAATTTGGTAATTTCATTCATGTGTAATATTTTCATTTTCACCATGATGTGTAATCACAATTACGTTTTTTATCTTATCTCTGCCTCGTGTTATATAAATGTGGCATTAAGGAAATTGAACACTCTTAGTGGCATTTCTGTCTTTGAATTGTTAAGGTTTCCCTAATAAAACCATGGAGCAGTGGAAAAATCGAGTTGCGGTTGTAACTGGAGCTTCTGCAGGTAAATACAATTTTTAGGATAAGGTCAGGTGGAAGATTGAAGATGAAGATTGAAGGTGTTTTCACTAAACAGGCATAGGAGCAGCTATTGCTGTAGACCTCGTAAAAGCGGGAATGACCGTTGTGGGATTGTCCAGAAGGGTTGAACGAGTAGAAGCCCTAAAGGATAAACTCCCTGGCAATCTTCGAGTCAATCTTCATGCCATGAAATGCGATATAACACAAGAAGAGGAAATAATAAGAGTATTTGAGTTGATTGATGCAAAATTCAATGGAATTGATGTCTTGATCAACAATGCTGGATTACTTCGCAAGACTGCCCTCATAGACAATGACAATTCCGATATCATTCGAGAGATTATTGATACTAATGTGATGGGTTTGGTTTTCTGCACCAGAGAAGCCTACAAATCTATGGAGAAGCATGGAAGAAATTCCCATGTTGTTCATATCAATAGCGTTGTTGGCCATCATCTTCTGTGCTATCTCGACCAGCCGTCTCAAAATATGTATCCTGCAAGCAAATTTGCAGTAACTGCCATCACTGAAATCCACCGTCAGGAGTTCATTAGGAGCAAACATCACATCAAGGTGACTTCTGTGAGTCCGGGAGTTGTGAAAACAGATATCTTTCTCCCAGAACACAGAGATTTAATTGCACAAGGACCACATCTTCTGCCAGAAGATGTTTCCAATAGTGTCTTGCATGTTCTGGGAACCCCTCCGCATGTTCAAATCCATGAATTGACCATCAAACCATTTGGAGAAGTTTTCTAAACACTTTTAGCAAATAAAGAGAATGAATTAAGTCGTTACTTTTATAATTTTGCTTTGAATTTTGGCGGTAAATTCGCTTTATCCAAGATTATATTTTTGTGTTGAGATTTGTAGAGGGCGTTGACTTTGCTTTTTTTCGTCAGTGTTTTACATAACCTTAAAAATGTCAGACTCAGAGTTGGAAAGTGGCTCAGGAAATAGTGAAAATGGGGATAATTCTGGAGAGAATAGTGAGGAAAATGGTGTTGGTGATGCTGCGGAGAATGGTACAGATGTAGGAGAGAAGGAAACACAGCTAACATGGCAGGATTTGGTATGAAATTGCATT
Source organism: Phlebotomus papatasi (assembly GCF_024763615.1). Classification (NCBI taxonomy): domain Eukaryota; kingdom Metazoa; phylum Arthropoda; class Insecta; order Diptera; family Psychodidae; genus Phlebotomus; species Phlebotomus papatasi. Next base: position 60,497,808 of record NC_077222.1, read on the forward strand.
GTTTATGTTTAGATCATGCACGTGGGTATCACGTTCCGGTGACATTATTGCAGGGGCTCAATGATGTCCTTTGTGAAGCTTGTGCAGAGCTCAAATGGAAGGCTCCCAGCAAAATTCAGCGAGAAGCTATTCCTCTAGCTCTTCAGGGAAAGGATGTGATAGGGCTTGCTGAGACAGGATCCGGGAAAACAGCTGCTTTTGCATTGCCAATTCTCCAATCTCTGATGGAGACGCCACAATCTCTCTTTGCCCTGATACTGACGCCAACTAGGGAGCTTGCTGATCAAATTGGGGATCAATTCAAAGCTCTGGGTGAGTAAGAAAAATTGTATTTTGTACAAATTTGGGATTCCTAGCATTTTGAGTGATGATAAGAGACAATTGATAAAGAAAATGATGAGATAACAACTCATTTCGTCACTACCACTGATTTTTCCTTAAAAAGACGAGATTTGTTTATCGAGAAGCCTACTGAGATAGTCAAAGAAGGTTTCTGTTTTTCAAGGAAGCGGCATTGGGTTGAAAGTTGCAGTAATTGTTGGTGGAATGGACATGACAGCTCAATCTCTGCAGCTTGCCAAGCGTCCTCACATTGTAATAGCCACTCCGGGTAGATTATTGGATCACCTGGAGAACACAAAAGGCTTCGATTTGGATAGGATAAAGTATTTGGTGATGGATGAGGCTGATCGAATTCTCAATATGGATTTTGAGGTGGAATTGGATAAGATCCTGAAGGAGATTCCACGGGAAAGAAGAACATTCCTTTTCAGTGCTACAATGACGAGCAAAGTGAGGAAGTTGCAGAGGGCTTGCCTGCGGGATCCCGTCAAGGTGGAAGTGTCCAGCAAGTATCAAACAGTTGAGAAACTTCAGCAGTACTACGTCTTCATCCCCTCAAAATTCAAAGATATTTATTTGTTGCACATTCTCAATGATCTGGCTGGGAATAGTTTTATGATCTTCTGCAGCACTTGCAACAATACCCTGAGAACAGCGTTGATGCTGAGGGAATTGGGCTTGGCAGCTGTACCTCTCCATGGTCAGATGTCGCAGAATAAGCGATTAGCAGCACTGAACAAGTTCAAATCCAAGAGCAGGTCCATCCTGATTGCCACTGATGTGGCTTCGAGAGGGCTGGACATTCCGCATGTGGACGTTGTGCTGAACTTTGACATCCCCACCCACAGCAAGGACTACATCCATCGCGTTGGCCGAACAGCCAGGGCAGGAAGATCAGGAAAAGCCATCACATTTGTCACTCAGTACGATGTTGAGCTGTATCAGAGGATAGAGCATCTGATTGGGAAGCAATTGCCGCAGTATGAGTGCGACAAGGACGAAGTAATGGTGCTCCAGGAGCGAGTGGGTGAAGCCCAGCGAAGTGCCAAGGTGGCTCTCAAGGAGATAGAAGATCGAAAGAGTGGAGGGAAGAATAGAAAAAATGCCGATGGAAGTGATGATGATACTGAACAATTTGTGGGAGTGAGGAAAAGGATAAAATCCTCAAAGGGTGGAAAAGGTGGGAAGTTCAAGAAGATGAAGAGGAAATAAAACAGTTAGTTTAGAGAAAATTAGTATTTTTAATGAAAATTCCAAAATTCCTATGGCCAGAGGGAAACGGGAAAGAATTCCCCTCGACATGTGGCGCCACCTGAAAGTGACAGCGGTAAACTGCTGGCAATTTTCACCACGGCAATGGCGGCAGGGTTAAAAAGTTCGTCATAATTTTTTAGAAAAAATCCCTTTCCTGACTACCAGCCAGCATGAACGAGCCTTCGGTGGAGTTTAAGCGAAACGATAAATCTCTGGGATTGCTGACGAAGCGTTTTGTAGCGCTACTGCGTCAGAGTGATGATGGAATATTGGATTTAAGACATGTAAGTTTTTCCCGAAGGCCCTTTTTGAGCATCTGCCACGGGGCGCCCTTTCGGGGAGCAAGAACCATGTTGAGCGTGCCTGGGCAGTGTCGCGGCAATGATGTTTTGAATTGGGCGAATTTGGGGGGAAGAATTTAGTCGCGCGAACTCAGCCATGTTTTGAATTTATTTTGCAGGCAGCTGATGCACTCTGTGTTCGGCAAAAGAGGCGCATATATGACATCACAAATGTCCTGGAGGGCATAGGATTGATTGAGAAGAAGAGCAAAAATAGCATTAGATGGAGGTGAGTCCTAGAAATGCCATATTCCGTCTCCTTCAATCTCAACTCACCTTTCCATGGCCATCTACAAAACTCCCGGGCGACTTGGTTTGGCGCCTCCATTTGAATTACACAACGCGCAATTTCTTTTCCAGGGGATCCGTGCAGCAACCAAGCACCAATCGCAAGGTGATGCACCTGCAATCGGTGGCGAGTTCACTGAAGGAAGAGGAAGATGAACTCACAGAACATTGCATGTATATGAGGCAGAACCTGAAGAACATCCTCGGGGACACAGTCAATCAGTCCTATGCCTATGTGACGCGAGATGACCTCCTGGATTGCTATGGGGAGGACAATGTGATGGTGTTAAGATGCTCGGAGAAGATGCAGCTGTCTGTGCCACTTAAAAGTGAAGCGGAAGAGAGTGAATGTGCCTTGCAGATTTCATCCCAGATGCGAGAAATTGATGTGCGCCTCCTGACCAAGCAGGGAAGGTCATTGGTGCAGAAGAGCACCCTTCCATCCAGCGAATATGGTAGCAGGATAAAGCAAGAGGTAAGTGCATTTTTTTGTGAAAACACATTAACATAGAACTCCATCATAGGAGACGATTTTTTTAAATCTTAAACGTTTTAATTGAAGTGATGTCATCAGTGAAGTTACCTAGCATTGAAGACAAACGAGACGAAACACACATCTCACACAATTTTATTAAACCTTTACTTTTCGTAAGATCTTATGCTCTATGGGTCCAGGGGAATTCTGTAACAGTATGACAATGCCATATGACCCATATGACGAACTAAAATTTTTCATGTGGTAAATTTTAAAGAACTATTCCAATATCCAATTCATATAAATTACTAAAAGCTTCATAGAGCTTTTTGTAATGATCTTTCGGTGATCACTGGGTTTTAATGTGGTTCTGTAGGTGAATTCTGTAATTTTCGTGGCGTTGTCACGCGTGAGTTCGAAACCTGACAATGTCATTCGAGCTTTTTTTGTCATATCATATGAGTTCGAAAATGCAATTCATTGAATTTTTAATGAAATCCCTTTTATTTGATGAATTTATGAAAATACAGTACGTCTTGGTTGATTTGTTTAACAAAATTCATTGTCACTTGAATTGCCAGAAATCTCAAATATTGAGCTGAAATGGCAATGTCACGGCTCAGGGGCATGACATTTCCTATGTTTCCTATATGTTTCTAGCGCGCTGAAAAAACTTTTGGATTTATTAGCTATTTTCTGTCAGTGTAGAATGAATTAGAAAATACTAGTAATACAAAATAAAAGCCAATTTAATATAGAATAGGCAACCGAAAACCCCAAATTGGCAACCTACGTAGTTTTGGAAATATCTCGTGTAATGTTTACGAAAACAGGGAAAAAGTTACACTAAAATCGGGCGCATTTTTTAGAGCTAATGTCACCCCCCTGTCACGGCTACAGAATCGCATTTTCGAAAAAGCTCTCCTAAGATTCGAACCCAATTTGTCATATGGCATTGACAGAGCGTTACAGAATTCCCCTCCTGGTCCCGAATTTTACCACGAGAATTTGTCATATGATATTGTCATACTGTTACAGAATTTCCCTTCTGTTCTATTTTAAAAAGAAATAGCCGACTTTAAATACGTAAAGCTCCGATTTAGTAGAATTAGTAAATTTTTAATAATCCAAATGTCCATGTGAATTTAGTTCGATTCATTTGGATTCACAAATGAATTTCGGCGGGCTTCAGTAGCTCAATGTAGAAAATTCCGTTTCTGTAACATCCAGGCTTTCCGGTTCGATTTTTGATCCAGGCCCGTCCGGTAAAAATTACTGGAAGCAAAAACATGCAGGAATATTTCATAAAGAAATGCATTTAGGGACAAGAAAACGATTAGGGTAAAGTGTATAATTTGGAATTAGTGTTACAATTTGGACAATTCACCGGTACAAGTTGGACATGGCTTTTTTCTTGATAAATACAGTACAAAATTGGTTTTGAAGCACAAGGAACCAAATTATAAAACTAAAGCATTAAAAATATACAAATAAAAATGAAGTACTAAATTTATCAAGACAAAAAGCCCTGTCCAAATTGTACCATTGTCCAACTTGTACCACTGTCCAACTTGTACCACTTTACCCTATAAGAACGGAGCGCTACTCATAGAAGAAACAGTGAAACTTTAAGTTTTCTAGAACGTGCATCCATGAAGCATGAAAAACCGTTCTAAAAATGCGCCAAAGACGCATTAAGAAGGCGAAAAAGAAGAAAAAACACGCATCTAAGAAATGGAAATATTTCTAGAATCATTTCGAGGAACGAAAAACCATGCTTAAACGAAAACGAAACACAAGAATGTTTCCAGAAACCCTGATGAAACGAATTAACGAAACATCCTAAAACGGAAATACGTAAAATACGTACTTGAACGGAGACATTTTAATTCTAGAAATACAAAAAACGAATACGAAAAACCCGAAAGTATTTTTACAAATGCTAAAACAGTTTGAAAAACACAGAAACGCAAAAATGTCTAGAAACACGGAAACGCATGAAGCAATAATGCAACAGTCTAGCTAGAAAAATGAAGAGATACGAATGTGAGCAACATGGAAACATTTCTAGAACCGCAAAAACTCGTTGAAGAAACACGAACACGTACCCAGAAACCGATGAGATGCATCAAAGAAATATAGAAACATTCTAAAAACGAAAAAAAATTCTAGTAAAAAAAGTGTTTCATATAAATTATAAATGTTTAAAAATGGTTTTAAAACGCAGAAATGTGTATTTCGGAAACTCAGAATAATTTTAATACACGGAAATATATATCTGAAACACCAAAACGGTCCTAGAAATATTTAGGGGAAAGGCCCATACTTTTCACAGTCGCAAGCAACATTTTTCCTATGTTTTTCAATAGATGTGACTCATCGCACCGATATTTTAAAAACTAGCAGATAGGATCCCTTTTTTAAAAAATATTGCGAAGTCACATTTCTTCAGAAACAGGAAAAAATTAGTCATTATAAAGCTTATTAAAATGTTTCTAAAAAGCGAAAACTCGTATGAAACATGGAAGTATTTCTAGAAATTCTAAAACGGTTTTAAGAAAGCTCAGAAACATGTTGCAGAAACATAGAAACATTTCAAGAAACGCACGATCGCATCCAGGAAACACTGAGACGGTTGTAGAAATATTAGAAATATGGGAACATTATTAAAATTTCAGAAAGGCAAAGACGCTTCAAAAAGTGCAGAAACGTTTCCAGGCACCTTGAAACTCATTTCAGAAACACAGAAACTTCTAGTACTGCGGGAATGTTTTTTTTTTTTCAAACACTGAAACGATGCATCTAAGAATTGTGGAAATATTTTTAGAAACGTAAACATTTTTTTTAAAAGCGGAAATACATATCTGAGAAATATCTTTTTAAGAACGAGAAGGGAAAAAATTGGAGGTAAGAAAAACACCGGTTTTCTGACTTAGTTAAAGCTGTATGAATGGACGTGGGAAAAATTTCATTTTTTGGATCACCGGTGACCCAAGCGTCCTTAAAGGTATATGGCAACATTTTTAGAAGTACGAAAACCCGTTCGAGAAATACGAAAATATTTCTATAAATGCTACAACGGTTTTGGAAAAGTAAAAGCTCATTCTAGAAATACAGGAATATTTCTAGAAACGCGGAAACGTGTCCTCAAACCACAGATACGGTTCTTGAAACCAAGATACACGTGAGAAATATGTAAATATATTTCTAGAATTGCGGAAATTTCTCTTTGAAAGGCAAAAACGGCAAAGACTGGTCAAAGAAACACGAGACCGTTTCCAGAAACCTTGAAATGCATGTAAGAAACACAGAAATATTTCTAGAAACGAGGGAATGTATTCTTGAAGTAAAAAAAATTAACGGTTCTATTCTCAGCACATGTATGAGAAACGGAATATTTTTAGAACTGCGAATGGGTTTCTAGAAGCGCAAAAACGCATTTCAGAAACACGGTAACCTCTTTCGAGGAATATCTTCAAAAACATTCAATGGAAATACAATACACAACTCAGAAATACAGTAGACTCTCGCTAATTCGGCTCTTTTAATATCGGATTACTTTTTAATTTTAAAAAGTAATTCGGGCGGCAATTAAATTCAAAAAAAAGTTTGTTGACATTTTTCAAGTTTGATTGTACAGTAGAGTCTCGCTATAAGCCATCGCTCTATAGTCCACAATTTATCGACCGTTGATTTCAAATCACTTAGGTTATGTTTTTTAATACGCGACATGCAATGTTATCATAATTATTTTAATATTTTTGGCAAACTTAATTAAGTAGTTGTGATAATTGCGATCCTTAATGATGAGAGCGAGCACAAGTACCACAATCGCAAAGAAAGTGGAAGCCGTCGAACAATTTCAATACTAAAAGTCGTTGATAATTTTAAAAAATGATATGGACTATAGTACGACCCAAAGTGTCAAATTTTGAACCAAATATGGACTATAGCGAGACTCTACTGTATATGATTATGAAATGAAGCAAAAATCCTTAAATTTACAATGGTTTGTCTTAGTTTTGATGTGATTTTGCATTATTAAAGGATTTTCATGAAATTTACAATATTTATATGAGCATGTAAACTTAATATCGCTCCTTGGAAATTACAAGGGGCCAACTCAATCTGAGCCATTTTTCAGGAGACAGCATTAAAGATTCAACTTTGTATAAAAAATTATCTCAATTAAGTATGTTAATAAAAACAATTTAATTCTTTTCTATTTGTATGAGCATTATTATAAACATCGAAACATACATATTTTTTCCTTTCCAAATATGTTTTTTTATGAGTTAGCTCTTTGTCATTCTAAATGAAGCGCAAATTTTCATGAAATTAGAGTGACACGCGATCAACTTGCTTGAGTTAGTCCCTTGTTTCACAAAAATTTGAACGATAAATCTATTTTGTGCCCCTTGACTTCAAACAAAACCGTGCAAGCAATCATAAAGAGTAAAATTTTGAAAAACTTTTCTAATAACGAAATTTATTGACTCATATCATTTGAAATTTTATTAAATTCTCTGTGAGTGCATTAAAACCTCAAAATCGCCAAAAAGTGAGTTGGCCCCTTGTCCAAATCGTGGCATTTGAAAGTTTGTTGCCCGAATTTCTCCCTAATTCGGGTGACATTTCGGTTTCAAATACCCAAATTTGAGAAAGTCTACTGTACGGAATCATTTCTAGAAATGCGAAACGTAAATTTCTAGAAATGCGAAATGAGAAACATTTCTAGAAAAGCAAACATGTTTCTCTTAAAAATTTAAAAAATCCATGGAAAAGCAGTTCCGGAAGCAAGGAAATGTTTATAAGCGAGAATGAATCCACGAAACACAGAAATGTTTCTTGAAACAGCGATCAAGTATCATTTTTACTTATGAACTACCCCTCAATTAAATTCAAATTTTGACCCATATTTGACCTGCAATTTTCTAGTAAATGATGATCTTCTTTTCCTGAACACCTCTCCCTGAATTATTGAATTTCAGCCGGTAGACAATGAGCTAAACAGCCCTAAAAGGAATGCTGAAGATGATGATGTTAAGCATGCGCTGCCTGCCAAAAGACGTCCCGGACGACCGCGGAAAGTGAAGAAAGTACCAGACTACGAGAGTGATGAATCCGACTCGGAAGAACGCAGAAAGACAGCAGAGATTCTTCTCAATCATACCAATAAGGAAGTCAATAGATTTAAGGTTCACAATTTCGACAAGTTCAGCGGTTAGTTCCATGACAAAAATTCCTTTTGGCAATTTGAAGTGATTTTTTTGTGATTTATTTAATAGGAGATCTACCCTTTGTGAAGCTAGAACGTCCCGTCCATACAGCATTCACCTTCTCCCTGGGAAGCAATGAGGGCATCACTGATATCTTCGACATTCCCAACCAAGAGCAGTGAGACAATGTTTGTGGCACTGGAGGAATGGTCCAAAAATGGTACAAAAAAAATTGTAGAGGGAAATAAAAAATCCACATATTTTGCTTATTCGACATTTAATCTCCTCAAAGTTCCTTGAAACTTTCTTTTTTTGCAGATGATGCCTGTGTAAAAGGATTTGATAAGAGAAATATTTGGGTGAATCATTTGCAGAAAAAAATAAACAATAATTGTGAAATTGATGATTATCTGAGTAGATTAAAAAGGAAAATCATTGGATTTGTTCAATTTGACGGTCTCACAGTAAATGAAACACCCTATATTTATTTATCTATAGTAGTTTCTACGTAAATCTCTAAAAAGGTAAGATGTAAAATTAATTTAGGGGGAAGGGGCTTGGTTAAAAGATCGTGAAAAACAAATGCCAAGAGGGATTTTTATTGATCCATTGGCTCCATGCTGGATTCATCCACCTCCATGGCGTCATCATTCTTGATTGGGGTGTCCTCAGTGGCCATTGCCGAGACTTCCGGAACCACCGGAGCCACCTCCATTTCAGCCACTTCGAGCGGTAGCACGAGGTCTGTCGATTCATCGGATGGTGACGAGGAGGAATCTGTACTTGGGAGGGGTTCATCGATCTTCACCAATTCTTCACTGGGTGTCACTTCTTCCACCATCTGTGACACCACATCAATTGGACTGGCTGCAGCAGCTGCTGGGATATCCTCCAGGGGCAATGCCGGTGGAACTTCAATCAACATTTCCATGGGTTTCTTGCACACCGGTTCACCATCTTCCGTGCGATCTTGCGTCTCCTCCTGCGGCTCTTCTTTACTCTCTGTCGCATGGAATGCAATTGGGGGATCATTGTCAGCTGTCGTGGTACTTTCTGACGTCTCCGGCAGTTTTTCCTCCTCGGGCAGTACTTCTTCAGCCTTGGCAGGTTCTTCTGCAGCAACTTCCTCCGTTGCACTGGATTTGGCCTCTCCCTCGCTCGAGGAATCACTAACAGGGATTTCTTCGACAGTTCTGTCCTGAGTCGTAGAGTCATCATCCACAGATGGTGGCTCCGGTGCAGCCACTGAACTTACAGCAATTGCCTTCTCTTCAGCATCCGATGATTGCCCTGTGAGACTCTCATCGGTGCTATTGCTGTCATCCGAGGAGGACGACGAGATGGTCACATTGGAGTTGTCTGAGTCAATTTTCTCAGGTTCCTCAGAAACAACTTCCGCACTTGGAACTTCAGCTTCTGCTGTCTCTGTCTCTGGTTGTGCGGGCTTTTCTTCCTCCTTTGTCTCAACACTCTCCTCCGCTGCCTCCTTTTTCGGCGTCTCTGTCTCATCAAGGGGCTTTATCACCACAACAGGACTGAAAGCTGATGCTTCCGGAGGATTTTCGTCAGTTTTGGCCTCTTCGGCACCGTCAAATTTCTCTATGCTGTCAGTGATGTTCACCTCTGGCTCAACTTCTGCCACTTCAAGGGCATCCGGGAGGGTGACATTGTCCTCCGGGGTGGGTGATTTTGAGGCATTGGAGACAAATTTGGCCACAGCTGCCACTTCTGCCATGATAACAGCTGCCGATGGGGCGAGGGTGTTTATTGGTGGAAGGGCTGTATTGGACATATCAATATCCACATCCACTTCCGTCGGCAAGTCTCCATTCACCATGGAATCCAAGCTGTCACCATTCTCACTGTCAGTCGCTTTCCTTCCCGGCTCTATTGTACTTACAACTGCGCAGCAAAAAAAATTCCATTAGCCCACAGGAAGGATCCCCAGCCACCCTCCAAAAGAAATCCCACTCACCTAAGATATTCTTCTCAACAGCCCGCATAAACTTATCAATCCGCGTATACTGCTTCCGGGGATCAGAGAGTAATTCGGCAATTCTCTGTATTGTAAAGGGGGCTGCACTGAAGGTGTCCAGACGCTCCAAAAGGGAATTTTTCATGGTTTCATAGTTGAAAGGATCAACATTGGGGTATTGAGGCAAATCTGCAGAGAGGGACAATATATTGATTCACAAAGGACGCTCCCGCCAGCAAAATGACACTTGGCTTCTCTCGCAGGACAGCAAGGAATACTCACCTTCGATAGATGGTGTCGAGTCGTGAAATTGCTTGATCACACAGATTAACTTCTCACGGAATAAATACTTAATATTTGGCCATCTGTACACAGTATCCCCTGTTTTGGCTACATGACGAATATACAGCTCGAGCTCTTGGGGAATGTCATTTGGCCTAATTTTCGTATAGCGCTCTAGGATCTGTAGCACTTCTTCAGGGTTCTCCATCACGAGCATTTATGTTGGCGTTTAAATAGATGATGAATGGAGGGATTTTTACTGTGAATATTTGAGAGATAATTACAAAATAATAAGCACAATTTTTTTGTGGAAAAACGCTTGGGATGGGATGTCAACAGCACTACGTGAAGTTGGCCAACTACCTCCGCACTGACTGCAGCGACACACAGTGTTGATTCCCGAGAAATGCTTCCAGTGAAAAATTTTAAACTCAACTGCGTGCGTATTGTCGATTTTTTATCCATTCGCCTCCTTTGATCTTGAAAAAAACATAATAAAATCCAGTGATAAGCCTAGATCAGCTTATAGAGGTGTGATTCCTTCGTTGCAAATTCGGATTGTGGCAAACTGAACGATATTTATAAATAAATAATGCAAATTTCGTTTAAATTGTATGTAACTCATTATTAATGAGGAAAATTGGATGAGAAATGCATAAAAGTGTCTGAAAATATTTAAAGTCGATTATCTCTGAAACTATGAAAGAAAGAGGCCTCAAACTTTACGTCCATTTAAAGCCTCTTTTAGGCTTGATATGTGCAAAATTTCACTTGAAAATGAAAAACCAGTGATAACCCCAGATAAGCTTATGGTAGCTGAGATTCTTTACAGATGACCTCGAAATGCGTGCAACTCGAAGTGCTTGCAACTTGGAATGCGTGAAAATTCGATTGTGAGTTGAATTTTGGGGGTAAAGAATCGCGTCGAGTAAACTGTTCTCGGCAGTCGAAATGGATGAAATTGGCTCGACGCGATTCTTTACCCCCAAAATTCAACTCACAATCGAATTTTCACGCATTCCGAGTTGCACGCATTTCGAGGTCACCTGTAAAGGATCTCAGCTACCATAAGCTTATCTGGGCTTATCACTGGTCATTTTCTATTTTAAATAGTCTGAGGGGGAAGCGGAAGACCAACAAAAGAAAACAAAGTTCATTGAAATCGGTTAATAAACATAAGTGATAGAGTCCGGTCCATATGGGTTTAGTAAGGGTCGGGGTACAGTGGGTTGGGGTAGAGACGGATGGGACCTATTATTAGAAAGATCGTGCTCTCAGATACAATATAGGCTAAAATTTCATCGAAATCCCTTTATAAATACAGAAAATGCAGTCCGGTCAAGACATTTTTGATTATAGCTCGGGTCAGGGAACATCAAGGGAGGAGTGCGACCCACCATTGGAAAGGCCTCGACCTCAGCTACAACATATTAAAATTTGAAGAAAAAGCATAGTCTAGTTTTCGAAATATTCGAAATCGATTAATCGAAAATCGATTTTTCGATTAATCGGACCTTCGAATAAATCGGATAAAATTGGGGTGTCACAAGGGTTGTAGTGCTCCACGAGAGCTTTCCAAAACACCAATTTTTTTGCATTCCGATAATTAGAACCGGAGATATGGCCATTCAATTTTTGACCCCCTCTAGCTCGGGTCAGGGGGGTCGGAGGGGGTGAAGTTTGGTATCGATCGAAAGCCCTTAGGCCCAGCTATAACATACTAAAATTTGAGATTGATCGATGTCATAAGGGCTGAGTTAGCGAAAAAACAAATTTTGGGGGTGTTCCAAAATGGCGGAAAGGGGGTGGGGGTAGATTTGACATCATAAACTTCTAGCGGCACAATGACTTTTAACCTTTGCCGAAAACCGCTTGTCGATATCTCTCTCCGTTCTCTCTCCAGAAGTCGAAATGTAACGGACGGGACGGGACGGGACGGGACGGGACGGGACGTCCACGAAAATCGATTTTTGGCGCACATGATTTTCGTGATCTATGAGTGTCAAAACGTGTACATCCAAAATTTGGGCCCGATTTGACGAGGTCGGATTTCACCTGTGACCACAAAATCTGAGATTGTAAAGAATCTCAGCTAAAAATTGGATGAGAAATGTATAAAAAAGTCTGAAAATATTTAAAGTCGATTATCTCGGAAACTATGAGAGATAGAGGCCTCAATTTTACATTCATTGAGAACCTCTGTCAGCGACCCGAGAAAATCGCACCCCGCGAAAATCCGCGAAAAAATTCGCGCCTCGCGAAGATCCGCGAAAGACATTGCGGATCGTGAATTGTGCCACCTTATAAATCATCGAATATAGACTGACTATGTAGAGAGGGGGAGTAAGAGAAAGGGAGAGTTAGAGAGTGCTATATATATGGGGAAATCTTGTCCGACGCCGCTTCTCTCGCTTTTTTTCCCGCCTGACGCTAATAGCAAATTTTCTTAAATTGAAAATCTTTAAAGTGAAATATCTTGAGAACCGTTCGACGAATGTCTTAATTTTTTTTTGTAAATTGGTCTAAATTTTCTGGACTACAACATAAACATAAAAAATTCAAAATCGCATACCTAGATTTCGAGATAAACTACAAAACGTGATTTTTAACCGGTTTTTCAAAAACCTAATAGCACAGAAATCGTCGTACGCGCGCGTAGATATTAAAAAAAAATTATGAAGATATCTCTATCCACACCAGAGATATTGCGTACTACGGCCGGCCGGACGACAGCCGGACCCGAAATTGCCGACTTATGATTTTCGGCATCAGGGATGTTCAAAACATATACCTTGCGAATTTCAGCTCGATCGAAGCACTTTGAGAAAATCCGAGGATTACAATAAGTGTGATTAGAAGGAATCACACCTAAATTATCATAAATTGTAACAAATTACTCAATATACTCAATCAAACTTTATTTACTGATTTCCATTTTCACAAATTACATTATTTCTGATTCTGATAAATGGTCGCACACGTTGCACACAATAGCTGTGTATTGGAAGGACTGGAAGGGAATCAAAACAAAACAGCTGACAGTCGGTTTAGGAAAAATACAACAAAAAAAACACAATGAGTTTCCTCGGAAGAATTGCTCGCCAAGGGAATTTCCCTGTGAAATACTTTGCAAATTATGCCAAATTCTACTGCACAGCTGCTCCAGTGTCCCAGGAGATCGATAAAATGGTGAAAAAGAGCAAAGTCGTGGTATTTATGAAGGGAAACCCAGAAGCACCACGATGTGGTTTCAGCAATGCTGTGGTTCAGGTTATGAGGATGCATGGAGTTCCCTACGACAGCTACGACGTTCTCTCAGATGAAAGTCTCCGCCAGGGTAAGCAAACAAACTCCCAAATTACTGCAAATCCCATGCTAAACTTATTTTCTTTCCAGGAATTAAAGACTTCAGCAATTGGCCAACGATTCCTCAAGTCTTCATCAATGGAGAATTTGTGGGAGGATGCGACATCATGCTCCAAATGCATCAGAATGGAGAGTTGATTGAAGAGCTAAAGAAAGCAGGAATCAAGAGTGCTCTGCTGGACAAGCAGCCAGAGAATGAAACAAAGTAGTTCTGGAGAATTTTATTATAATTCATAGTGTATTTTACATGTAAATATCTCAGTTGAAAATAAGTGAACTATCTTTTGCGCTTTCGATTGGATGCTTGCTGGTACAGTCGCAAGAGAATTGCGCTTTTGAGATCAACAATTGTGCCACCATTGACCAGCAGAAGTCTCAAGCATTTCTCCCGGAAAGCCCTGTTGTTCGACATCAGAATTATGCGTTCCAGAGACGTTGCAATGGTCTCGTAAATGAGTTGTTCTTCCTCGCTGCGGTCTTGCGGGTAATTACTGAAATCTCGATTCATCTTTCACTAGAAGAGTATCTGCATGAGAAAGAAAATTATTTGCAATTTTTTTTATTCCGCCGGTATTTTATCGAGTTGCGAGTGTTTGTCACGAGTAGCGCTAGCGCTGCTAGCGATTAGAAGAATTACAATTTTTTCATGAAATTTTGAATTTTCAAAAAAAAAAAAATCTTAAATAAAAAAAATTGTAAAGAAAAAAAATGAAAACAAGGGAAATATTGATTAAGGATAATTAGGTAAATCCAGGTTTCCTGGTGTTCATAACTGGAACAATAATCTTGCTTGGAAACAAATCTGCGGGATGATAAGATTTTTTACTTAGAGGGGGGCGAAGAAAAACACACGCCTGCTTGTTATCAAAATTGCTCGTCACGCGGCTCGTGTGAAAATTGAAAATTACGGGACAAATGAACTCGCTCGAGTATTTCATGAGCAACTGCAAGATGAAACTGATTGAAATTAGCATAAATGACAAAATGTTTTTTTTTTTGGGAAAATCCGATTTTACCAAAATATTCTCTACTTTAAAAAAAAAGCAATTTAAAAAATGAATTAACCGAATTAGCAAAAGTAATAAACTTACCTTCAAGAGTGCAAATAATTTTAGACACGCGCACATAGAAATTTTGATCAATCGATTACGATCATAGAAAATTAAATTTGATTAGCAAAAAAACAGAATATAGTTAGGTAAAAATTAAACATGGACTTTGGACACAATAAATTCAAATAAATATCTCGTACTACACAGACTACACACCATTTCTCTGTGATCCGAGACACAGAACATTCTTCTAAGCAGAAAAGGCGAGATTTGCTTTATGATTAATGTTCCGGAGAACCCAAACATTTTTTTTTTTTTTTTTTTTTTGAAAGGGAATCTATATTTTTTCAGGGATATTGAGAAACCCCATGGATGTTTTCAGGGATCTCACGAAGAACGTGGAGAATTTATGATAATTTATGGCAAAAAACAAACGAACAGCAAAAGAATCAAAATGAGCAGTAAAATATCTACTTATGGTCAGTAAAAAAATTAAATCTTTACAAAAATGGGTCTAATTTATATATTTAACATTTAATTGTTGCAGATAGAATGAAAATCTCTTATTTTCCCTTTGCCAAAATTTGAACGATAATATCACTCTTTTAAGATTTTTTTTCCTGCTCAATTTTAACTTTTTACTGCTCATTTATACAATGCCATAATTTATTTGCACATGGGCCAGATGGCCATTTTGTACATGTACAATTTTAGAATTGAGCCCAACTCCAGCTTCTGTCAGTCCACGTCCGTCGTGGAGCGCCGTGCCGTCGGAAACTCCGTCAAATCGTTAGTTTAAATATCATGTCGGTTGGGTCAGGTCTACAACAATAATGATTTTTTTTCTTATTGTTCGCTGGAGCTCTCTACTTTTTTCTTCCTCTTGTTGTTGATTGATTTAGAACTAGACGGAAATATACTATACGATGGGGATTCCACATCTGTTTCGGGTGCACTCATATTCAATCTGAAAAAAATCAATTACAACAAATAAAATATAATAATTACGTGACATAATAAAACCCGTGACGCAATATACTCATTTGATTCACGATTTTAAAAGCGTGTGAGAAGCAGAAAAAAATAACAGCTGAAGTAAATCAAATAATTGTAATGATAGGATTTCGTGCTTTTACCACTTTTATATGACTTTATTCTTGCATCTCTCCATATTTGGATTTGGAATGAATTTTTTTCCTATAATTTTATTTGCGACGTTCGCTGAATTTCATTTTCAACTGAAATGGGGAACCCTTAATGGACATGTAGCAAGTTTCTGTGTAAAGGCGACGAGGGCAGTTTAAACTGAAGGAATGGAAGAGAACCAGGGCGAGAGCTGAGAAGCAAAATCGATCAGCTCAATCTCTTCAACTAGGGACGGGGGTTGGAGGGCACCTTTAAATGTTGGATAGCTTTGAAATTGGGATTTTTCTCCTATGTTCAAGTGGAACTGAGCCATACCACAATGTAATTTACCTTCTCAATCTATTTGTGCAGCTAAATTATATTAAGATAAGGCTCAATTTTATTTAAGAATAGGTGAAAAATACAAATTTCAAAGGTGTCCCACTTCTCCTTATAACTTATATGCTGGCGTTCCCAAAAGAGTCATCCGGGGTATCCGGTTATACACATGGCTCTTCGTTATCTGGCACTTTCGTTATCCGGGTGACAGCTGCCAAACACATGGCGGTTGATGTATTCAAATTTTTTTTACTAAACATGTAGTTTCACCAGTGTAAATTAAAGTATTATTATCATTGTATCGAAGTTTATAATACATAATTGTGATAAAAAAAAAATGAAACATAAGCACACCATGAAGAACATTCTCTTGTTCTTTAACAGACAGAAAATAAATTCACACAGCACAAAATATAAAAACAGTTGATCATTGAAAAAAACCTAAATGTCATTTTGTCCCTCAGTCAGCCGGATAACGAAGAGCCGTGTGTAAGTCATAAAACTGTCTAATTTTCCAGATCATTACCAGTTAGAATTTATGATTTTTAGATTTTGTACGAAATCCAAGTCTTTTTTTTAAAGGAATCTTAAAGTTGCGTCTTAAATATTTTCAGTTAACCCTCTAACGGTGTTTTCTCTAATATGCGAAAAAAAGTTCTAAAACAATGTTTTCTAGGATAATTATGATCCAATAAAGTCGAAAAAAACAACCCATTCTTCATTATCTCTTTTAGTTTAGGCGCTAGGTGAGAAAATATAAATTTTTTTTGAAACTCTTTTTGCTTCTAAAATTCACATTTTTACTTTTTTCAAATTTTTTAAATAAAGTATAGAAAGTAGAATGACATATCTTTCAGTGAAAAATAAATTTATTTTAGTCAGAAAACTTTAAATCGGTATTTTTATGGAAATTGGAAATTAGTTTTTTTGCACAAATATTTTTTGTTGCTTTTTTCTCTGACCTGTCACACAAAACTGGGAATAGCAACAAAACGAAGAGTCAAAATGAGTTCAAACTTTCAAGAGATGTTTATAAGACTATTACCGAGGACACTATAGCACTTTTAAATAAATAAAACCTTTATTGTCGCTGTAAATGTGATTTTTGTGAAGACCGTCTGGAGGCGGTCTTACCCGTTAGGTTAGAGGGTTAAAATTTTTTTTTATGAAGAGCAAATTCTGAGTGGTCGTGCATACTGCGAATGCTTTTGGCCTTTGTTTATCCTTCTTAAGCAAGTAGAGTGGGGGAAATATTCTACGTCCCACTCGCACGTCAAACTAGTTCTTGTTTGATCTTCGTGACGGGAAGGTGTGCGTGGCCCAGTGACCACGAATTTTCTGGTGATTTTCCCGTTTTCCTTTGCGATTTTTCCATTCAATTGGACATGTCATCCGCAATGCTGCGATTAATTGGAAATGAGGTAAATAACTTGATTATTCTGCAAGATGTAAATTGACTTTGGGGGCGCGGCATAAAGTGCAAAAGAGTGTAGAATGTGATCTTGAAAGCGAAATTCATCGATTACATAACTTCTTGGCCATTTATTTTCGTCTTGGATTTTTTTATGATAAGACGTCCATAGAGTCTGATAAGAATAGTATTTTACTGCGATTGTCACAGCTTGGCCTTGTCGCAATTGTCCATACCATGACCCTCTATTGAGAGAGTGTTGTGTTGGATTCAAATAATATTCTAATTTGCAATTTAGCACCACTTGAGGCAATACAGAAGGGGGCTCGTGGAGTGACAATAAAATGCTAAATAGCAGACACAATGGTGATATGAAATTGTAATTTTTTTCTTTGGGCTTTTCAAGGGTCTCAATGCCCTGCGACGTTCGTATTCGAGCAGTGCACCCACCACAAAAATGTTCATCGACGGGAAATTTGTGGAGTCAAAGACCAAGGACTGGATTGACCTGCATGATCCGGCAACCAATGAAGTTGTGACACGTGTGCCAAAGTGCACACAGGCCGAAATGGAATCTGCAGTTGAGTCGGCCAAGAATGCCTTCAGGACATGGAGTCAGACGTCCATTCTCACGCGTCAGCAAATCATGTTCCGGCTGCAGCATCTCATTAAGAGTAATATGGGAGAATTGGCTAAGAATATCACAAAGGAACAGGGGAAGACTCTTGTTGATGCAGAGGGTGATGTGCTTCGTGGATTACGTAAGTCTGCCGGGAGAGATAATCTCTTATCAATTTGTAGAAATTTTTTTCTGGGGATTACGGTCAGCTGAAACTGAGAGTGAACTGATGTAAGGCACGATCAAGTGCAGGGCTAAAAATAGGTCTTGAACCTTCTTTTGCGTGTGACAATTTTGGGTCTGGTAAATGAGATTAGATGAGTGATGAAAATTTTAGAGTCACATGCTTGAATTTTATTTCTGAAGAAAGATTGGATTTTACCCTGCAAGGGATGTGGGAAGACATTGTTGGGCCACTAAAAGGGATTTTTAGAAACAAGGATGTCCGCTTCAGTAATAGAGGAAGACCTTTAGGCATCGCACAAACTGGCACTGTGAACACTTCATATTTTACCCATATTCCTTTCTTATTAATCTTACATAGCGGCAATATATTTTAATAGACGGTCTTTAGTCACACATGTCCTGAGAAAATTAGGTAAGATTCATTAAAAATATGGGTAAAATATGAAGTGTTCGAAGCCAGACTTTATCCAAAGCCTGAAAGACTCCCCCTACGTCAAATCGGCCTAAGGGTCTAAATAATCTCAGGCTGATCCTCGAGAATGCTTAGCCTATAAAATTTGGCAGTAAAGATTTATCCCGAATGCCAATAGAATAACTGACGAAGAATAAGTATTACGCAATAGGGAGATGACCTCCTTCCGGGTGCGTCAGGGATGCTGATCCTAATCAGGATCAGCATAATAGGATCAGCATCCCTGACGCACCCGGAAGGACGTCATCTCCCTATTGCGTAATATTTATCCCGAAATGTCATATATTGAGGGCTTAGAATAATTGATAAGAGGTCCCAATTAAACCAATTCTTAAAAGCAAAGTTTTATAGGCTAAATATTCTTGAGAATCAGCCTGAGTCTATTTGGGCCCTAATAATGCGATAAGAAGGGTTACCATGATATGAAAAAAAAACTTTTCTCAGAATTTAATTTGTTTACGAAAAAATTCACATAAGACTATTTAACTATCTCTAACCGTTTGTCTTTTTAAGCTATTACACATTATTATCCTTCTTCAATGATCTTCCTCAATTCTGCGATATAAAATCTTCAAAGATTTAAATTTAAGTGAAATATTTAATGTCTGAAGTAAAGATTCTATGGATTCTATTCTATTCTGAGTTAAAAACTCATAGTGCTTAGTCTATTCTAAACTCCGCTTAAATTTTGGGATAAATTTTTAAAAGTTAAATCTTTGAGTAGGCCTTGAAAAATTGATTCGTAATCGCCATATTCTCCGATAAAGATCTTAATTTTAAAATTTAAATTATCAAATTCCTTTAGATCCTTAAATTCAAATCTACCCATCTTTATCCCTAGCCACACTTACGACTTAAGCCGAGGCAGAATTAAGATAAGATGAACAGATCTGTAACTCAGCGAATGGGAAAGCTTTAAATTTGTCTCTAAAATTTTAAAGCTATCTTCATCTTAGAATTGAGGGGCTTGCATCAACATTTTCTGCATCTGAAATTAAAGAAATCTTAAAGAAGTTGATATTCCCTTCGAATGGAATATTAAATGTGATTTTTTTTACATTTCGCCTGAAAGGCTTAAAGAAACTGTCACTTAAAAAATCTTTATCGAAGAATATGAATCGGCCTTAGAGGTCAATTTGAAGATTTATCTCTGAATTGAGATGATCGTTTGTATTCTATTAAAAAAATTATTCTGAGACAACGTTTAATTTATTCAATTATTATTTTTCTATATAATATTTCCTTTTTCAAAAACCAAAGAATTATATCTTTTTTTAATTGAAAAACAAGTTCCTAATTTATTTTTACATTTAGAGTTTTAAACAATCGCATACTTTATACAAAGTATAAAATTTCATTAGTAAGTTTCATCCTAAAAGATTATTAGTTTAACAATACACCAACTCCGAAGGAAGGCGGACTGACCAAATAAAAGACAATGCTTCTTGATCGAAGGTTCAACCGCAACTGCGCTTTATTAATTATTCCATACGGGAGAGACCTGATTAATATGCTGACATATATCATATGTTACATTAGATCGGAAACCTTAGACTTAAGTAATACGGATTTCAGACTGACGGTTTAGCCCAGTTGCCGAAGGAGTCTAAATTTCTACTAAACCTTAAATAATAAATAATTTTAGTGACTTTTCAAGATCAAGTCGATAAATTATTTTTGATAACCAGTTCTAAGTCAAATAAAAATAAAAAAAAAACTGTCCGGAAAGAATTTAGAGAAGTTAAGCCATATTACCAAACCTTGGGTCTAAGATCGTATAAGACCGGCTTCATACTGGAGGTTTAGCCCAGTTCACGAAGGTCTGAAAAATCTTAATAACAAGCAATTTTATTGATTTTTTAAAATTTAATGACTCATTTTCCCTTAATATTCAATCCTAAGCAACAATTTCCTAAAAAATCATACTTGATGAGGAATTAGAGGTGTTAAGCCAGATAGATAGCTAAGCCTTAGGTCTGAAGCCCGTATAAGGTTCATTCATTTATGGTTTAACTTTTCTGTTATTTCCGCCCGTAAGTTTTTTGCTTAAATTTTGATTTGGATTGGGCATTATCTAAAGAAATCTAAAATGTATGCCGAAGCCATAAGGCACTAATTGTTACACATTAACGATCTATCTCTAGTATTTTTAGCACAGTGAAATATTTTTCAAAGAGTGTTGTAAATAAACTAATTGGCAATGTATTTCATCACTTAGCTGTCAGGCTGAAGTAATTGTTGGATTATAAATGGGATGGCAAAGCGTCCCTTGCTTTGCGAAATGCTCGAAATCGTGATTTGAATGCTATATACCTTAAAAGAACTTTCTCATAATTTACCTACCAGTTATCAACCGATTGGAACCGATGAATAAATCACTCAAATGATCGTCAAAAATAGCTGAGAAGTAATAAAATTGATTTTTGGACAAAAATTGGAACCGGTTTTGGCTTATCAGAATTTCCAAAATGCTCTCTAGAGCCCCTTTCATTTTTGACCTTGAAAACGCATTATTAAGAAAGACTCAATGATATTTTCGTATACGGATGTAATATCCGTCTAGGCAACCTGTGAAACGTTTCCAAAAATGGAAAACTCACAATGTTTTTCGAGTAATCCCCAAAAAACATGGTCGACTTATATAGAGGTTCCCCGAAGGTCCCAAGTCTCTATCTCTAACCGTTTGGTCCGTTATGTATTAACATACAAACGAACGGACGGACAGACGGATTAACAGCTTGACGTCAAAAAACTCGAAACTTCAGATTTCCAAAATCCACCAAAATATGACACATTGGGCGGTAAGAAGTCGATTATGTACTGCTCTCTGTGCGGGAGTTTGAGCCATACAAATCAACATGAAAAATATTGTGAATCCTTAAATTCCATCTGATTATAGAAAGAAAAACAAGTTTAATCAAAAAAATTTACATTTTGGAACCGATTTTGATCATTTTAACTAAAGACAACCCTAGTTAAATTTAACACAGAATTTCTGGATATTTGAGAACATAAACTAAACCTCAAGGGATAGTTTTTGATTATCATCTATCACTCTTTCATAGTTACTGTTGAGTGATAATTTACCTGGAAAACAGGATGTGAAATAATTAATTATTTTCTTCTCCTAATCCGGAACGTAGGCGGCGATTTCTCAATATAAAACTTCTTTTTCAGGAACAAATAAACTTCTATATTTTACTTCACTCAATATTAGGTGAGATTCTTAACAATCTCACCTACTATAATCCTAACAAAATTTCATGTCCTCCGATCGCGCTCAAACTTGGCCAAAATGTGTTTCGCCACTTCCTGATCACGAATATATGGGGGGCTAAGTTACGTTCCCGGCCGGCCGGCCGTCCGGCCGCTCTTTGGAGCTTAATAGCTCCTAAACTAAAAAAGATATCGACTTGCGGTTTTCGGCAAAGGTTAAATATCGTATGAAAATTGCAACATGGTGCATTGACCCCCCACCCCCCACCCCTCCTTCCGCCATTTTGAAGACCCCCCTTTTTTTGTTTTCTCAATAGCTCCGGCCCTATGGCATCGAGCGGGCTCAAATTTTAGTATGTTATAGCTGGGCCTTAGAGCTTTCCATCAATACCAAACTTAAGGTCCCCCGACCCCCCTGACCCGAGCTATAAGGGTCCAAAAAAATTTTCTTAAAATGGCCATAACTCCGGTTCTAATTGTCAGAATTTAAAAAGTGAGGGCTTTTTGGAAAGCTCTCGTGAAATGCCACTTCCTCTTCTAACATCGCAAGTTCATAAAACCACCGCTAGGGGCGCTATTATTAAAAAGAAAATTTTTAAATCTTAAAAGTTAAATAACTCAAAAATTCCTTATGCAATCGGGCTGAAATTTTAGTATGTTGTAGCCGTTGATTATACCTATCAAACAAAAAAAACCTTAAGTCGATTCATAACCCCTGACCCGAGCTATAAGGGGTCAAAGTTCGAACATTGACCGGCCTCTATCTCCGGTTCTAATTAACATATCGACATAAATTTTACCTTTTTGGTTTCGTCTCGATGAGCACTTTCAGATGGAAGTTCAAAAAGTCACTACAGGTGGCGCTGTGATAGCGTCAAAATTCATCGAAATTCAAAGTCACTTTTCTCAAAAACGGCATTGTGCAAGTTAATGAAATTTTAGTATGTTGTAGTCCAGTCTAGGACGTTTCCAAAATGGTGCGTATGTGCGCTGTGGTTTCAATAGAACCGGAGATATGAGGGGTCAAAGTTCACAAAATTCAAAAAATCATATCTCCGGTTCTATGTGACCGATTTTGATGAATGAGGGCCTAAACAAAAGATCTCACCAAATGCTACAACTTTCTAGAACATTTGAACTTCGTGGGACCAACACCAGGGGCGCCACAGTCAAAAAACGAATTTCAATATCACATAACCTCAATTATCTCGACTGTCGCTGAACCGATTTTGATGATTACTTCGACATAATTGTAGAGGACATTTGTCTCTACATTTCGTCCATACATCATTTTCCGGTCAGACTACGCTATCACTCCGATTTTGCCGTTTAAGTGTGAAAAAATTGATTTTTCCCATAATAACGCTTTGAAATCACTCAGATGCCAATTTGACTGCCTCTACTCCACCAAGACACTTAAAATAGGGTTTTAAATGGAAAGTCCCACAGAATACAACAATTCTTTGATATAGTTGAAGTTCAACAAATGAATACTTGGGGCACTCTGGATGAAAAAAAAGTTAAGAAACAAAAAACCTCGCTTATATTGGCACCTGAGTAATCGATGAGATCATGTTCTATGGAAAAATTATAGAGAACATTCTGGTCTACATTTCACCCATATAACACTTTTCTGTCAGTTCATCCAAATCCTTGATGTTTTGGTTTAAATACAAAATTTGTATAATTTCACGAATTTTATTCAAGATAACTGAATGGCGTCTCCCAACTTCAGCTCTAAATCGAATTTGCATGCACTCCGAGTTAGCTCACGTTAAGAATCTCACCTACATAAGCCGGTTAGGATTATCTGTCCCTTTAATTTCAATATATATAACAAAATTCGACAGTTTAATTTTCCACGTGTTTTTGCTTTAAAAAATGTGATTGACTTCATATAAAGATAGCAAAAAGGGCAAAAAGAATACTGAGGAGCCGCCACGAATTGCACAGATTATATAAAATTAATTGGGCTCAGATATTCCCGTAAATCCATTTTCTCTCTCATTAGATGAATGAGAGAGAATTTTTCTTTCCCGCTTGATTTCAAATGTTTAATCTTTTCCATATTTTCTAAATTTTTAGTCCTTTACTCCCTTTACCTACTTGATTTTCATTTTTTTCAACATCATTTTGTTTAATTAATCAAAATTAATCTTAAAACGGCTATAGCACGCCTTTTAGATAAGGAAAATTTCGTTAAATTAAAATTTACTTCTTTCTCTCT
This sequence comes from Phlebotomus papatasi, assembly GCF_024763615.1. Classification (NCBI taxonomy): domain Eukaryota; kingdom Metazoa; phylum Arthropoda; class Insecta; order Diptera; family Psychodidae; genus Phlebotomus; species Phlebotomus papatasi. The sequence goes on from NC_077222.1 coordinate 60,521,997, forward strand.
CTCAAACGTTTTGCATATAGGGTAAGTGTGCCAAATTTCGGCATAGTTGCATGCAAGCGCCAAATTCTCATGTTTGAAATGTAATATAATTAATAAAAATTGATTTCTTTTATTCCTTCTACTTAAGGAGTGTTGCTTAGAAACTTGTAGACAGTTTATCTTCTTTATTTACTCTAAAATCATTCTTAATGCTCAGCGCACAATAACATTTGTTTTGTAAACATGTTTTTGACATTTCCATAAGAGTGAGTGAAACCTAGATCTAGTTATCTTGCTCACTCTCATAGGAAAATTTGAAAACATATTTACAAACAAAAGTTATTGTGCGTTGGGCATAATACATTTGAAAATAAATAAAAATGTTGACATAGCTTTGGTGCCTTATTTCGGCCACCTTCATTCTCATAGTTCTTTGCCCATCGGGAATTCTTCAAATGTCTTTTTCACGTCATCTTGTTTGTCGAAGCTACATTTTTTGTTATTCTTTTGCATTGTATAATCTCTAGACTAGAGTATGTAAAAACTAAAAATTCATGGAAATTCGAGGAACAAAAAAGGTGGCTCAAATTGCAAGCTAGCCGGAATTTGGCACAATTACCCTATATCCATCTCATTCTGTCCAACTCAAAATTAGATTGAACAAAATTAAATTTTGTCTGATGTTCAAAAGAATAAGAAGAGTGTGAAAAAGTAGGATAGACTTATGCAAAAAATTTAAAAAATTAAAGGGTGGGAATTTCGATTTCAGAAAATTTTCTTGATCTTGATCTTGCCAGCGACATGAAATAAAATTTAAAATACTTGAAATTGACAAAAAAATATACAGTTTTGATTACTAATTTTGGCCAGTAAATTACCCAAGTTTCATCAGAAAACCAAGAAAACCATATTTATTGCCAAGATGATTTGTGATTTTTAATTTTCCTTTTTATCAAGAATATTTTATTGCTTTTTAGTTATTAAAAATTATAAATTCCTTCTTACTGTTTCACATAATCAAATTTAATTTTTACTCATCAAATTAACTAAAATACTGGCCAAAATATTGCAACTGATATTAAACTGATATAGGGGAAAGTGCGCTACCTTCGGACGACTTAAGTTTCGAACAATTTATTCTTTTCGATATGTTTCTAATTAGTTTTACCTATTATAATACTCCCTCCGTTCCGAAATAAGTCGTACGTTTGGGAAAAATTCTTGTTCCGAAATAAGTCATACGTTTGGGAAAAAATGGGATTAAGGGAAAGTTTGTTAGTAAATGTTTTGTGTATCAACAATATCTCTTGTAAAGAACTATTGTTAATGTTCAGCACTAAAATTGGGGTCCAGTCTTCATGGTAAGTTGAGGAATGAATGTCTTAAAAATGTCTTACTTTTGGCGTTTTATTTTCAATCTAAAATAAGTGCAAAATGGAGAGAAATACAGACTTGGGACCTTTGGGGGACCCCCCCCCCCCATAAGTTGACCCTGGGACCATTAATATGTCCTTTATCTTGCCCCCACTCCTCCCCTTCCCCTCCAAAATCATCTTTTTAGGATTGCTCGAAAAGAGGTCGTGCGATTTTTTTTTCAATTCTGGATATGTTTTAGAGAAACATATAAATGATCCCAGTGTCAACTTATGGGGGGTCCGGTGAAGGTCCCAAGTCCCTATCTCGCACCATTTTGCATCCAGATACTCGAACACATTAAAAAAGGATGTTCTTTTTATTGCCCATTCTGCAAAATTTGAGCAATAAAAAATGTTATATCGGTAATATCTGTTGAATTCTACTTGTGCATACTAAGAATTTAGTACAATTACTATTCTGTAATGTTAATCACAGTCCATTTTTTAGTAATCAACTATCTACCGGAGCTCTTTGAAAAAAACGCGAAAAATGGACAACTTCAACATATCGATTCCTCAATTTACCATCGTCGTAAGATCCCCATGTTATCCTTGAACATGGAGGATAGTTCATACTTAAGATATTTGCAAATAACAAAAACATTCTCTGAAACCATTCCTTAATCCCTAATTTTTCTCCAAACGTACGACTTATTTCGGAACGGAGGGAGTATTATATTTTTATAGCTAGTTCGATGCTTCAAAATCATTGTAAAGTCATAGGAGAAATTCATTAGGAACATAGGAATAAAACTTGAGTTGTTCGAAGGTACACGGTAAAAAATTTCGGCACGTATTTGTTCCAAATATTAGTAACGAATTTCTTCCAAATTGTAGCTCGTCCACGGACACCATAATTTTTGGAACAAATTTGTACCTTCTAGGAGAACAAAAAGATACCCAATATTAGTAACGAATTTGTTCCAATAAATAGCTCGTCTAGTATAAAAGCGTATCCGTCCTCCTCTCACACTCAGTCACCTGTCACCGAAGTGAAGAGGACGCCAAATCTGTGAAAATTTTCGTGCTACATGGTTTCACTTTTATAATTCGAGATTCCCTTCCCCTCTTGCTGCCAGCACTCGCATATGATTTCGTCATGCACGCTTCTGTATAAAACACTCTTAAGTTGATTCTTATTTGATGTTCCTTATGAACTTTCGCAATCGAAATCCATCTCGACTGAAGTATAGGCCTTAACTGTAAGACGAAATCACTTACACGAATTTGTTCCCGACAATGGGAACAAAAAGATTCCCCATATGAGTAACAATTTCATTCCAAAAATTACCTCGTCCATGGACATCGAAAATTTTTGGAACAAATATGTTACAGATGTAGGATTAATATTGTTATAAAAAATATGTACCAATTTGTTCCTGGCAGTGGGAACAAAACAGCCGAGTGCAACAAATTCTGTTCCAAATTTCGGGAACAAATTTGTATAAAGTGAAATCAACTCAAATTTGTAGACATCCCACTGTATCAAAACGGTTCCAAAAGAAAACTTTAACAAAATTGTAACTGTAGTTTGTAACGAAACTGTAAAGAAAACTTTTTGGAACAAACAAATATCTTCTCTAGGTACAAATTGATTCCAAAAAAAATTGTTCCAAGGAAAACTTGTTCCAATATTTTGGTCAGTGTCCAAAAGTTTTTACCGTTTAGGGTGTTTCCCCTAGCTTCAAAAGAATTGTAAACTTTATGTCTTGTCTTTATTGGAATATTGCAAAAAAAAATCCGATAAGCTAATTTGCGCTTTCATGGGGAATTTCTTTCAGAGGTCGTTGAGCACTGCTGCAGCATCCCATCCCTCCAGCTCGGTGAAACTCTGCCCAATGTCGCTAAGGACATGGATACCTACTCACTTACTCTTCCCCTTGGCGTAACAGCTGGAATTACGCCCTTCAACTTCCCTGCCATGATTCCCTTGTGGATGTTCCCAGTGGCCATTACGTGTGGTAATACCAGTATCATCAAGCCTTCAGAGAGAGACCCTGGTGCCACGATGATGCTCATGGAGATGCTCAATGAGGCTGGCTGTCCGCCAGGTGTTGTAAACGTCATCCATGGTGCTCATGACTCTGTCAACTTCATCTGCGATCATCCTGACATCAAAGCTGTGTCCTTTGTCGGCTCAGATCAGGCTGGAAAGTACATCTACGAGAGAGCTGGTCGCAATGGGAAGCGTGTGCAGTCGAATATGGGAGCGAAGAATCATGGTGTAGTTATGGCTGATGCCAACAAGGAAAATACCCTCAATCAATTGGCTGGAGCGGCCTTTGGGGCAGCTGGACAGAGATGTATGGCACTGTCGACGGCAATTTTCGTGGGTGAGGCGAGAAATTGGATTCCTGATCTAGTTGAACGTGCCAAGACACTGAAAGTCAATGCTGGACATGTACCTGGAACAGATCTTGGACCTGTTATCTCACCACAGTCAAAGGAGCGTATTCATTCGCTGATTCAGTCGGGAATTGATGAGGGAGCCAAGTGTGTGCTCGATGGACGTGGTATTAAAGTTCCGAATTACGAAAAGGGTAATTTTGTTGGACCAACAATCCTCACGGAAGTCAAGACCACCATGAAGTGCTACACTGAGGAGATTTTTGGGCCAGTACTGGTGTGTCTCAGTGCTGAGACAATTGATGAGGCCATTGAGATGATCAACAAGAACCCATATGGAAATGGCACGGCAATTTTCACCACAAATGGCGCAACTGCACGAAAGTTTGTCAATCAAATTGATGTTGGACAGGTTGGAGTCAATGTACCTATTCCCGTGCCACTGCCAATGTTCTCCTTCACCGGTACTCGTGGCAGTTTTCTCGGTGATCAGCATTTCTATGGCAAGCAAGGGGTCAAATTCTACACACAAACCAAGACGGTAACTCAATTGTGGCGTGAAACGGATGTCTCTCACACTCGCGCCGCCGTTGCAATGCCAACGATGAAGTAGGCTGGGAATTTATGGAATTGATTTATCGCAAGCTCCAGACAGTGTGGCCTTTTCCGAGAGAAATTGCATGTCTTCCAAAAGAAAAAAAAGAAAGAAAGAAAAAAAGGTGAGAATAATTTCTCTGGTAAAAAAGAATGATTTTATTTTAAGAAAATTGTTGCATTTACTTAAAATTTTAAGTATATAACTAATGATATTGAAAAAATGTACCCCCAGAATTTTACACATGATATCATCATGATTCTATTCTATCTCCATACTCTGTCCTGTCTCTTCAGCTGAAGAACAGAGGGGCAGTGTGGAGCGAAAAGTGAATAAAAACGAAGAGAAAGATAAGACCAGGGTATTTACTTTATTCAATGAAGGCACTTGGGAAAGAGATATTTTTGCTATAAGAAGGGCTTATAGAAATTCATATTTCACCATAATCCACCCTTCGATACCTATTTTAGATGGTCCATAGTAGAAGGCAGTGATAGAGGGACTTCAATCATTTCCACGCAATTTCCTCATGTTCGAATTTCACTCAACTGACCCATATATAAGTCATCAGCGAAAATTCTCAATGTGTTGTGAGGAAATTCGCGAAAATTCAATTTTCCTTCCTCCAGTCTCGTTTTTTACATTCAACGAACTCGCTTGATATTTTAGCGAGAGGAACAGTATTGCAATCGATCGACTTGAGGATATTCAGAAGAAGTTTATGGCTTCTATGGACATCAGTTCAACGATAGAGTTTAACAACTTAAACTAATTTGATAAAAGGTGAGATATTTTATATGTAAAAACTTTATTAAAATTTAATTAAATCAAGTTTGTCAATAAATAATTTAAAATTGACAGTATCTGAAGATTTTAAATTTGGTAGGGGGAAGTGGGGCAACTTTGAATTGGGGCAGGTTTGAAATGGGGCTTTTTCTCATATTTTAAAATAGAATATGAGCCATGTCATTAATGTGTAATTTACAATAGACTATCCCAAATTCGGGCATTTGGTAACGAAATGTCAACAGAATTAGAGAGAAATCCGGGCAGCAAATTGTTTGAAATGCAACGATTTTTTGTTTATTTGAATACTCATATTGAGTTTATATGCTCATTGCTATTATAAATTTCATGAAAACCTCTTAATAATGCAAAATCACATCAAAGCTAAGACAAATCATGACAAATTTGAGCATATTTGCTTCATTTGATAATCATTTACCTACCGCACAAATTAAAAAGTAGTCCGATCTTAAAAGAGCCGAATTAACGATAATCTACTGTAGCTTCTCAACTGGTTTACGGAGCTAAATTATATAATGATAAGGCAAAGCTTCATTTAAAAATAAGAGAAGAAAACCTAATTAAAAAACTACCTCAATTCGAAGGTGCCCCACTTCCCCCTACTTAAGAAAATCTATTTTAACCAATAAAAAATTTTAAAAAAGGTTCCTAATTTCTTAATTTTTCCTTTGTCGAATACTTCACATAGTAATTTTTAGGTGATAGTAAATGGGATATTAAGCACTAAAAGTGATGCCGTTATCTGTTGCTTCTCAATTGTGAAATAAATCTTTAATTCTTTTTGGGCAGTAATATATCCTTCGAGCTAATTTTAAAATTTTTTAATCAAGATCGTTTGGTTCTGGAAGTTGGTCACCAACGCTAAGACGGCGGTGGACGTTAACTGCTTCTTCAATTGCTTAAACTCTTTCAGTGCTTTCAAAGGATTTAATCTCAATAGCACGCATTGTCATGCTAAATAAATAAAATAAAAATATTAATTAATTAAAATTTTAAACGGATTAATCCAGCTTCTGCAAAAAATATCCTAGTTTTGGACATCTTTATAGTTTGTAATCATATCCACAAGAATCAGATTTTTATCGATTCTAAAGTACCAAGGGCATTGTGTAGCCAGGATATAGACATAGACAGTAATGGCCTCTACACACTAGAGAAATTCATGTCCATATTGAAGAGTTTTTCCTATACTAGCATATGGAATTTGCTTCAATATGGACATAAATTTTTCTAATGTGTAGAGTCCATAAGAGGTCAAAAGTGAAATTATGTTAGTTGGTATTGAAGTAGAATATTTTTGTAGGATTATCCTCCAAAGAAACGCTCTTTGAACGCCAAGCATCGAGAGTTTTCTTGAAAATCGTTATCTTCAAAAAAAAATTTTAGCTTTTTGAAAATTCATAAAATCCTTTTACTATGGCACTCTTTACATAACTACTTAGAAATTTATTTATTTTTTAGGAATTTCTGATTATACAAATTCCACAAAAACGTTCTTAGTAATTCTAAAAGGCTTCTCTTCGAGATCATTAGAAGGAGGTGGGGCTACTTTGAGCTATGGGGCTAGATTGTTATACGACTTTTCCGCTTGTTTCTAAATGAAGCTGGTCCTTACAATTACAGTGGGACCTCGATAGAGTCAACTTTTCCATTTTTATTGAACTAATAATATTGTATGACTTTTTCGAAATTAAAATCAGTGTTTTGGTGTATCAATGTAACGTTTTTAACACAAGAAAAACAATATTACGATAAAATTCGTATATTAACCGTGAATTCAATTTTCGACAAAATAGTTTTCTTTTCGTTATTTTAAGCGTTTTGACCGATTGTCTTTTCTCTCTTGTCTTAAGTTTTTTTGATTTAGCCCTATGATCCCGAATGACGTGTTTTCCTGAAATCACAAAAAATAATTTTGGCGGTGAAGGGGAGGGGTAGGGATGAAATGAGGGTCATAATAATAATCACCAGGTTGACTTATTAGGGGGTCATCTGAAGATTCTAAGTATAGATATCTCTAACCATTTAGCGCCCTTTTTCAGAACAAGAAGAATATGAGAAAAATTGGTTTTCTTGCTCTGTTTGTCAAGTTTAGAGCCATGGTTATCGTGTTAAATTTATCAATTATCTAGTACAAACATAAAATAATACCCCTTTAATATCAAAATTTTACATTTTAATTGATTGTTTTCGAACTCCGATAGTCAACAAATCCAATGGAATCAACAGGTCTGGAAATAATTAGTTGACTTTATCGAGGTCCCACTGTATTTTATTTAGATTAACAATTATTTTGTGTATCCAAATTACATCATGTTAAAATCCGGTATCCATTAGAAATATGCGAAAAAGTCGTATAACAATGTAGCTCCACAGCTCAAAGTAGCCCGACCTCCTCTTACTTTTTTAGCTGAAGAATAACATCACACGAAAATATTCCTACTATTGGCGTTTTCAAACAGGTACTTAATTTACAGACAAACAGAATGAATACTGTTAAAAAAAATATATCCTGTAAGCCAAGAAGAGCATATAACAAAGCAAGACAAGAATAGATTTGACCACTGAGGGAGGTTTAGAAACAGAGGCTAAAACTTTGGTAAAGACCGATTTTTTCTTAGTTGAATTAAGGACTAGAAAGGCTGTTCTTAGATTAAAAAGACTTTAAGCTTAACTTAAAAAATTGTCATAAATCTTAATTCAGATCGATTTTGATTACCTATTCAAATTGGCTCAGAGCTGTTACATTTGTTATTAGTTCAAATATTGATCTGATGTAGTACTTAAGTTCTTCCGGTGTACGTTAGACCGTTAGAGGATTGTCTTCTTTGCAAAAGAGCATTTTCTCTAAAAACAAAAAAAATCTTTTTCTTTTAGAGTCTTAAAAGGTTTTCTGTAAAGTTTCTTTTAAAAATGTGGCAAAAAAATGAAATACTCCACCGATTTTGATAATTTTGGGGTCAGATGTGGAAAGCTTAAAGACAAAATTAAACGCTTCACTCCATCCTTCCACAAAACTATTTTAAGGTTTTTAATTTTAGATTTTGTGGAAAATTTCTTTAAAAAAAATGCACCATAAATTCATTTTATAATTGAAATTTTTATTTATTTTTTTTAAACTGACCTCAAGGACATTTCAAAGTTTTAAAAATACCGAAAATTATTATGTGATTTCGTACATTTGGATCACCAATTGTCATAACTTTTTTATCACCTATATATATATATATATATATATATGTATATATCAGCAATTCTCTTAATTATATGGCATTACACAAACCAATATAATACATGCTGATTTGGTTGACGAGCTATGGACAATTGCTGATTTAAGCAAGGAATATAAAGCGTAGTCATTGCTATTTATTTATTTATAATTTACTTGAGAATTCATATCCAAGTACATTTAGGTACAATTTCGGGTTGCATAATGAATTATTGCTGAATAGTAAATTTTAATTATTGATGTCATTATATATTTAATTTAATTTATATCTAGGGTTTTTCTATCTCAGAATTAAGGGTTTAATCATCATAAATGATAAATGAGAAAACCTTTCTCTCTAATCATATTTTAATTAACTAACATTTTCTCATAAAATTTATTAATTATTGATCTCAAAGAAATAGGGCTCACCCCTCTTATCCTCTTTGGGAAAAAGAAAAAATGGGAAAAACAGTAGATTTTGAAAAACAGAGGAAATTTATTAAATGAAAAATAACTAGTTAGAATAATGAGACTGGAAGTATGCGTCTTTCGTCAATAAATACTATATAGTCTGACACTTGAAGGAATTGAATTAAATATTACTACCTCTTTTATAAAGTGCGTATGAGAAAGATGAGAATCCTCGCAGAGGCTCCCAGGAACCAGTAGTGAAGCTAAGTATTGCGGCCTCCCAGAAATGATCAAGTGGAAAAGGAATGATACCGCTCTCAGACAGAGGAGTTATAGGAGATTACAACTCATCAATACTTTTAATTATTAAGATAAATGGTTGACTAATTTTGATGATTTTAATTTTGCATGAGCCTGTGTTTGCAATATTTTTGTTTTTTTTTAAATTTACATATTCTTCAATTTAAAGAAACATCAAATGAAGGAATTGTTTTTTTATTACCATTGTGATCAAAGATTCATTATGATACGACTAAGTAACAAGCTTACTTGCCTAAATTCTGTATTAATTCGTAAAGTATTTCCAATGGTCATGACCTTTTTTCTGTCTTTTCTGTATTTAAAATTCCTAAGTTCAGGGTATTTGAATTAAGTAATTTAGGAAGCCCGGGTAATATAATTCTTCTGCTGTCTAAGCCCACAATTTGCTCAATTAACTGAATTCATTAATATCAATAATTTATTCAATTAACTTGAATACTTCACCTTCAGATGAGGCAACTATAGTTGATGTAGTTAGTGTTTTTGAGAGCTTTGAGGAAAATGTAAAAATTTAAGATCTTCTCCAGTATCATACTCAAAAATTGCATTTGAGCACCCAACAAAGTCCGCCTCCCTTATCCTTAGGGCTTTTATGTGTGTGACGATGTGAAAAGACGAAGTGAATTGTGTGAGGGTGTGGGAAAGAAATGGAAGAACTCCGAATCCATGGCCCGACTTAATATTGATTTTACGGCATACAGAAAAGTGCTATATATTTTGCCAGGAGAGTGTACTTTGGGAGCCCAATGGAACGCAACATCAGATGGATTTTCATTAATTTTGAGTGTTCCATGTAGGATTATCTGCACATAGTTGCTGTTAATTGAGATTAGTTAATAATTTAATTCACTCTTGTGCTCCAAAATAGTGCAATCTTATTGTGAAAATTCACGGATTTCCGTGTGTATGTGCAGTTTTCGTGGCCCAGTCTGAGAAAAAAAAATATTACGGACACCCATTACGATCGATTTTAGCTATTTCTTCGCAAAAGCTGCACTTTTTGCATTTAAGGAAAAAACTCTGCAAAGCTCTGAGCTACAGGTAAATGCTAATTCACATTAGAAATAATTTGGAAGAATAGAAAAAAAGGAATTGACCCCTCAGAGAATAAATTTTCTCGAGGCACGGAAGTCGGAAGTGTGTGAGGTGCTATATCGTGAATTTCCTCGAGAGCATTAATTTTGAGCCACCAAAAGGGCTACTATAGGGGATGTTTTCTTTAAATTTTTAATCGTTTTTTTGTCCTATTTTTCCCAATCAATTATATGTACATAAAAAGTTAAAACCGTTTGCTATTAAATTCCCTGCAATAAAAATTTTAATCTATAAGTTTTATTGCGATTTAAAATCCTATTCAGTTTAGTGTATAATGACCAACTGTGAGTAGCCCTGTGAAATTTAAGGCAAAGTGGAAATTTATGATTACCTCACACTCTTCCCAATATGCTGGGCACGTCAGCTGAGAAATTTAGTATTTCCAGGTGGAAGACCAATCGTAAATGCCAGTGAGGGAAATTGCCTGAAAAATGTACAAGACAGTGCGTCATGGTGAAAATAGTCTGCAGTACACAATTCTGCCCCAAAATGATGACTATCGGGGTGGAACAGGAACTGGGGAGGGTTGCAGGAAGAGAAATGGCAGAACATGTCGGCACAATCGCAAAAAGTCCATTGTGGCCTATGTAGGGCTCTTTTTTGTATGTGCCGTAATTGCAGGCACTCTGCTCATACCCCTAATGGTGACCAGTGACCTTATGCCCAATCCAGCATCATGGTTCTATAGGGCTCAGAAGGCACGTGAGATGCGCAATCCAGTCAGTGTTAAGTATCAGGTGGACAAGACAGCTTCTGCATCTGATAATTCTCCCCTGAAGCTAAAAGAGCAAAAGACACAATCACCAGCCTGGTCAGATATGCTGAATATTACGGAATTCGAAAAACTCTACGATGAAAGCAATGCCCTGGCAGCTGCAAAATCAACACCAAACACAGTCGTTTCAACCAGGAATTTTCCGCGTATTCAGACACAGGCATCCACAACAGAAACCACTAGTACCACTACTGAAAAAGTCACCACAACAGTAGCTCCTGTTACTAGTAGACCAAGTGCCCCAGCACCCACTCTCATCAATACCCGGAAGCAACCTCTGGTGTCCAGCATCAGGGATTCCACACGTTTCTCCAGTAAGCCCATCGTCGTGGTGAGTCAGCAGAATGATAAGATTGCCGTGAAATCTGCCTCTGGGAGGGCTTTCGATGATAAGAACTGGGTGCAATCTCACTGGCCATACGTGGATCCTTCGACGTACTTTCAATGGGTGGTAAGTTGCTCAAAATGTTTCCCTCTAAATTATGACAAAATTTAACCATCTATCTAATCTCGAAGGGATACAATACGGAAGATAGAGTAATCTTGCCGGTTATCCTGGGAATTGCCCTCATGCTAGTTCTCATTATTGTGGTACTCTGTGTGATTGCAAGGCGTAAGGGAGTTTGCAAGGCATGTGCTAAGAGAAATGGAAGGAATACATTCGAAGTAAGTTGATAAGGACTTGTTCTTTTTATTATAAAATTTGTCCATTGATTATTTAAACCTTTAACGACGAGACGGTTTTCGCGGACCGAAAATCAGGAATAAAAATGAAATTAATGAACAAAACCAGGAAAAGGTCTTATATCTGGCCTTCGAAAAGCCAACAGTGTCTGATTTGGTCTATTTTTTGTCTCTATGAACGATAGGGACAAAAATAGCCTAAAAATTTAAGTAATTTTTCTAACAATACTAATGAATGATAATTTTCAATCTAATTAAAAATATTATGTTTGACTATTGTAATTTCTTTTCCCAAAACGGGTTTGCTTAAAAAAAATTGGAAGTATAAAAAATATTTAAAGTTATTTTTCATTATGAGAATTTAAAAATTCATCATTTTTGAGCTTAAATATTTATTATATAGCAAATAGCTGAAGACTTCCAAAAAATATCCTAAATTCATTCAACCTTCTACTTTGCAATTACGTACAAACATAAGGAAAAGGTAACTTTAGGTAGTCAGGAAAAATTATTTTCTTTATGGGACACCGGTATTCCAATCGTCCTTAAAGGGTTAATGAGCCTAACTTAAATTGTAAGAATAATTGGGAACAAATTGGGTGTTAAAAAGCTTCATTTGAGATGGGCTTATTAAACGGAAAAAATACTTCGTAAAATTGTCCGTAAATTTTTGTGAATTCCTACGGAGAACTTACAAACTGCTCGTAAATCTTATAACCCACATAAATGTTCGTAAAAGTTTGTACTTTTTTCACAAAGATTATTCATACATTTGACGGCATTTTTCGTTCCTCAAACATTTGTTCGTACGTTTTTGGTTGTCTAACAAAACTTTACGAACAAACAACAAAATTTTGCGAATATTTCTTTGTATGTTTATAAACATTTGGCTGACAAACGTTCGTATAAAAAACAAAAATGCTCCTTAAGTGATTATTTTACGACTAAGTTTGTAAAAAAGAACAAACTTTTACGAAGTTTTTTATGGGTTATACGATTTACGAGAATTTCGTTAGTCCCCAGTAAGAATTTACAAACATTTAAGAATAATTTTAGGAAAGTTTTTCTGTGACAAAAATATCATAGGTCTTCATACTTGTTAAAGATTTTTGATTTGTATTAAAAGGGAAAAAGGATGTCAAAGCGCTCAAAAATGGGTTAATATGAATATAAAAATATTCATTTTTTTTATATTTTTAGTGATTCAAATAGTTATGGTATTGGATAGCGCGGGTAGCGCATTAACGCAAACATTTCGCAAAATCTTTTTCCACCGTGTTATTCGTTTTCTCCATTAACGATTCATAGAAAGTTTGAGATGATTAATTAATCACCTTAAAACCCAACTGGCATAAACATAAAATTCATAGAATTGAAGTTCAGATTAAAGTGAAGTGAAAAAACAATTTTTCGGTTCATGATCGATTGGACCGGTTTAATTTGTTCCGAGTAAAACAACCTTTTTAAATGAATTTACTAAAATGTTCCTAAGTGGTTAAAAATACGTTCTCCAAGAACATTTTAAATCTTTGACTTTAAAACCATTCACTGAGAAAAAAAGAGGCTGCGATTAACTTTTTTCGTCATAACATTAACACTTTTTGGGTGTAAAAATATATCAACATTTTTTAATGTTAATTTTACACCTTTTAAGAGTAAAATCAACATGAAAGAAGGGTAACTTTAACCCATAATACACCTAGAAAGGATAATATTTACACCGTTTTCGGATCAATACTGCAGGGTAAAATTAACATTTCCGGAATGTTATTTTAACTTTTTCGGATTTCTCTCAGTTTTATAATTAAACACCATATTCGTATACACTGAGAGAAATCTGAAAAAGTCAAAATAACATTCCGGAAATGTTAATTTTACCCTGCAGTATTGATCCGAAATCGGTGTAAATATTACCCTTTTTAGGTGTATTAGGGGTTAAAGTTATCCTTTTTTCATGTTGATTTTACCCTCAAAAGGTGTAATATTAACATTAAAAAATGTTGATATATTTTTACACCTAAAAAGTGTTAAAGTTATGAGGAAAAAAAAAGTTAATCGCACCCTCTTATTTTTCTCAGTGTATGAAAAATATGTTGGTCTGGATGTTATCCAAATATCTAAGAATAAAAAAAATGAAACTAATAATTAAGTGATCTCAAAAGGCAATTTTGTTAATTATCTCAGCATCTGGAAATTAGATTATCAAACGCCCTAAACTCTTAAATATACTCAGACTAATCCTTCAGAATATTTAATCTGTAAAATTTGAAATTTATCAGACTAAATTATATCATACACTTGAGTGTTTAGGATCAATTAATAAAACTTCTATGCATACATTTTCTTTACCTCTTTCATAACCGCGAAATTTTACGAGCTAGATATTCTCAGGGATCAGCACCAGTCTATTTGGACCCTAATACGGGTCTCAAACTTGAGGTTTAACCCGTTTAACCAGATATGGCAAAGTCTTAGGTCTGAAGCCCGTATAATTTGCTTTGATCTGGTTCACTGGATCTCATGACTCATGAACTAATGAAAAATGATGTTTTTATCGTTCTACTAATTCTAATTGTTTTTTTATTAAAATATTTCATTAGTAATTTTTATAAAAAAAAAGGTTTAAAAAGTATCAACGATTTTTCATGCAAATTTTAATTTTTATGCATTTTTTTTAAAATTGATATCACAGAACGGAAATCGGGGAAAAATCTATTAGTTGAGAATTTAAAAATCTGCCAAGATATAAGAGATCGGGACACACTTGAAATTTTTACCATTGATTGGTAGCCTTTCACGAACCTCCTTACCCGACCACAGTTCTATTTTATTTCGACAATAATAGAGTAAATTTACTGAAATTTTGGACTTCCTTTTTTAAATATATTTTTACTTAGAATATATATGCTAACCATTATAAAATTACCACTATTAACCATTATATTATATAGAATATATATGCTATGCCAACCACTGACTGCTCACAGAGCTGTGATATAGAGCGGCTACCCGTATCGGGGGATAAGATAGAATAGGAGTGGGGAAGCATAAGGGGCCCAATTGGGGTGGCCTGGATGCATCGGAATATCCGAAATGGAGAACTGACCCCTGGCAAAATCTTATCTTATCTTATCTTAGAATATATAAAAAAAATACTTTTTTTTATTTTATTTTTGTAAATTTACCACAAAACTATTGCTAAGCAAAAAAATTTGCGTTTATATCAAATATTTCAAAAAATAATTAAGCATTTTACCAGTCTGGGGTATTTTTTTGATTGAGTGTGAATTTTATTTTGACGCTTTTATTAAGGGGAACTTTCAATTAAAGAGTTTACGGCTGATATAGCTTATCAGTGGTTTTTATTTAAACCTTTAACGACGAGACACCTTTTACGGACTGAAAATCAACAATAAAAATTAAACTGAGAAACATAATCAATGATAAGTCTTACATCTAACCTTGGAAAATCCAACGGAGTCTGATTCGGTGTATTTTGTGCCTCTATGAACGATAGGGACAAAAATAGCCTAAAAATTTAAGTAATTTTTCTGACAGTACCAATGAATAATATTTTTCGCTTTAATGAAAAATATTACGTATGAGTATTGTAGTTTTTATTGCCAAAAGGGTTTTGCTTAAAAAATTGGAAGTATAAAATATAAATAAAATCAATTAAGAATTTGAGAATTTAAAAATTCGCCATTTTTGACTTGCAAAAAATATTCTAGATTCCTTTAACCTTCTACTTTACAATTATGTACAGACATAACTTTAGGTATTCAGGAAAAATTATTTTCTTTATGGGACACTGGTGTTCCAATCGTCCTTAAAGGGTTAAAATTGGAAAATGGATTTTTTCCTAAGTGATTTTTTTTAATTCACACGGAGATATATTTAGAAATTTCTATTAAAAGCGGAAAATAATTTTTTTTTCTTGAAAATTAGTTTTTTTTTATGAAAAAATCACACTTTGAGGGACATGTTGCATTTGGACTATGAAAAATTTTACTTTTTCGGCTTTTTTGATACGAAAATGAAGAGTAAGATCAGAAAAGTAATAATAGTTTTTTAATTGTGGAATAAGTTCCCCTGATTGACTGAACACGAATAGTCACATTCTTGTTATCACTTCTTCTCAGGTTTTTGAGGATTTCAGAAAATTCGATGCAAACTATACTACCGGTAGTTATAGGGAAAAGTACCTATATACTTCGTACGATTCTAAGCTTTATAATTACAAAATTTATACTATGTTTCTTAATAAAAGTAACTTATCGCACCCATATTTTAAAAACTAAGGGCAAGTGCTCATTTTTTTTAAATATTGCAGAGTAATATTAATTTAGAAACATAGGAAAAATCTAGTCATTACGAAACTTGGGATCGTACGAAGCATGAGCACTTTCCCTTATGAACCTTGCCTACTCTAATAAGTTTTAGGCCTTTAGGGAGAGCATTCTGCCCAAAGCATAATAACTTTTGTTTGAAAACATGTTTTCAAAATTTCCTATGAGAGTGAGCGAGATGATTAGATTTAGATCTCACTCACTCTCATTGAAATATCAAAAACATGTTTACTAAACAAAAGTTATTGTGCGTTGGGCATTATACCCAGCGCACAATAACTTTTGTTTATAAACATGTTTTCAAAATTTCCTATGAGAGTGAGCGAGATGACTAGATTTAGATCTCAGTCACTCTCACGGAAATGTCAAAAACATGTTTACTAAACAAAAGTTATTGTGCGTTGGGCATTACATTCAGATTGTTCTATATTCAGGAAGGACAAATAAAATCAGTTGAGGATGTTTTAATTTTTATTACAGAGCAGACCCTATAATTTTTATTTTCAGAAGACAGTGAAGGCTTAAATTTGCATAAATATACTCATGAGAATTTATAGCCGAGAGTCATATAAATGCAAAATGAGTCAGAAAAATGATTTCTTGAGAAGTAAAAGTTGATTGTGTATTGGTATATTTATATAGCCCATTTTATTTGAATAAACAGCAAGAATATAACTTACAAATTTTTGCGCTAATGGTCTTGATAAAATCCACTCAATACATCCTTTATGTTGTTTTGTTGCAGAAACTCGAGTCGCAGAATGATGACAACAAAACTCTTCTCACCAATGAGAACCACTCAGAAGAAGAGTAATAAATTAAACATTTGATTAATGGACTTCCTTTTCGACTTTTAAAACTTTCTCCTTCAGATAAGTTTTGACTGTATTTTAAATGTTATCCTTCTTTGTAACCTTTTAATTCTATAATTTTCGACGTCGTTTAAATTGAGTATTAAATTTCTACTCTCTTCAATTTTCTTTATTTTTAGAGAAAAGAAAATCTTAATCGACTAGTGATATAAAACAAAGCTTATTTTAATCGCTCTATAAAGCTTATAATGACTTGATAATGTCGTGCTTTTACCCTCGAGAAATCAATTCTTTTCACAATTTTCTCCTTTTTGTAATTCACAGTCGGACAGTTTTACCATTTATTAAAAACAATAAATTCCCACCAAGTATAAGCATTTTTGTGAGCTAATAAGGACTGTGCAGCAAGAGCTGCAGTCTCTGTGCACGCAAATGAAATTGTCTGACTTCGAGGGTTGGGTAAATAATATAAAACTATAAAAAAAATTTCTTTTACACTAATGTACCATTTATAGTATTGAAAAAAAAAACAGCTGAAACTTGTAAACAGACAAAAAAGCGTAATGATAAGACATATAATCAGTAAGATTGTAGTTGACAAAAAATAATTGATGTTTCATTGATGATAAAAAAAGTGTGTTACGTATACATTGTAAGGTATAAATATTATACTAACTTTTGTGATATATTTATTTTGATTGTAAAATGAAGCATATTGCAGCTCAAAGAACAATTTCAAATGAGTATTTCGAACAGCAGTATTTAATTTTGACTTTAGAGAATCTCTTATATTGCTAAAGCAAAACTATTAATCTCTGCTTGACTAATGAATTGTGGAACTATTTCATTGAAAAATATTAAGTAAAATATATTTTTTACTAATCAATTACAGCTTTGGTAAATTTTATTGATTTTTAGTACAAAATAGTGGCTACCCTTTCGAATTGAATGAAACAGCTTAGTTAATTATTATTCTAAAAATTATTTACCATACCATTACGGAATTATGCCTCATAGAATTTCATAGTGTGCTAATAATTATTTTAGTACATGTCTGTACTAAAACGAATAATCTGAGATTTTACGCCAAGCATCAAAAAATTGAATACAAAGTAATTTTTAAAAATTGATGTTCAAAAAGTTACAATGCTTTTTCATCATTAGTTTAGTACTACTTAATATTTTTCAATGTAATAGATCCATTATAATCTATAATCTTTTAGTCTAGAAGAAAGTGACATCACTAAAAAAAATACTGTATTTACTAATATTTATTGAATGAAATATTAAATGGAGAAGTAATTTAAGTAAGAAAAGGCAAAATCCCAAGAAAAAAATCGTCTCGCAGATAGCTATTTAAGTGAATGTCGTGTAAAAAAATTCTTCTATACCAACTTTGGATTAAAAATAATGATGGGAAAAAATGTAGTGAAAGAAGAGTTATTTTGAGGAGGACTTACAATATAAAAAAAATCAACACATAATAAACACAAAAAGTATGTTGAAAGGTGCCTTTTTAACAAGACAAAAATATAGTTTTTTCACAATTTCTTTTTCTCAAGTCATTTTTAATAGATGATATCTTTATCGATTGATCCTTTCTTTGTGAAACCTTTATTTTTGTAGTGCGAGGAAAGAATTGAACTAGTAGACTTTGTAGAAGGATTTGATGTACGTGTACATAGAAAATTTGAGAGTAATAAGAACCAAAGAAAAAAAATCATGATTGATAAGAACAGAGGATATTTACACGGAATTTTTTCTCATTTCCATTCCCTTTATTTTTTTATAGTATTTATCGGATATTCTAAGAGAGGAGACTTAACTAATAGACAACAAAAATATTGCAACAAGGGATTTTGTGTTAGATGATGTAAAAAAAAAGAAATTAAGAAAATAAAATATATATATACTGTGTATTAACCCTGTTCGTGTGAAGAATCACATTTCTCTCCATATCATCCCATTTTCCAATTATTTCTCCTTCTCAAGACCACAGTAATCGATGCATTTACAAGAAATATATTTAAAAAAAAATACCATTAACAAAAAAAACATACATATTCACTCAAAAAAATATCAGAGCAATATTTTAGCGTTTTTGTGAACGTATTTTAATTGAGAACAAAATTATTTACATACAGTGTTTCAATAATGTGATTCTTTTCCAGTATTAATCGAATTATGCGCTTGTTTTTTGGTATAAGATTACATAAAATGGTTATATTAAATGTTTACCACACATTCTAGAATACATAAAAATATGAGAAAAGGAAACTAAAAGGGTGAGTTTTTTATTAGCACGTGGAGCTCTGTTGCATCCCTTCTTCTTCTTCTTCTTCTTTTAATTTGTACGGCTGTCAGACTCAGCAAAGGTCCATATAGCCACTTGAGTTCGTTGAATTGTTGATGTGTGTTGAATTCTTCAGTGTGTCTTCGCTGCTATAATGTTGATGTTGATGATCATGATATCAATTTTATATATATATTTTTTAATCAATGTTTTCTGTGTGTTGCCAATGGATTAAAGATCATTGTAAATCTTTTTCTACAGGGTTGCTACAGACCTAAGGATAAGTCGAAATAAGCAACCCTTGTGAGTTTATCAGGATCTTTTTGGTAACATTTGAATTCACATGAATATTAACTGTTCAACTGTTCAACTATTTACTGGTTTATATGGAAGCTTTGATACTTGTTACAAACGCACAAATGTCTTTATAGGTTTTATGGTTAATAGGATTTAGTATTTTTTTGATGTCTTCTTTTTCTTTTTTAATTGAGATATAGTTATCTCTTATCATTTTATATTTTTCACATTTGATTATTAAATGGTTTATATCTTCTACTTCATTGCAATTTTCGCATAAATTAGTTTGTTCTATTTTCATTAGGTTGAGGAATTTTTTGTCAAAGCAATGTCCAGTTCGGATTCTTGATAAAGTTTTAATTTCTTTTGTTGATAAGTTTATTTCACTAAACCACGGTTTTGGTTCTAGCAAACCTTTTCTCACTTCATAGTTAAATTTTCCTTTAATTTCACTTATTGCTGTCCATTTTTCTTTCCATATGTCCCACATTGTATCTTTTCTTATTTTATGACTTTCTTTAAACGTTATTTTAATGTTTGTTTCTTCTCCTTCGTCTAACGCTTTTTTTGCTTCTCTATCTGCTATTTCATTTCCTTCTATTCCTATATGGCCTGGCAGCCATTGTATAATCACATAGATATTATTTTCACTTACAAGATTTTTTATTTTATTTTCGTAAAATTTATTACTTTTGTTTATTAAGCTTTCACACGCGCTTTTAGAGTCACTGTATATTATTATTTTGGATTTTTTCATAGTTACACTGAATTTTATTGCTAAATAAATTGCCACTAATTCGACTTCTTTAATTGACACTTTTTGATTAATTTTTGCTTTATATATCTCTCCACTATTTTTAAAGAATATACTTAGGCCTCTTTTGCCATTGGCTAGAGAACCGTCCGTATAAATGCTTTCATAGTCTTTAAAATGGTTGATAGTTTCTAGTGCACTTTGTTTTAATATTACATTATTTAATTGTCTTTTATTAGCACAGCCTCTTATTAAACTTTTGTTGATTTTAAGGTTAACTGGCATATTTTGTTCTTTTGTTACTATAGCAATGTCTTCGAGATAATTATGTACGTTTTTAATTTGTTTAATTTGCGGTAAGTTGGGTATTCTTTGTCCCAAGGACATCTTTTTTGCGATGTACTTGGCAGTTGTTGATTCCATTTCCATTTGGATTGGTAATTCGCCTGAATCTGCTAAAATAGCGTTGATTGGAGTTGATTTGGTGTATCCCATAATTCCTCTCAGTGCTTGGTTGGCGATCACTTGAAAAGGATTTTTTATCCAGTCTTGGTCCTTGTTGAAAAATGCTGGTACTCCAAATAAAATTCTAGATTTAACTAGGGCGTTATAAACGTTGAGTAGAGTTTTAGGATGAGCTCCTCCATGGTATTTACAGAAGATTTTTAACATATTTATATAAGTTTTACAGTTTTCTTTCACTTGTCTTATATGTGCAGTAAACCTTAATCTATCATCAACTATTATTCCTAAAATTTTTTGCTTTTTAACTCTTTCTAAACTTACATAATTTAAAACTACATTTTGATTATCATGTGTACGGCTATTATCAAATATCATAAAGGAACATTTTTCAGGATTTAATTTCAGTCTTAATCTGTTAATGGCTTCATTAAATTTACTAAGAATTGTATTGGCATTAAAAAATAGTTCTTGTGACGTATTTCCTGAGATAATTAAGCTAATGTCATCTGCAAATTGCATGATCTCACAATGCTCTCCATTTAATTTGTGTAAATTTGATGTATAAATATTGAAAAGAGTTGGGCTTAGTTTTGACCCTTGGGGGAGGCCTGCACTTGTATTAACTATTAAACTGTAATCATTTGATTCTAAAGTGACTTTTCTGTTAACTAAAAATTGTTTGATCCACTCTCTTATTTCAATAGGAATATTCATGTCCTTCAATATTTCAATTAGGATGAAGACGTTTACTCTGTCAAATGCTTTGTTTAGATCTGTTATAATAATCATGGTTTTTTTATTATTCCTTTTGTTATATTGTACTATTTCAATTAGTTTAATTATGTAATCTGTTATGTTTTTATTTTTACGGAAACCGTAAACATTCTTATGAATTAAATTATTCTCTTCTAATATTTTCTCTAATTTTTGTTTTAGAATAGTGTGAAACAATTTAGCAATGTTATTTATTAATGAGATTGGTCTATAGTTTTCTATATTAGATGGGTCTTTGTTGGGTTTCGGGATGCCTATGATTTTTATTTCTTTCCAGTCTTTTGGGAGTGCTTGTCTTTTCCATACTTCATTAAAACTGTTAACGAGATTTCTTAAAAGATTTGGAGGTAGCATTTTTAAAATATTATTGGAAATTTTGTTTATACCTGGAGCTGATTTATTGCTATTTTTTATTATGAGGTCTATTTCTTGCAGTTGGCAGAAGTCATAATTAATCTCTACTTTTTCGATGGGAAAAATAAGTTCATCTTCGTCTACATAATTATTCGATAAGAATTTTTTACCCATTTCTTCATTATTTAAGATACTATTATTCCCCTTATATTTTTTGGTATTGAACTTATTTACTTTATTCCAGATAGTTTTTATATCATGATTTGGATTTATACTGTTTAGAAATTCTATCCAGGCTTTCTTTTTAGCTTTTCTTA
Source organism: Phlebotomus papatasi (assembly GCF_024763615.1). Classification (NCBI taxonomy): domain Eukaryota; kingdom Metazoa; phylum Arthropoda; class Insecta; order Diptera; family Psychodidae; genus Phlebotomus; species Phlebotomus papatasi. The sequence continues at coordinate 60,544,051 of NC_077222.1, forward strand.
TTTCTATTTTTAATTTACATGTTATTTTTTTGAGTTCAATCAGCGTGAAGAGATTTTTTGTTCTTCTATATATCCTTAATTTGGCTCTTTTGATTTTCCAAAGATTTGTGAGGTATTCATTCCACCAGATTTTCGGGATATATTTGTTGTTTTGTATATTAATATTTACTGTATTTTGCTGGATAATAGTTTTAAGGCAATTCTCTATTTCTTGTAAATTGGGATTATGTTCAAAATTAATTTCTTGTAACTGACTTTCAATACCTTTATGATTTATTTTCTGTTTGATACTATTGTGATAAGTGGTGTCATTACTGTGAATATCTATAGAAATCGCATAATGATCAGAAATTAAATGTGAATTATCGACTAACCAACTCGTATTAGTGATTAGATCTTGGGAAACGCATGTTATATCAATTGCTGAACTATAATTTTTATGTATATTAACGTAAGTGTGAGATCCATTGTTCAAACAAATAAGATTTGATTCAGTAATAATATCTGCTAAAATTATTCCTCTACTATCATTCTTTGAATTGTCTTCCCACATTTCATGGTGACCATTTAAGTCTCCACCTATAATGACATTTTCTTTATTGTTATATGTATCTATTAATTTTTGAAAGTCTTGTTTAACTATTTCGTTATTTGAATCAGGTGGGATGTAACAAGATATTACATTGTAGGTTTTATCTTTCGTTCTTAGTTTAACTTCTACAACTTCGATGGCATTATATTGAAATGAGTTTTGTATGCATGCATTTGCATCAAACTGATTTCTAATTGCAATTCCCACACCGCCCCATCCAACAAGTCTACTGTTTAAAAATAGTTTAAAACCTGGTATTTTAACTATTTCATCTTTTTTTGTAAAAGTTTCACTTAATAATATGATATCACTTTTAATATCATTAACATAATATAAAAGTTCTTCTTTGTTTCTTTTCAAACTTCTAATATTAATTTGAGTTAATTTGATCATTTAAACAAAGATTTTTTGGTTGTGTTTTAAAATGTCTCTCAATCTACTAATCACTAATACCTCATTTTTGTAGCTCTCCTCCGATGTGACGTTAGTGCAGATTTCGCGCACTAAGTCCTTGATTTTGTCTAGTGCCTCAATGAGACCAGCATTCTTAACAGATAAATCTCTAATTTGAGAGTATTCGGTTGAAAAATCAGTTTTTGGTAGTCTTGGAAAATCTCCTCCATTGTTGAGTTCCTCTAAAGCCTCCCTGTATGTTTTCTTCTGCTTCACCATTATTTCCTTGATTTTATATTGTCTTTTCCTCTCAACACAGGTGATATCATTCGTTTTGTGGTCCCCAGTTTGGCAGAACTTACAGAACGTCGAACATTCGTGATTGGGAGTTTCGTTTTTGGTGCATATTTGGCATTTCTTTTCATTTTTTTGCATATTTTTTTAAAATGACCATAGCTGAGACAGTTGGAACAAAAGGTAGGTTTTTGGAAAAAGAAGCGCACTTTATAGGGTATCATAAATAGTTTCACTTCCTTCGGGAGAGTGAAACATCGGAAAAAAATTTTTATCTTATTTGTGGGTGATGCTTTCTTCTTTGTTTCATCCCATTTTGAGATCCTCTCAATTTTGGTGATGGCTTCATCAGCTTCCAGTGAGTCGAATAATTCTTCATCTGAGTGTTCTGTTGACACATCGTCAATTACCCCAATTGATGTAAGATACATCGCTGGGACTGATACTTGGATTTTCTGCAGTCTTGCTATTCCAGTATCTTTTAGGATTTTATTGGCCGATTCGGGGTCTTTGAGGGTTGCCTTGATGCTGTTTTCATCCATTTTTATGATCTTTTCTATTTTTTGTTTTCCAACAATTTTTAAAATAGTTTTTGCGAGTTCTGTGTACGGTGTGTCTTCTTTCCTCAGAACAATCACAAACGGACCTCTATCCGTATGTTTGTACTTTAGCTCTTTTGTCGGCGCCTCGGTTTTTTTTTCATTGCTAACCCTTTTTCCAGATGTTTGTTCAGCTGCAATTTCCATTTCTGCATCTTCATGAGTCATCTCGTTTTGGGTGTTTATTGTCTTCACTGGTGAAACTCCTATCACTTCATGAATTTTTTGGAAATTCATCTCTTCGTCTTCTGGTGATATCTTTGTCTTTTTATGCGGCATGATGTCCTCTGATTTTTCTTGTCTCGAATATGGTTTACGCGCTTCTTTGGGTAGGGGGTGATTTTTCGGGGATGAATTTGCAACTTTTTCCTTTCCTTTTTTATGAGATTTCATTTTTCCCCAGAGTTTTCTTTGCCCTCCAAGGAGGGCTTTCTTTATTCCACTGCCTTTTGTAATGTTCTAAATTATTCACACTATTTTACTATAAAAGATCAAAAATTCACTAATTAATATATAAAGCTGATTAAAAACTGTTTTATCTTAATTTAAACACAAAAACCACAATAGTTTTCTTGCACTGAAAAAATAACGATGTTCACACTTCAAAGGTTTGAACTGGAATGGGTTGCATCCCTTGCCATTTCCCGCCAAATTTCTCTGTGGAACAAAACCCGAGTTCCACAAACAAATTGGCCTGTGGAATTCACAAAACCTAACCTCAATTTGCAACAATAACAAAGTGTGTGCGCTTCTCTTTTTCATATTTCTTCAGTAATTTTGGTGGTTTTGAGATGGATTCTGGACAAGAAAGCACCAGTTCAAGTGACAAAGAGACTTCTAAAAGAAAATTCGATATAAAAGACAAGCCAGTGTGTCTAATAGTACTGGGAATGGCTGGATCCGGAAAGACAACCTTTGTGAAGAAATTGGCACAGAATTCTTACAAAAATAAGTTACCCTACCTAATAAATCTCGATCCAGCATGCAAAGAAGTCCCCTACCCAGTACATATTGGTAGGATTAACTAAAATATCTGTTCCCGGAAATAAAATTCTAATGTAAAAACAATTTTACAGACATCAGAGATACAGTCAACTACAAAGCCGTAATGAAGGAATACAAATTGGGACCCAATGGAGGAATTGTCACAGCTCTAAACCTCTTCTCCACAAAATTTGGCAAAGTCGTGGATCTCATTGAGAAAGCTGGAGACAAGCACGAATTATGCATTATTGATACTCCTGGGCAAATTGAAGTTTTCACATGGTCAGCTTCAGGGACAATCATAACAGAAGCCCTGGCAACCTCATTCCCCACAGTGATTGTGTATGTTATGGATGTAGTTAGATCGACAAATCCAACAACATTCATGTCCAATATGCTCTATGCTTGTTCCATCCTCTACAAAGCCCGCTTACCCTTTATCATTGCCATCAACAAAATCGATGTCCAAGATCATGATTTTGCCCTGGAATGGATGCAAGATTTTGAAGTGTTCCAGGAAGCACTGGAGAACCAAAAATCCTACGTGAGCACTCTCACAAGGACAATGTCTCTCACACTGGATGAATTCTACCGGGATCTGAGGGCGTGTGGAGTATCTTCAATAACCGGAATAGGATTTGCTCAATTGTTAGATCACGTTAGTGATGCAGTGAAGGAGTATGAGAGGTAAGTTTCCAATTGATCTTGAGATAATTTAATGTGGCATGGGTGGCATGTGATTTTCTGTACGAATTTTATTTAGTAAAATTTAGAGATTCTCTTATAAAAATTAAAGAAGTGACAAAGCATTCAATGCTTTGCTAAATGCTCGAATACGTGACTTCGGTGCTATACCGAATACACTTCGAGAAGCCTCCCAGAAAAGCTGAAGAGAGATAATACAATTGAATTTCAAATAAAAATTTAATATCGGATCATAGTCGGTTCACCGGTTTATAACCGGTTGGAACAAGTTCAGACTTATCAAAAATTCCAAGACCTTTCTAACGAGCCCAAACATGGTCTCATTGGTTTGAGAAATACGCTCACTATAGCCTATCTATCATTTGACCTTGAAAAATCGTTAAAAGTCGCGCGACGTGTTTTCGAGCAGAATACTAAAAAATGGATTTGGAGAGGTGGGAAGAAAATGAGAGGCATGTGAAAGATCCAAGTCCCTATCTCTAACTGTTTGGCTTTGAGGTCTAATGACAGACAAACAACGGCAAGTCATTTCTCAGAAATGCGAAAATTCAGTAGCCTCTCTCAAATTCGGGCATTTGGGACCGAAATGTCGCCCGAATCAGAGAGAAATTCGGGCGACAAATTTTTTAACCCTCTAACGGGTAAGATCGCCTCCAGGCGGTCTTCACAAAAATCACAATTACAGCGACAATAAAGGTTTTATTTATACAAAAGTGCTATAGTGTCCTCGGTAATAGTCTTATAAACATCTCTTGAAAGTTTGAACTCATTTCGACTCTTCGTTTTCTTGCTATTCCCAGTTTTGTGTGACAGGTCAAAGAAAAAGCAACAAAAAATAATTGTGCAAAAAAAACTCATTTTCAATTTCCATAAAAAATACCGATTTAAAGTTATCTGACTAAAATAAATTTATTTTTTACTGAAAGATATGTCATTCTACTTTGTATATTTTATTTAAAAAATTTGAAAAAACTAAAAATATGAATTTTAGAAGCAAAAAGAGTTTCAAAAAAAATTATATTTTCTCATTTTACTGTGAGCATTTTACTGTCAATGTGATTCTGCCCTTATCCTTCAAAGAAATATTTTCAAACGCAAATAACAAGAATTTTCTAAAAAATAAATACCGAATTTCTAATAAATAAATATCGAATAAAAACTAAATCTAATTTTAGAAAATCTTTATGACTTTGAGATTATTGAAAAATAAATAAATCTTTTACTAGGATTTTTTGGAAAAAATCACCTAGGGTAACTGTACAAAATTTCGGCCAGCTTGCAATTTCGCCCACTTCTGTTATTCCTCAAATATCCATTAATTTTTAGTTTTTGCATAATCTATCAATTATACAATGCCAAAATGAAAAAAACAGAAAATGTCGCTTCGACGATCAGGATGATGTGAAAAAGACTTTGGAGGAATTCCGAAAGGGCAAGGAACTATGGGAATTAAGGTAGCCGAAATATTACCCAAAGCTACACAGTAAAAAATTGTGTGAGAAATAAAGTTGTGTATTTGAAAAGTTGTGTAAATTCACAAGCAATATGGTTGTAAATTGTAAAATTACTATCATAGTGGTGGTATGATACTAACATAATGCTAGTAAAATTATGTATTGTGTAAGGAAATTTGTGTATTGGAAAATTTGTGTGAGAACTGTCAAAATTTCATTGTTTACTATTGCAATTATTCTAAGATTTCAGACAGTTTTTGCATTTTTAACTGCCTAAATTGTCTTCTGGAATCATTCATTGGATTCTTAAAATGTGCCTCAGTCGTGAAAAATTAGGAATAATTATGTAATAACAGAAAACAGAGGAAGCATCATGTAAATTAGAGAAATTGACGATGCAACTCTTGGCCATTTGCTGAAGAGAAGTAAGCAAGTCGGTAGCGCAGGCAGAAAACACGAGACCATCAACGCAAAGATTATGGGTTCAAGTCTCAGACTCTCTCTTATTTTTTTTTCCTTTTTTTATTCTTTTTTTCTTTTTTTTCTTAGTTTAATACCGAGACATATCACAGATAATACAAATAAACCGAACAAAATTGCTCTACAATCAAAATTATAGACAGGAAGCCATTTCATAAAATTGAAAATACACAACTTTGCCAATACACAACATTTCCAATACACAAAATTTACAACCATAGCGCTCGTGCAAAAATTACCAATCGTAGTGGTTGTAAATTTTTTTACTGTGTATGTCTATATTTCTATTTATTTAAAAATGTATTAAGAATGATTTTAGAGAAAACAAATACGATAAACTATCAGCAAGGTTCCAAGTAGCACTCCTTAAAAAGAAGTAACAAAAAAATCAATATGTACTAAAAATATTACATTTCAAACTCAAGATTTGACTCTTGCATGCAAATAAGCCGAAATTTAATACTCTTACCCTAATGATTTCTTTTCTTGAGTTTTTTTTCTTTTAAATTCATTTCTGTATCGATTTTAACCAATTTTGGAAAATCGTACAAAAACGTTCTCTTCGATCTGAGTAGCTTTTCTTGGTGGAAATGTGAACCTGAAAATAATGTCGATAGACCTTTCAGATCAGGAAAATTTCATGAAATCAAAATTCGCATCCCTTTCTCTCTCACACGTTTTGCATAATGTCTATCTCATTCTTTTGCACTACAAATTCGAATGAGCTAAATTGAATTTGTTGTGATGTTTCAAAGAAAAAGAAGAGTGCGGAGGAATGAGACACATATGTAAAACGTGTGAGAAAGAAAGGGATGCGAATTTTGATTTCATTAAATTTTCCTGATCTAAAAGATGTGCCGGAACCACTAAAACAAAATTTCCTAAACTAAAAAAAAACTTTAATCCAATTTTGAAAGGTTTTAAGCATTTCGGTTTAGTTGATGAACTTTTTCCTTGCTTTCCAAATATATATTAATTCTGTTTAGTCTTTAAGAGAAAGTGATCGGAGCGTCAATTTTTCTTTGAAACATCCTTTTGCAATTTTCTACAACTTCTCTCTAAAACTTCTCTGAAAACATTTCCAAATGGATTTTCTTGGGTGAAAATTCTGATAAAGGAAAACCTTATAATGTTTTTGATTAACCTGGTGGATTTAGAGAGCTGAAAGCTTGCTAAAAACACCAAGAAGAATTTTCAATTTAGACAAAATGCCGGAAAATTGACTAATAATTAAAAAGAAAATGCTTTTTAAAATCTCATTAAAATTTCTACAGTTTTGTCCAATTTTTTTCAAAAAAATTCATGGTTAATCAATTTTAATTATTTTTTCAAGCCCAGATGTGAAAACTTTGAAATATTTCCTTAAAATTGTTTAAAGAAAATTCTCGTAGATTTCTTTCGGAAAAGTTCATGAGAGCTTTCCCAAATGTCAATTTTCAGTTTTTAATGAGATTTTGTGCATCATTTATTTTAAAAAAAAATCACCAGAAATGCCAGAAATCCATTCTTAATGGATCCTGCACACCTCTTAGATCAGGAAAATTTCATGGAATGAAAATTCACATCTATTTCTTTCTCAAAAAATTTGTAGGATTTACAGGATTTACATAAGTGTATCCTACTCTTTCGGTCTTAAAATTCGACTAAACTAAATTTAATTTGGTGGGATGTTCAAAAGAAGAAGAAGAGTGACAAAGTAGGATAGACATATGCAAAACTTTTAAGAAAGAAAGGGATGTGCATTTTTATTTTATGAAATTTTCCTGATCTAAAAGATGTACCGAAGTCATAATATAATAAAATTAAATTAAAAATTCTAGTAACGTAAAAGTAAACCAGGGACACCGCATAAGAAAATTAGAAAACAAAAATTAATATAAAGCAATGGAGTTTCGCGGACTGCTCGACCTCATGTCGTAGATATTATAATCAAAAGTGCTTACAATATTGAAGTTAAAAAAAAATCTTTATTGGTCTAACTTATGGGAAAATGCTTTGTGATCATGAGTCTCACACATTTTTTTTTGCGCCATACAATTTCTTATAAGGGAAGAGTACCCCGGATCGGAATGTTAAGAGACATGCTCCATATTTAGTTCAAAATATAATTCACAAAACATTATTTGGTAAATTTATTTATGCTAATTGATACATTAGTGATCCCTTTAACTATATATCTGTGCTTTTGAATTTTTAATTTTTACAATAAATTAATAAAAAGTATGTGTAATTGCAAACTTGCAGTCTGTACCTCGGATCGTCAGGAATTTAATCAAGTGTCTCAGGAAAAATTGGTTTTATAAATTAAATCTGAGTTAATGCACTGTATTCTTGTGAGAGTTAAATGGTAAAAAGTAGCTAATAATTTTTAAAAAATCATTTGATTTGGAGCAACAATGTGGTATTAAGATGACTATCCGAGGAACACTGCCGATCGCTGGTACTCTTCCCTTATTTACTCGTTAACAAGGGACAAACCGATTTAGATGTCATCTTAATGGTTTTATTATTGGCTCATAACTGGCTCAGACTTATCAAGGATTCAAAGGCCTTTCCAATGAACCTAATCTTATCCATATCACTTGAGAAATGCACACTCCAAACTTATTTTAACATCTGACCTTGAAAAACCAATATGTCTCCTGCGAATGATTTATATCAGAAAAATTACATTTGCATTATCCATCCCATTTTTTTACATTCTTCTTCGTCTTCTTTTTCTCCGAGAACGCGGTAGAACCAAAATATTTTATTGGATTTAAAGTTTTTTCATATGTCATCAATGATAAAATTTTACATTTCTCTTACATGTTAGAAAATTTAGACTGATTAACTAAAATATTTAACTCTTTCAGGATCGCAGCATATGCTGCAAGCCAATTTCACCATTTTTAATTCAAAAATATCTAAGCTTAGGAATTAATTGAAGTCCTACAAAAAATATCTTACATTTGGACATTCTTATAGTTTGTAATCATCTACAAGAATCGGATTTTTATCAGTTCTGAATAATTAAAAAAGCATTGTTTTTCACAGAATATTCATATGCTGCTTTGGGTACTCAGAGTCCCAAAAGAGACGAAAAAGTTAAGAGTTTATTTTACACTGAAGAATATGTCTTTCCAGGGAATTCAAAGCAGATTACATCCGACTCCGGGATACCAAGGAGAAGGAAAAGGAACAACTTGAGAAAGAAAAGCTCTCAAAAGCAGCTGAAGAAGGAGTTGGTACTGAAATCCCAATGGGATTGATTACCCATTTGCCCAGTGGTCGCGAGCTGTCTGACATTTATCTGAAGCATCCTGGAAATGAAGATTCAGAAGATGATGAAGGCACCGAAGAGAAACCTGTGGGAGCCACGGACGAAGAAATGGAGGAACAGAACTTTACCAGTTTCGTCAGTCGACACAAGGAAATACAACAAGATAAAAAACAAAATAAAGATTAACGGAGCTTCTTATTGACGGCCGGATGTAAGAATAAACTTTTCCTAAATTTATCTACATCTGTTATGAACTTCGATGCAGGTTCCCCTGTATTTGTGACATCATAAATCAACTCCAAGGATTGAGGTAATTTTTCTTGATCTTCCTGAACCTCATCGGCATCCTTATTTCCCCTCACATGAACACACAGCTTCCGTGTAAATTTCTCATCAAGAGCATACTTCCGGTAGAACTCAATCATTTTCTCTTGAGAGATATTTCTCAAAATATCCACTTCCTGATTAGTACGGTCATATATATACTGCTCAGTGGTAATTTCTTCCCAATTTCTCATCACTTCATCCCTCAAAGTAATATCAGGCATCAATTTGGTCTTTATCAGTGACTCTCTGGCATGTTCATAATCTTCCGAGGGCATCTCTTGCAGAATCTTCAAAAAGTCCTTCTCAAACATCTCAATACGCTGTCCAATGTATTCCACAGAAAACATACTCTCCTGCGAATTAACTCCAATAGTCCAAGCATTAATTCCACAATTCTCTCTAAAATCACAATTTACATCATATCCCAATTGTTCTTGTGTTCTTAATTGATTGAAAAGCTAAAAAAAACAGAAGAAAAAATTGGAATGCGTAAAACAAAACCTTTTCAATTTTTTTAACTTACCGGCTCCTCTAAAATATTCACCAGAAATTCCACGTAACAGGCATTCTCAATTGATGGAGCATCAATTTGATAAAAATTCACAACGTAGCTATTAACATCGTTGCTATTTAAGGCCTTTACGCGAACACAGCTATTTCCAAGAGGAATCTGATATGCTCTCTTCTCGATTGTCGTAAGATCTGCTATTGCAGAACTCTGCAGTGTGTCCAAAATATTCATTGTTATATTTTCCGCGTCTTCCTTTGAGATATTACCTTGGATTAATCCCTGAATTTTAAGAGACTGTAAAAAGTCCTTCGAGAATTCAAGAATTTCCAACATTGTCAGAGATTCCATAGCATTGTATTTATCATACTGAGGAATATGGGCTTTCTCCAGAAGGGACACTCTGATATCTCTGAAATGCGAATGGAAATCTGTCTTAAAAAGTTATCAATACTCCTTGAACATTCATAAATAATCCAAAAATTTAGTCTTTATAAATGGAAGGAGTAGTAAAGCGTACCCACCATGCTTTGCGAAATACTCGAACTCGTGTCTTCGGTGGGAGATATCTCAAAATTACTTTTGCTTCGCTTACCGTTTATTGTTTCACAATCTACTTGAACCGATATATTAATCGTCTTCTAAAATATCTTAGGAGTAACAATTGATTTACGGATACAAAATTTCTTACTGGCTCAAAAACGAATTAATTACTGGTTCCTAACCGATAGGAACCGGTTCAGACTTGAAAAAAAATTCCAAGATCGTTCCAACAGGGCTAAACATGAAACCATTAGGTTGACAAATCCGTCCTCTGTTGTCGAATATATCCGAAAATTAAAAAAAAAGCGTACGACGCGCTCTCGAAAAATCCCAACATTATTTGGATGGAAAATGGGGCTGATGGGATAAAATTAGGGACATGTTAATGGTGTTTATGTAGACTAATGTAAAGGGGGTCCCTTAGATGTAACAAGTTTCTATCTCTAACCGTTTGGCCAATAGGCGTGATAACGGACGAACGGAAAAACAGTGTAACATAATTTCTCAAAAATGGTTTGAAATGTGAAGATATCTCGAGAAAAGTGGTCCCCGAGGGGTCAAAGGTGGAAATTTAGAGGGTCAAAAAATCGAGGGATTACAATATCAACACCACTCTCTCTCTATGGACTTCGAGCAATGGAAGGGGTGAAAAAACGTCCTAGGGTGGAGTAAGTACTTTTGGCCACTTTAAGGTTTCATGTGCTTGTAATTTTTATAATCTTTATTTAAATAAAATGAAATTTTGTACAAAGATACCTTAAAGCCGTTTCTTCCTAATAATCCAAGAGAATTCCCAAAATTTTTTGGATATTTTAGTGAGAAATGCACTTTCTGCAACTATGCATGTTTCAGTACTTTTGGCCACTTTGTAAGCACTTTCGATCACTTGTTTCCAATAGAATTTTAATAAAATAACAGAAGAAATAGGTCTCGAAAACTTTCACAAATACACAGCACAAGTCCTATTCTTATTTAATACCAATTTTATGTGATTATTAGAGTATTTTAAACGACTTTTTGCACATTTTCTATTTGATGTAAAAATCAGTCAAAAGTCACGATTGTTTTTACTGAAATCTTCGAGGTGCACCTCATGTAAAATGTATGGGAAAATGAATGCCCAAAAGTACTTACACAGCCGAAAAAAGTAAGCTCTTTTAGCCACATCCGATTTTCATTTAATTTGTTAGAAAATATTATTAAGGGTGATATCACAATAAAATTTAATTAATTAAGAAATGGACTTTCATTGAATAACATCAAATATTTTCATCAAAAATATGAAATAATGCCAAACAATTTCTCTTAACATTAACAAGTTTCTTAGGAATCCAATGTTTTTTAGTGATTGTTTACCTTGTCGAGAATTTCTTTCAATAACTTAGAATTAATCAAGTCGATACAAAATGAAATATGGTTTTCTGATTCGTTAGATTAGAGGTAACGAAATAAGACCCATTTTCCTGTTCTAAATAAACTCATAATTGCCTTACAATGTGATTTTACTTTAGGTGGCCAAAAGTGCTTACATGGCCAAAAGGGCTGACTCTACCCTACCTCTACGAAATGAAGTGCTCAAAGCAATTGGTTAAGGTCGTGTGGCAAGTCAGACAGAGCTTTTGGCTTCTATAGCTCAGTTGATAGAGCATTCATCTGTATAACGAGAGATCCCCAGTTCAAACGGTTAAAGATATCAGCAATCCAATCGGTCTTAATCCCCCCTCCCCAGTAAACATTAGGGGGAAGTGGGGCACCTTTGAAATTGGGATTTTTCGCCTATTTTTAAATAAAATTGAGTCTTATCATGATATAATTTAGCTACACAAACAGATTGAGAAGCTAAATTATATCACCATATGGCTCAGTTTTAATTAAAAATAGATGAAAAATCCCAATTTCAAAGGTGCCCTACTTTCAAATGTGTCCCACTTCCCCCTATGCGATTTCTTTAAGGGCTCTGCCGTTACAGGTTCACTGACAGATTTAACACATTTTACATTATATTTGTTGAATTCGACCAAGCAAATTCAACCGTAATAAGGATATAAAAATTCGATTTTTAAAGATTTTTTAAAGATCGATTTCATCAAAGTTATGTTTTTCAAAAGCCTTGAAATTTCAAACCCAATTGCATTGGTCCTAATCGGTAATGAATTGGTAAACTATTCATAATATTAAAAATATTGCGTTTTTTTATTTTTCCGAAAACTTGTTGTTTAGAAGCTAAACGGAAAGAGATATCGACTTTCATATTTGAGTGACCCTCCATAAAAGGACATTATCTAGGGGTGTTTTATTTTTAGCCCTAAGGTTTTTCTTTTCCACCATAGTCATTTTTTCTTGTTTTCATTTCGAAAATGGCTTCAGTATTTTCTTTCATTTTAGAATATAATTGAAAAAATGAACATTTAGTCCGCCTGGGATTCGTTTCAATGTTTAAATGCATTTAGGAACATAAAAAATTAAAAACGGTTTTAAAATAATGAAAAATTTTTGCTCACCCATTGAGAGTTTTAGGCTTCAGCAGGTTATTGTAGTAATTCTCCAGATGCCTTGCTTTTAGCGTGAAAAACAAATCTTCCGTGAGATCATCCATATTTTTCATCTTCTTCACCATTGCATCCACAACTAGATGGAGTTTCTCATTGAATCCAGAAACCTAAAAAAAAAACACTTAATTGAACCTATTCCAATTCACGAAGAAATTAAAGAAAAAAATTACCGAAATCACAATACTTCTCTGGCCAGAAACTAGAGAAAATCCCAAATTAGCCTCAGTAGCTGGAGTGAGTTCTTCCAGGAGCAAATATTTCAGAATGAACACGTAAAACTGCATCATTGCGGCATTTTTGGCATTCATCAACGGTAATGGACTGGAGAAGCCGTAGAGAATCAAAGCATGTGGCAGTCCAAAGCGTGTATCCTCTCTGTACCACACCTCAGAGAGATCATCATGTCGAATGAGGTAAGGTGGCTTGGGGCAGTCAAGGGGACTTGTTGTAGAATGAAGTATTTTAAAGTCGCTGGTGATGAAGATATTTGTCTGATCTAAATTGAATTCTGGGAAGATCTCCACATTCTTCCTCATCAATTTCCATTCCTCAGGCATTTCTATAAAAAAGATTTTGAGGTTTCAGAGAGGGTTCTATAACTTTTCAAAAACGTGATTTTCACAAAGTTTGCAGAACAATTTTCAAAAAATGCCTTTTAGCACATTGATTCATATTTTTCAATCTTATTATTGCAGAATCATATAACGGCTTTATAAATTTTAAATATACAAAAATGACAACTAAAAGCGAAAATTCTAAACGCCAAAATCTATTCGGGATTTTGACCGAGACACCTTGTGAAACGCTACAACTTTTCTTAACATTACAATTTTCTGGGACAACCGCTAGGAAAACTAAAATCGTTCAATCGATTTTAGGATTTTTCCACTAAGTCAAAGTCGTTAGCAGTGGCGGATATAGGGGTTAGAAAAGAGGCAGTGCATATGAGTCCTCTACCCCGAGGAACCCCCTGAATAACCCTTTTAAATATTTCGTATGTTTTTTTTTGACTCATAAGACATTTAATTTTATCCATCTGGCTTCCTTTTCAGCTTTCAAAGTTTGAATTAACGATTCGATTCTAATCAAACACTAAACAAGCGCGTAGCGAACGGGAGGCAGGGATAGGCCGTCGCCCCTTCATACGATATACAAAAAATAAATAAATAAAATTATAAAACAAAAAATAATTCAAGAACATTAAAATTTATTTCATCTTAAGAACGTTTTCACCTAAGGCGCTTTTACTATTTCGAAATGTCTTTTGTACGATCTTGTTCTTTCCAAAAAGGCCAAATTGTTTTAATATTGATTAAAAATCGATATATGATATTTAAATTGTTCTGTAAAATCTAATTTTTTAAATTTTCAGAATAAATATGCTTTTTAGACAACTTTGGGGAAATTTTTGATCAAAAGGAAGCTACTATGTCGTTTTGAAAGAGATTTAAGGGAATATCTAGCTAAAATCTTTCCACATCAGGCCCCAAATTATCAAAATAAAATTGGAACAGAATTTTTGAAATAATCTTTCAAAAACTAGTTAAGACTACAAAAATGCATTTTCTTTCCATTTTCTATTAAAATCTCGCTATACTTTCTTCAAGAAAAGTCTTCTTGGTGGCTTTAGCAAACTTTCAGCTTACGAAACGAAGAATAAATTTAAAATTAGATTTTTAATTTTAAACATATAAAAAACATTTTTTTCTTTATAGGAATTTCTCGTCTTTGCAAATAATTTGAGATCATAAAAATCGTTGAAGAATGGTTTTATGATTAATTTTAAACAGAAAATTTGTTGAAATCTTCCTAAAGAAATTTCAAAAAAAAGAAACTGAAGTTGCTTTTGATCCTTTTCCTTAAAACCTTTAAAACAAAAAAAGTCTAATATTTGTTTATGAAAAAAAACTATTTATGAGCTATCTGAACTCCGAACTTCCTAAAATCATCAAAATTAAATTAAATCAAGATTGATGCTGATTTTTATAATATTAAATCTTAAAACCTTTTTGATCTGAGAATATCGTTTTTGGACTCTCAAGTTTACAATTCAATTTCCTGTAACAAAATGTTACTCAGATCTATGAAAACGTTTTTGTACCCCTTAACTAAATTTGTCGGAATCGGCACAAAATTAGAATATAAAAAAATTAGAATATAACAAATTAGGGTGGAATCACCACTTCTCGCCAGTGTCCCACTTTTTGCCTCTCATATTGAAATCGCTATTTTTCGCGATTTATGAAATAAATGATCCGCAAAGTTACTTATATTTTTACCGCTGCTACGTATAGAGTCGAAAAATAGTAACTATTAGTTTTGAATTTACGATTTTCATCATTTTTTAGAGCAATATTTTAAGCAAGTGAATTGAATCCAATATTTCTTACCCGATATGCTAAGTGTCATCAAATTTTCATCAAGCAAAGTATACTTTTTTGGATACATAATTTGTCTATTAAATATTTAATTACACTTGTGGGATAGATAAAAATTGTATTTAGTTAATTAATATTTCATTTTATATTATATTTATATAAAAATGAGGCATGGCGAAAAGTGGTAATCTTTGGGAATGATTTTACCACCTGTCGCCATCTCTTTTCAATAGGCGACGCTAACTTCATTTCGTAGATACTCAGTTGTCAAATCTGGATTGTACTTTATGCAATAGTCCAATAGTTTGATTTCTCAAATAAAAGAGAAGAAAAATCCTTTAAATTGAGTAATAATAGAGTGATCATGAGGAAAGAGAAACACTGAATGTATTCTTTGCATAATATTGCTCAAAATAATCGTGTTTGAAACTTTCCAAGTGGGTGGCGAGAAGTGGTTACAGAACTGGCGAAAACTGGTAAAAAGTGGCGGCGTAGTGATTATTTTTGCATTGTTAATAAAAATCAGTTTTTTAAGTAGTCCAGGGTTAAATTGGAGGACTATTGTTTTCACGAATCTGCAACCAATACATTTAAGTAACTTTGTGTAAAATTTGAGTTATATTGTAATAACAATAAGGGTTAAAATTAATTTCCGTTTTCCTAAACATGGCGATAAGTGGTTACTCCACCCTAGAATATAAAAAAAAAACAGAATATCTTCAAAAAACAGTTCCTAAATGATTTTTTCCCTAAGAGTCCTAACAAGGATTCTATTGATTTTTAAATAAGATCAGGTTCATAAAAATTGGATACTTTTGCAAATTTTCGAGAAAACTCTTGTTCTTTTCATTTCGAAGACGATTTTTTTTAGGTAATCCTCCAATTTGTCACCCCTCTTACTGAAATACAGACTACACCCTTGATACTAAATAGACTCTTGTCAATCCTGAATGATTGGCACCGCGATCTGAAGGTATCGCAGGGAGCCTTAGAGCCTCCTTGACAGATATGAGGATTAGCCGAGAGATGGCTTAGCGTAATTATATTAAAAATAATGGTTAAAGTGCATTTCCATCATTTTCCACTAAGTCGTCTCTCGGCTTAAATCGTAAGTGTGTCTAGGGCATTATGGTATCCCAGAACCCCCTTAATCATTTTCTAACTTGGCCTTTCACCCTCTATCCTCCACTGATCGTTAGATAAATCTTTCGTACTCACCCTCCATCCGGTACTCCGTTCCAAACCATTTCTCTTTGCAGTCTCTCGGAGAGTCATCATTGCACCAAATCATTATGTTGCACGGATCATTGTAGATTGAGTCAATGAAATCCTGTATTACCTCACTGTCGTACTCAAAGAACAATTTGTCACCATTGAGGACATACTTAGAAGGATAGTACTTCAGATTGAGCACTAGTTCTTCAACATTATCCACGGCATTTTTCTCATTTCTGTACTTGAATTTGGCATCTTCCACTGCCTGCAATTCACTGTAGATCCTCTTGGAATTCCCTTTTTGATGCAGCAATTTTATGTATGAAAAAATTGCTTTAATGACCGAAGGGATATTCTCGTAACCTCTATCCGTCAGACTCACTTCGATACTAAATATTGAATAGAGAGAATTGTTGGAAAATCCATCGGATTCATCTACTTCAGCCACAAGATCCAAAATCCAGAGTTTCTTTCTCAAATACGCACAGAGACTACCCTTTTGTTCGCCATCGAAAACATGGCCCACCAATTGCTGGGGCTTACACATGAACTCCCTGACCAGTGAAGGCAGACACCAACTAATCATTAGCCTCTTCATGGAAGCTATTGGCTTCACGTAGTACACTGTCTCGAAGAAATTGCTTGGGAAAACATTGGTATTGTTAAAGCAAGAAAAATCTTCTCCCGGAAGGTCATTGCAAGGAATCTCCGAGAAGTACTTCCTGACTATCCTCTCAAGTTCATCCAATGGATACCTGGCCTGCAATGTGAGGTACATTCTGTGCGCAGAATAGTGTCTCTTTTGAAATTCAACGACTCTTCTGTGCAATTCATCATCGTCAATGTTATTCTTGAGCGTCTCAAGATTTCCCCAGGCAAATGTATGGCAAGGATGATTGGAATTGGCCTGAGAACTTATCAATTGCTCAAGGCGTATATTGTCATCTTTACTTCTAGTGACAAATTCCGAGTCCACGGATTCTCTTTCCCGTTTGATGGAATCCTTCTTGAGCAGAGGCTCCACAAAAAGTCGTGAGAAAATATCCACAGCTCCTTCGAGATGTTTTTCCGGGATTTCAAAGTAAAATACAGTTTCTTCATAATCTGTACTTGCATTGTCACTTCCTCCATGTTTCCTAATAAATTTATCATATTCATTCTCCTCAGGATACTTCTTACTACCCATGAAGATCATGTGTTCCAGAAAGTGGGCTAGTCCATTGATATCTGGTGGATCACTGAAAGAACCCACATCTACAAGCAGAGAAGCTGCAGCCATCTTCTCTTGTTCGGCAACGGCACTAGAGGATTCTGAACAACTACCTGAGAAGGTATCAGAATCCAATGATGAGGTACTCTCACCATCGTACTCATCTGAAGAGAGGGATGATGTATTTATGGAACTAGATTCAGTATCACTCTCACTTATTGGAGATGGATCCGAAATGAGCAGCACTTTAAGCTTATTCGGAAGGTAGAATATCCTGGAAACCATGAAGATAAGGATTCCTCAATATACAGAAACTTCAAGTGAATCCAGTGAATCTCCACTCTTGAACTAACCTGTAATCTTTCTTGTCCGAGAACGATTTATCCGGTACTTCATAGGTAGTCACTTCAGTGGACACTCCCATTGAAACACTCTTAACTTTTATCCTTTTAGATATTTTCTTCTTCCCAAGAGAGGATAACTTGCGTTTAGCTAAAGACGATAATTGACTACCAACACGTTTCATCAACAATAAAATTAATAAGGAACTAAACACAAAAATATGACTTGTGGATTTTTATATATAAGCAGCGCTTGAGGTCAATAATTAATTAATTACACTATCAATTGATTTATTAGGTTACCCTGTGGTTTCGTGGAAACCACAAATTTTCCCAAATTCTCAGGGAAAATCAGACCACGCGATCAACGACAATGAACAAGACAAGAGTAAATAGACTTTGAGTAGAGCTAATAATCTTAGAAGATTAGAGATTTTTAAGTGTCCCAATTGAATCTTTAGAAGAATGGACTATTACATTAGGGTAAATTAAGCTAATTCAAAACCTGCTCCAAATGGAAATTTTTCGCTACTCCAAATGAAAACGTAATTGTTTTTATGATAAATACAGTACTAAATTATTATATTTATATATTTTTTATACCACAGTTTCATTATTTATTTAATTTTGCTCCAAATAAAGCGAAAATCCATTCATATACACAAATTTTAATTTGTTAATTTCTCAGAAAAATTAAAAGTGTACCTTTTCACCAACGAATTTTTCATCGATCGACCATATTTTCCAATGAAAAACACAATAAAATAAAGTGATTGTTGTTTATTCGTTTTGTTTAACAATGTCATATTTCTGGCTAATTTTAGTTAAATTAAGTGCTAATCTTTATTGTTAACGGTACGATCAGTTTTCAAATGAAATAATTACCTATTTCGTGAACAAAAAGGGTTTTTCTGAAGTGTCTGCAAATGCTTCAATAGGAACCCCGGAAATATGATTTTTTTGGAGATATTTCCTTAGATGGGAGCAGAGGAGAAAAGACCAGTAGGGGAATTCTGTAATTTTCGTGGCACTACCACTCGTGAGTTCGAAACCTGACAATGCCATTCGAGCTTTTTCTGTCATATCATATGAGTTCGAAAGTGCAATTCAGTGATTTTTTAATGAAATCGCTTTATTTGATGGTTTTATGAAAATATAGTTACGTCTTGGTTGATTTGTTTAACAAAATTCTTTGTCATTTGAATTGCCAGAAATCTCAAATATGTGACTTCTGACAATGCCACGTGAGCTGAAATAGCAATGTCACGGCTATAGAATCGCATTTTCGAAAAAGCTCTCCTAAGATTCGAACCCAATTTGTCATCTGGCATTGCCAGAGCGTTACAGAATTCCCCTCCAGGAATAAGAACAAATCCTGCACTCAGGAGCAAATCAACATGGTTTTGGAAGCTTTTCGTCGCGGTTTTACTTACACTGTTTGTCTCCAATTGGTAACTTTCCCTTGTCTCTATTTGGATTAATATGTTTCCAATAGCAGCATTTTACGCTCGCGTATTTTCTTGTATTTAAAATGTTTTCAAATTATAATCTAAAGAATTTTCACTAAACAGTAACATTCTAGAAGAGTCAACGAGCAAATTTATGTAATTCTCTTCAGAAAAAAAATGAACTTAATGTGTTGAATCTTCTGTCAAAGTTAAAACGTCTGGAAATTGTTTTGAATTTGAAATTGTTATGAAATTGTACTATCAAAGCTATCAAATTATTTTTTTCCTATACTTAATCTCTTTAAAAGATCTATAATCTAAATAGATCCAAATTCATTTATTACTTCGAAAATGGCATTTTCTAGTCCCCGGCGAGTGGCCTTCAAAGTTGAGGCCAATTTCTTACTTTCACATACAAATGCGTATGGGAATTTTTCTGCACTCGTGATCGTTATGCTAAATATTTAAAAAGTGAGAAGTTTTTCCGCATTATAAGATACATTTCCGTATAGAGGAATAAATATACTACATTTTTGTTTAAATAAATTTGTCACTAATTTTTTTAGTACTTTACTATAGCGAAAAACTCTTTGAAACAAATTCGATTATATAACGTGAAGAAAAATTATTTGATTTTATTTTTAATTAAAAGAAGATAAGACGCTTTTATTCAAATATGGAATAATAAAAAAAAATAAATATTAAGTGAAATCTAATATGTGAAATCCAAGAAAAATCTGTTAGGCAAGAGAAATTAACTCAGGATTTAAGTCGTATCAGACAGTAGGGACAGGGACCGTGGAGGAGCTCAAGAATGCTATCGGTTGCGTACGGAGCACATTGAGCTCAAATACTCTTCATGAATTGATATTAAATATGTCTAAGAAACTCATTTCTGTTGTAAAGAATAAGGCATCATGGACATATTAATAAAATCATTCTCATTCATCAGATTTTTTCACATTTAAAAAGAAAACCGAAGAAAAGAAACCGCTCTCTGACGGAGGAGTGATGGGAGATCACAACCCACTAGAATGTTGCGGTGCTTAAAAATGTAATCGCGAGGACCGAGACCACAGAGGTATCTAACGCAATTGTTAAAGGTCACCGTCAAACGTCTCAATGTTTCAGAGTCCGCAGCGAAAAATAGTTTGGCGCCATAAGTCATCACCGGGATGAGAAGAGATATAACGTGGAGCAGTCAAGTATTGAACGGCGTGAGCTCGCGAAAGCGTCGGAGTGTGCGGAGAGTACAATAGATCCTTTGGTTGATGTGGGAAACATGATCAGATCAGACCAGGTGAAAGAAGAGTTAAAAATAACACCTTTGCATGCTCGATCAACAAGTGGGATGGGTTGACCATAGACATAGATAGTGAGAGGGGCTGAAGGTGTTGCTGAGGGCTTGTTGGAAATTAAAAGAGCCTGAGGCTTTTTGGGATTCAGAGGATTCAGATTATAATTAAAATTAATTTCGGCGAGATAAGCTTACTCCACTCACCCTATTCTATAGTGAAACAATAAAATTATTACAAATTGTTCCAATTGATTCTCGTATTCCTCTCGTGTTAATTATTTCTTCAAATTTATATATAAATTTTTTAATCTATACTCAATTTGGAAAAAAAATCCAAAAAAACATATTTAATATTTTGAAAATTCTGTTATCATCACATATTTCAAAATTAGAAAGGCAATAAGCTATTTTAATATATTTTGTGATTTTTACAATTTATGATTTACATAAATTCCTTATTATCTGATAACTTTATAAAATAATATTCTCAAAGGATTGCAATATCTGTGAAAATTAAAAATACCTAAAATAAGTTGATGCATGAGAGCCACCTCGCGGCAGAATCAGTTTTCGTCCATTCGTGAATGTCTCGATGTGCATAGTGAAAATATTTTGCAATTTTGTGGAAAAAACTCGTGATTTGTGAATTGAATTTGTGCTAAGACTGCAATTGAGATAGTAATGAACTAATGTGTGATGAAATTGAGGGAGAATTCGTGTGGTAAGTTGGACAATTTCACGAAAATTTCACTGTTTTGACAGAGACGTATCCATTTTTTTTCTTCATTCACACTTTCGAGCTATTTACAAAATCTCCAGTATGTTTTATTTTAGCTCACAAGCTAGTCCCACAATCAATGTACACTGTGCGATAAACCTTCTGTAAATTATCACATCAATCCTGAGTTTAATTCTGTGGGAGTGTTTTTGAGGGCGAAAGAAAAATGTTGGGGAAGCAAAATGATTAACCTTGTGCGTGAAATCTGCCCACTTTTCTGGTAATTTTCTCAACTGTTTACACGCTATTTTTAGTCATACACTCGCGGAGCCCCTGTGCAGGAAAATGTCTCTTTTCTATTGTTTGACTCACATTTTATGTCGCTTTCAGACACTCCGTCTCAAGCACGCTTCACAATGGAACCTTCAGCTGGTGGGAATTTACTGGAGGTGATAGATTTGGCGCATTCCTTGCGTCAGGAGCAGCTCTTTATATCCAAGGAGCAGAATTCTTTTGTTCTCCTCAGTGAGACACTTCAGGAGAATGCCTCGGAGGTCTCAGAAGTAAGTTCAATTTGGCATGAAAATTTCCTGATCATTTGTTATGAGATGATTTTCCCCACTTGCCTCAGCTTGCTTGGATTTGTGCCCAGCATCGACGTAATCTGAGTGATTTGATCGTGTCAAAGCCAGAAACGGGTCCAGCCATGTGCTGTCAGAAGGCAAATGCCTTGGAAAATGTGAAATTTGTGAGTGCATACAAAGCCAAAGGACTAAAGTACCAGCATGTCCTGGCCTACACCAATCTCTTCAACTACCTCCATGGTTCACCAAATCTCCTGGCTCAGTGCCTGGCGACTGGTGATCAGTTGTCCAGGAATGTGTTGAGTAGTGATCAAACAATGACCATAACACAAGCAATTGTGAGTGGACTCTATGGCAATGCCATTCATTCCAAAGACATTGAATTGCTCCTCAAGTTGCTCAAAGAGTTGATTGATATTGAAATTGTGCCGAGTGAAGTGCCCAGACGGATGTTGAGGGCCGGAAGTTGTGCTTTTGCACGACTCTACCATTGTCTGCATGAGAGAATTTTCTCTGCCAAACTCTTCCTCACGGCTGCCCTTCATGAGCCCATCATGAAGGTACTGGTTGAGGATGAGTTCACACTGGAGATTGATCCTGCAAAGGCATCCATCAATTATCCACTCAAAGAAAGACTGAAGAAGTAAGTAAAATTTCCATATTTTTGTTCTTCAAATTAGACTTCTCCAAGAAATAATCTCATGACTTATTTTTATCATTTTACTATCTTATCGGATAATTCTATTTAGCTTCATTTTATCATAAAAATATAATTTTTTCCAGAATGAATACAATCAATTTATTACCTGAAATTCTAGGGTCTACATTTTTACTATTAATTTTGCATTAAATAATAACTGATCATTTTTTTTAATCTAAAGTCGATTTGTTGATTTCTTTTGCTTTTCGGGTTCTCTTTAACACTTTCTAACTTCCCTGTAAATATTATACCGGAAAGTTAATTATTTCCAAAGTTATAGGGGTTTTAAATCTTAAAATTCTATATTCAGCATGAAAATTCTCAGCTTCAGATCGCTCTACTGGTAAAGTTATCCATTCGCGAGTTATTCGTTTTATATTTTGAGCTGTAGAAGTAGTATCCGTAGTACCTATCGTAGATTGTAGTGGAAGATGGGGCACCTTTGAATTGGGATGCTTTTGAAATAGGTTTATTCTCCTATTTATAAATGGAACTGGAACTTACCGCGATGTAATTTAACCCTTTAACGACAAGACAATTTTTACAGACTGAAAATCAACAATAAAAATTAAACTGAGAAACAAAATCAATGATAAGTCTTACATCTAACTTTGGAAAGCCCAACAGAGTCTGATTCGGTGTATTTTTTGCCTCTATGGACGATAGGGACAAAAATAGCCCAAAAATTTAAGTAATTTTTCTGACAATTACCAATGAATAATATTTTTCGCTTCAATGAAAAATATTACGTATGAGTATTGTAGTTTTTATTGCCAAAAGGGTTTTGATTAAAAAAAATTGGAAGCATAATAAATAAATAAAATCAATTATGAATTTGAGAATTTAAAAATTCGCCATTTTTTAGCTTAAATATTTACTAAGGTAAAAGTACCCTGTAGTCGGCCGGTTTCTCAACTCGGCCAGTGCGACTATTTATTCAATTTACTTAGATTTGTTATAATATGGTCTTACCGATTTAACATTATAAGGTGTATTATATTATATATAACGTAAATCAGTGAAAATTTCATAGAAGTTGACTATAAAACGTTAAAAAATTGGTTAAATAATTCAACTGGCCGAGTTGAGAAACCGGCCGACTAGAGGGTACTTTACCTTACATATTAAATAGCTAGAGGCTTACAAAAAATATTCTAGATTCCTTCAACCTTCTACTTTGCAATTATGTACAGACATAAGAAAAAAATAACTTTAGGTAGTCAGGAAAAATTATTTTCTTTATGGAACACCGGTGTTCCAATCGTCCTTAAAGGTTTTTCACAAACCAATTGTGAAGCTAAATTACGATAAGGATCAGTTCCATTTGAAAATAGGAAAGAAAAGCCCTATTTTGAAGATGCACTAATTCAAAAGTACCCAATTTGCCCATATTGAGCAAAATACGAAACAGCGGATATTTTTTGCAAAGTCCCTGAAATCCTGAAAGATTTATAATCAGCATATACTTGTAAGAAATATCCGTTCTACAACAATGTGAGAAACCGTTTTTCTCTAAGTATTTCAAAAGAGAATTTGCTTTTCGAGTAATTCTCTAAAAACTATTAATAATAACACAGTACCATTCTAATATTGTCAAGGTATAAATTTTAAAATGCCTTTAAAAAAATATGAAAAATTCTATATTGAAATTCCATGAAAAATCAAGTTAATAATTACCAGTATTAATAACATAAAAAACGGCAGGAACATAAAAAATACACGCATTCACACTACTGGAGTTGTAAATAAAAATATAAATAAATAAGAGTGTTTTAATAAAAAGAATTTACCTTAACAAATAATTTTCAATATCATTTTTTCAAAAGTGTTTTCGAAGAGAACTAGGGTAAATTAACCCTTTCCGGATCGCAGCATATGCTGCAAGCCAACGTCACCATTTTTTAACCAAAAATATCTAAGCTCAGGAATTAATTGAGGTCCTACAAAAAATATCTTACATTTGGACCTCCCTATAGTTTGTAATCATCCACAAGAATCGGAATTTTATTAGTTCTGAAGAATTAAAAAACATTGTTTTTCACAGAACATTCATATGCTGCTTTGGGTACTCAGTCCCAAAAGAGACGAAAGAGTTAAGCTAATTCAAAACCTGCTTCAAATGGAAATTTTTCGCTACTCCAAATGGAAACTTCACTGTTTTCAAGATAAATACAGTACTAAATTATTATATTTATATATTTTCTATGTTTATCGAATTTTCGTTTTCTTTCTTTAATTTTCTTATATTATTTTCATCTAGTGCTATCTAGTATGAGATAAGGTAACACGATAATTGAGAATTTGCGTAAGAATTGCAATGAATGGATAAGAATGCAATGAAAACAAACGTATTTCGTGAACAAAAAGGGTTTTTCTGAAGTGTCTGTAAATGCTCCAATAGGAAACCGCAGAAATATGATTTTTTTTTGGAGAGATTTTCTTATTGTTTTAGATGGGAAAGGAGAAAAAACCAGGAATAAGAACAAATCCTGCATTCAAGAGCAACTCAACAAGGTTTTGGAAGCCTTTCGTCGCGGTTTCACTTACACTGTTTGTCTCCAATTAGAAACTTTCCCTTGTCTCCATTTGGATTAAAATGTTTCCAATAGAAGCATTTTACGCTCGCGTATTTTTCTTGTATTTAAGAAGTTTCCAAATTCTAATAGGCATAGGCATTCTAATAGGGGTGCATATAGGCGCCAATAGCCAAAGCAATGTTTTCCATAAAAATTGAAGCATTTTTGTTACTTCCTTTTCAGGAGTATTGTTTAGAACCTTGAAATGTTTATCGTGTCGATTTTCTGAATTTGATTGTAATTTTGGACACCTTGCTTGTAATTTTGAACATCTTGCTTGTAATTTTGGACAGCTGATCCGTGTAATAATAGGATGCCTATTCTCATCCATTTCAAGAACACAACTTGCCAAGTCCTTTTGTTTCTGAGAAAGAACCGTTAGATGTCTCAAAGGTCTGGAAACTGTCCATTGAACGGATTGAATATAGTTGACTTTGATACCCCAAATATATGCAAGTTCTAAGATTTTTTGCTCTGCATTTTGTTCATAGAGGTAATGCTTTTTTTTTGTTTCTTTGGGCATTTGTACACCCTAATCCTGACAGAAATTAAAAATTTATAGAATATCGAGAAACAAGACAACTGTCCAAAATAAGCAACGCAGCATCACTCGAAATTAAACAAATTTAGTGTTAATATCTTCTAAAAAGAATTAATATTTAGTTGAAATACACTATTCATTAAATATTTGACGAAAATTTCATAATTTTTATCTATTTATTTGTGATGTCCCACTTTACCCTCAAAGTATCCAAAATTACATGCTGTTCCAAATTACAAGCGCTTCCCCGATCTTCTTTGAAATTTCTTTGGGAAAAAAAAATTAAAAACTAAAACTTGTAATTTTTTTAGTGAATTAAAATAAATATATTTTTTAGGTTCTAATATTTTTTCATTTTTCTTTTATTTTTAGTGATATAAAAGTTAATGACTTTATTTTGGTCGTAGAAGTATTTCTAAATTGTCAGCCCTCTCAAAAATTCAAAAGACGCATTAAAAAGCTCGTAAAAATATTTTTAATAATTGCAATAATTTCGGAAATAATACAAATGTAAATAAACTTGATAGAATTATATGGGATATAGTCTGTAAAAAAAGTTTTCAACTTTTAATTTATTATAAAATTAAAAACTTTAGACGTGTTAATTGATTTACATCAGTCAGAGCGCGTGATACTCAAATCCTCAATCGTTTTACAGAGTGGAAAAAGGAAATTTTCTTGACCCCACGGAGGATTAAAAAGGAGATCTTTCTCTGTGCAAAACACTCACAATGTATAAATTAACTTTGGACAATTTAGTGTACACAAAATGGAAATTTTATAAACATTCGACAAAAGCATATTTCGAGCCATTTTCTATTAAAATTAGTAGGAAGACCGAGGCAGAATTGGACAGGGGTAGAATTAGACAATGGGGTTTTATTATTTTCCTTAGAAAAAATATTGAGCATTCAGAGTAATTAAGATCCAATTGAAATATTTATCAGTATTTTCTCACAAATTATAGACAAAAAAATCATTTGCTGGCTAATTTTACCCCAGTCTCCCGTACGATAAAATAAATTTACATTCCTTTTACCATGAAAAATCAAACTTTTTTTCACAGATTTGGCAAAGAGGGAACCCCTGAGCATGAAACTAAAATGAAAGAGTACATTAGGGATACCATTTGCTCACTAAACATCCTCACGAATAAATTTATAAAGTCCCTTTCGGCCAATTGGGTGCTTTTTCCATCGACTCTTCGATGGTTGGTGCAGACTATGTGTATTTCCCTGAAGCGATGCAATCTCAGTGCGAAAGAGATGAATGCCATTCTCACAGATATGGTTTTCACCAATTTTATCTGTCCAGCTGTAGTGAGTCCTGATGTTTTTGGTATTGCTGATGCCCCAATATCGCAAAATGCACGAAATAATTTAATTGTAATTGGGCAAATTCTTCAGAAATTGGCTTTGATTGAGCATCAAGAGGTTGATGGGAAGTTTCATGAATTGTACGATAAGTTTGATAGAACAGCAATTGCCGGATTGCTGGGTCAGCTGATGCCCAAGGATGAGTGTGACATTGGAATTGGGGTGATTGGCATGTCACCACACAAGAGTGATCTGTCGAGGGGAAGTGTTCTTGTGACGCAGAATGAATTGAATGTACTTGTAGATTATTTGCGTACAGTGCTCAGTCATGATGAATTGAACATTTCCGGTGAGGCAAGGCGGAAACTTGGGGATATACTCGAACAGTTGCCGGATAAGTGGGAGACAATGATTAATGGTGATTCGCCGCAGCATGGTGCAACAGCGGCTAGTGCAACATCCACAAAGGGCATTATTAATTTGAGGAGGAATATTGAGAATAAATTGGCAAAGACAATGAGTCTCAATGTGAATACAGATGGGCAGGAAGAAGCTGGTGCTTTGATCAATGGGGTAGTAGAGGATTTTGCTCAGGTTTTGGTGATACCTGTGGCTTTTGGGGGTGAAAATAAATTTCATATGTTAACGGAGGAGGAAGTTCTCAATATGAATACCATTTCCAATGATATTGAAGAGCCAATGCTATCGGAGAAGAATATTGGGGAAATGGATAGATTGGGCGTTAATGAGAATCATCAGAATATTGGGGATGAGGTACGTCGAAATGATCATCCAAAACATTCGAGATATTCCATGTCACACGATGATGCATCAATTGGAAATACTTCGGACAACTTGGAGGCGGTCAGTGAGGCACCGAGTAATCACTCAATGCCAGCTCCTTGGAGCTCGAGGAGAATGATCAGAATGACAATTTGTCGGATATGGTGTCGGCAAATGTGTCTGGTAGGGGAACACCAAATATTTCTGGTCGAGATACACCATCATCCCAGATAACTGAAGGTGAAAATCGTCCACCACAAATTCCAACACCTCAAATGGCAAAGATTCTCAATAAAGCCAGATCGGATATTGAGGATAAATTTTGCAAATTTGAGATAAAAAAATTAATTGAAGGTGACGAAACTATTTCCATTATATCGGATACATGGAGTACTGATGTTCTGGCAAGTGATTCCGAAACAATTGGTGATACTGATCGTGATAGAAATTTTTCAACACCACTCATTCCATCGGCTGTCATCCTACCGGGAGATAATAATTTTGATGTTCTATCCAATGCTGCACGACCACAGCTTAGGCAGAATAATCTCGATGAGACACAGTCAGAATCGGCCTGGAGTATGGATGTTCTGGCAAGTGATTCGGAGAAGATGACAGAAATTGATACGGATGACAATCAGAGTATTGCTGCGAAATCCGATACGACTGATGCTGGAAGATCAGAGACTGGAGATCATTTTCGCGAGGGAGATGGCAATAGGGCACCAGATTCTCCATTTTTTGCCCCTAGGAATATTACTTCGTCCTTTCGTCCAATGGACTCACCGAGTCATGGGCCAAAAATTCAGGAATCGGTATTTTTCTCGAGGAATTGTGAAGATTCCGGAACGGGAAGATCGTCAGAAGCTGTGGTGGGAAACGGTGAAGATTTTGGCAATAGACTGGCGAGTTCAGTGACGGGTAGCTTAAAAGGACAAAGGGACCAAAATCGCAGTCATTTCATGTCATCATGCCTTGAAAATGCTGGAGCTGTAGGTGGTACAAATCCACCCACAAGTACTCCATATTCCGTGTCCGGGAAGAATTTCGTCAATCATCGTTCTCGACCAATTCGCCAGAATTCCACAGAGAGCAATACCAGTTCAAATTTTGATCATGATCTGGGAAATGGGAAGATTGATGGGGATTTAAGGAGAAATCATGAATTTACATACCGTAAACCAGTTAAAGAGTACGTAGATTCAATTCCTCCTCTGAGTGTCTTTAAGGCATCAGCCGATGATATCCTGGATAGATTCAATGAGGAACAGGATCATGGGAATGGTAGAAATAATTCAGAATACTACTCATCCTATCACAGTGAATATCGTGAGAGTGTTGTAAAGACAAGCATGAACATTGTCAATCCATTTTCCGACAATTCAACGGTTGGTGAAGTGAATGGCTTTGAGGACAACTTCAGTGATGAATTGGTTGAACACCGAAGAATATCATCAGAGCAACGAAATGCCGGATTCGATGGAAGACGCAATGGAATGATAGATATTCCAGCTGCACCCAGTATCAATCCAAAGAGACAAAATTGCTATGTGTATGAAAATCATGAGATTATCCGTGCTACTCAGAGTCTTAGGCTAACAGGTGACCCAGTGAATAGTAGTGAGATGACTAATGATGCAGATGGTGTGGAAAAATTGAGCCAATTCAATGGATATACAGATGCCAATGAAGATTCCCTCGGGGTAATACAAAAGACACAATCACTGAATCTCACAGCTGTCACAACAAATGGCAATAGCCTACCAAATGGTACTATTACAAAATCAGGCAAATTTACCGGTGCCATTCCCAAAAGTATAAGTTTTGATGCATCAGCCGACAAGAGAAATCTCCATGCACGTCGCAATGAGCCACGAATTAATAGTACGGGCTTCTTCAATAAAATCAAGAGAGGTTTCAAAAATCGACGAAGTCAGAAACTTCGCAATGGTCCAGATGATTTTCTCAATGATCACTCCTCCCATCACGATGATGATCTCATAACGCAGGCCGATGGAAGTGAAAGTGGTGAATGTAGGCAGTCTGAATTTTTGGAAACAACAGAAGACATCCTGGCCAAGTATCGTCGAAAGGCCTCATCGTCCAGTGATGCTACAAATTCCGACTCAACCGGAAGTCACAATTCCAGTTCCAGCAAGAGCAAGAGCTCCCATTCAGATCTCGAGAATAGACTGTCCAAGGTGATACTTAATCGGAATGGTGATGCCTTCTTCCATTTTGCCAATGCCAAAAGGAAACTGAGGGCTGTACTATCATCAGCTGATCTTCATACGGCAGATTTCAAGCACACATCGGTAAGTTTAAATTTTTTTTTCTTGATTTTAAATAAAGTTAAAACATCCAATGGAGGAACTAAGCTTTGGAAGCGAGATTTCTAAGGATTTCTAAGATTTTGTACACATAAAAAATATTTTGTAAAATAATTCGTAAAGGTTTGTGAATTTCCACTGGTGACGGAATGCTCATAAATCGTCTATTCCACCAAAAAGTTCGTAATAGGTTTGTACTTTTTCAAAAACATTGGCCTCAATTCTGAGACCAAGATCAAAATCAAAATTTCAAGCTGTCAAATATTTCCAAAATCAAAATTTCGTATTCTGGACGCGAAATATTTATGGAACTTAAAATGTCTTAGCTAAGAACCAAGATTTCAAGATTTTTCACACTTAACCCTTTAACGACGAGACACTTTTTACGGACTGAAAATCAACGATAAAAATTAAACTGAGAAACATAATCAATGATAAGTCTTACATCTATCCTTGGAAAGTCCAACAGAGTCTGATTTGGTGTTTTTTTGCCTCTTTGAACGACAGGGACAAAAATAGCCCAAAAATTTAAGTAATTTTTCTGAATATACCAATGAATAATATTTTTTGCTTTAATGAAAAATATTACGTATGAGTATTGTAGTTTTTATTGCCAAAAGGGTTTTGCTTAAAAAAAATTGGAAGTATAAAAAATAAATAAAATCAATTATGAATTTGAAAATTTAAAAATTTTCCATTTTTGAGCTTAAATATTTACTACAGATCAAATAGCTAGAGACTTGCAAAAAATATTCTAGATTCCTTCAACCTTCTACTTTACAATTATGTACAGACATAAGAAAAAAGTAACTTTAGGTAGTCAGGAAAAATTATTTTCGTTATGGGACACCGGTGTTCCAATCGTCCTTAAAGGGTTAACTAAACGTCACTTCTGACAAATACCTTCTTTTCCTCTATTGAATTTGTTGAAATTTCGTCATATAAATTAAGAAAATTAATTATAGGACGTATTAAAGACTAAATGAGAGGCCATAAACGAGAGTACAGGAAGTGCAAGCGAGACTTGTTTGTGACCTGTGATAAACCAAGAAATGCTTATGCAGAATGTGAATATTTTTCAGGTATCCTCAGGGTGGTGTACTTCAATATGTACATCTATAGAAATACATATCATTTCGATTAAATTACAAGATCAAATACAGTATTTTTCAAAGTAATCCTCTTTTTGTACCATCTCTTATAGAAATATTCCTCATCAATAGTCATTTCCATATGAAATTCTACAAATTATTACTATCTTGAAAATTCCAAGCACCTCCGAGAGGTTCTTGGAATTATTTCAAGTAAACAAGAAATTTGACGTCTTGAAATCTTGAAATATTGGTTCCAGAATTGCAAATCTTGATATCCACACGGTTTGTGTCTTGGATTTCAAGATTCCAAGACATTTGACAGAT
Source organism: Phlebotomus papatasi (assembly GCF_024763615.1). Taxonomy (NCBI): domain Eukaryota; kingdom Metazoa; phylum Arthropoda; class Insecta; order Diptera; family Psychodidae; genus Phlebotomus; species Phlebotomus papatasi. The sequence goes on from NC_077222.1 coordinate 60,575,599, forward strand.
TTGACATCTTGATCTTGATTTTTTGATTTCAGAATACCAAAATCTTGAAATTTTCTTGATCTTGATTTCAGAATTGAGGCCATTGTACGAAAAATGATCATTTGACGAGCATTTTAAGAAACATTTGTTCGTAAATTTTTGTCTATCTGACAAAATTTTGTCCAGCTCACAATAACTTTTGTTTGTATGTTTTCAAGATTTCCTTTGAGAGTGAGCGAGATGACTAGACCTAGGTCTCACTCACTTTCATAGAAATGTCGAAAACATGTATACAAAACAAAAGTTATTGTGCGTTGGGCATTTTACGAACTAACCACAAAATTTTACAAACATTTTTCTGTGTATTTACGAACTTTTACGAACAAATGTTTAAAAAAAAACATCTCGTCAAACGGTCATTTTACGATCAATATTTGTGACACAAATGAAACAAATGACAAAATTTTACGAACACTTTTTGTGTGTTTACGAACATTTACGAATAAATGTTTGTAAAAGTACAAAAAGTGTTCGTCAAATAATCATGTTACGAACAATGTTTGTGAAAAAAAGTACAAACTTTTACGAACTTGTTTGTGGGTTATACGATTCACGAGCATTTTGTAACTCCCCCATAGAAATTCACAAACATTTACGAACATTTTTGCAAAATATTTTTTTCTGTATACAGTACTAGCGATTTCAATGAATGTTTATAATGCCAGAAAAAATCCTGGTTATCTTAATGGAACACGAACATAGAGTAAGAGCTTTTCTTTAACACTATTTCCAGTGCGGAAAATCCTCCCCTGTTGTAATTTATTTGCAAATCCAACTGGCTCAAGCGCTCAATCTCAACAATCTTCAGCAGATAGCTTTTGTGTCTGAAGCCATGCGTTGTCTATCAGAGATGGATGTGGTGCAACATAGGAAGCTGGTGGAGGAACTTCAGGAGGATCTAATAAAGCGTCAGTCATATCTGCAGTATCTTGTGAGATTTAGGCAAAATCTTCTGTCAGCTCTTGATAATCAGGATCGTGTGAAGGAACGCCTGAGAAATGAGAGAATTGTGTGTAATCGATACCTTGTCAAGACTCTCATCAACATGTTCCTGGACAAGAGGGAGGTGCTCATTGAGCAACTGCAGAATGATTTTGCTGAGTTGACAGTTGTTGATGAGAAAATTGACCTTTTGGATGAATTTATCAGCAAATTAATGGACGAACTGAGCTCAGGTCCCAATTCCATTGGCATGAATGACTGGCAATTGGCTGAAGCACGCGTATGCATTGAGAGAATTCTTCTGCAGAGACTCTATCGTCAAGTGATGTTTCCCAATGATGATGGAGATATATCGAGAGATCAGTAAGTCAATGATAATTGCACTTTACGTATAATAATAGTGAACAGTTTCTGTTGTTACCAATTAGAGAGAGAATTGCATGTTTTACTTAGAATAATTTGCATAAAATTTATAGCACATTTTAAAAGGAGTTCTTTTTACAGTGAATTCAAGGGAATTTGTGATAGTAATTCTGTGCAATTAACCTAAAGAACACAATTTAGACGTGCTAAAATGGGTCACTTTTGCATTTCCATAAATTTCATCGTACCATTACACGACTCTTTGGTGGATAATTTATTCATAGAGAAAAATTCTTTAAAGGCCATAGGGAATTCAATGTAAACAAGAATTTGCATATTAACAGAGGTAACGAAAAAGAAATTAAAAAGTTAAATAAGTACGTATATATAAAATAGTCATAAATCAAGATAAATATCAATACTCATTTCTTGGCTTACCAATGACTTTTTTCACTACACATGAAGAATAGTTCATATTCATAAAGACTTTGGTAGCTGACAAGGAAACACTTCGAGTAAACTGATTTGGATTACAAAAATGAGCAAAAAATGGAAAAGTCCAATGAGAGATTTTCGGAGCATTTATTATTCTTTTTTATTTGCTGAGAGGAATCTAAGTGCAGTGAAGCTCAATGAATGTAATTCGAATGCATTTAATACCTTTAATGTCAAAAAGAATTCCTAGTGACCTAAAAAGAATTAGAACCCGAGACACTTGCATGATAGAGCGAATACTCTATCACTCGACCCATTGAGTGACCGAAAAATGCAATCCGAGACAAAATTATATTAATGTTTCACAGATCTTTTTAAAAAATAAATATCTCAAAATCTAATGCTCTAGACAGACTTACGGCTTAAGCCGAGGGTCGATTTAGTAAGAAACTGATGGAAATGAAGTCTAATCATTATTTTAATTATATACACAGTAAAAAATAATTACTACGATTATCGCGTGTAATGGGAGAGCATCGATTTTCGTAGTAATTTTCGCTGAATGTCTCTAGTTGAATTTAAGCAGTTGAACTTTTTTTAAGTTGAATATTTTTGGTTTAATATTTCTGAAGTTGAATTTAGTGGGCTGATTTTTTTCTGTTTAATTTCGCTTAGTTGAATTGGTTTAGTTGATTTTTTTTCGTTGAATTTTCTTAGCTGAAACTTTTTAAGTTGAATTTTCTTTTGGTTTGTTTTTTTTTTAATATAAATTATAAATAAAACAAATTTGAATAAATTAGAGTAAGCATTTTTTTTATTATGTTCTTCTTTGGGAACATAATAATTGAACACGTTGAACGAATCGGTGAAAGGGCTCTCCACAAGCATTTTATCTGGATCAGTGGCCCGCTGTCCACAAATACAACGCATTCAGGAATGTCCTTGTCTAAAAAAGAATAAAAAATGTAAATAAAAAATTATGATAGGAAAAATTGTGTAATATTACAAGCATTATAGTTATAAAAGTGTTAAAATTACTATCTTATTATAAGTATAATTTTAGCACATTATTAGCAAAATTTACATTTGTATTTGGTGTTGTACACTAAATTTGCAAAATTACAGTGCCATACTTATAATGCTTTTGCGAGTTTTGTAAAGCAAAATTCCGTGATTAAACGTAAGTGAAGTCACTTATGTGTCAGAAGAATTTTCCACACCTACACAAAAAAAATTGCAGTAGACTCCAGAGAATTCGGTTCTTTTAATATCGGGCTACTTTTTAATTCAGACAACAGTTGCATTTGAAAAGAATTTGTTGTCATTTTTCAAGTTTCATTACAATTAACAAATGAAGCAAGTATGCTCAAATTTGCCATGATTTGTCTTAGTTTTGATATAGGGTGAAAGGAACGTCTATTGACACTTTAAGAGCTCGTGTCGTGTCAGCACCTATTGACATCCTACTCTGTATTATTTGGGATATGAAATTTGAACATATCTGTTTATAGTAAAATGTATATTACAGAAAAAACGTTATATTACTTATATTTTACTAGATACATTCAATAATTTTCAACATTTTCACAAAAGTGTCAATAGGGGTTCCCTGTCGAACAGACGTTCATCCGACCCTAATTTTGCATTATTAAGAGATTTTTATGAAACTTACAATAAATATGAGTATGTAAACTCAATATACAGATGAATAACAAATCATTGTTTTTTCAAAAAGTTTGTCGCCCGAATTTCTCTCTAATGGTGTCTACACACTAGTAGAAATTTTCGTCAAAAATGGCCTTTTTTAAAATATTCTGACGTTTCTGCCTACAAGGATAGGGGAAATTTTCTCTAAAAAGGCATTTTTTAAAGAAATTTCTACTAGTGTGTAGACGCCATAATTCGGGTGGCATTTTGGTCCCAAATGCCCGAATTTGAGTGTCTACTGTATACACGAATTTAAATCAATTCACAAAATGAAAATACTTATATCTCTACAACCATAATTTTTTGTAAAATATTTACTAGGTAAACTTACCTAATATTTATTTGGATGGCGCTCCCACCGAAAATTTAGTATTTTGCATTGTATTGTATTTATTCGCCTTCACGTGCTAATATTTTTAATATCCGTCCCCGCCTGTGCCCTGTGAATATTAAGATCAACATAAATTTAAAAAAAAACTAATTATTTATCTAAATCACAAAAAATGTGTGGCAAACCGTCAGATTTGCGAAGTGCTCGTGTGACGAAATAGATATTTCCGTGAATACTTTCATTTTACACGGTTTGATATATACCGACTTTAGTACAGATTGAATCAATTTGTAAATAGAAAAAAATACAAAGAGCAGTGAAAACAAATTTGGTTGGCAAAACATTAAATTTGGTGAAAATTTTAATTTTATTAGTAATATCATTATCCATTCAGATGATTCAGATATATCCAAAATGTCTGAGAAAGAAAGGGATGTGAATTTTGATTTCAAGTTGAATAGAACTGATATTATACGTAAGGTAAAATACCCTTACTCGACCGGGTTCCTTGATTCGACTGGTGGGTCAATTTTTGAATGTTTGATGATCAATTTCGTCAATTTCTGTGAATGTGACATTGGTTCGTCTTATTTATGGAATCATCGACCTATGAATGTTAGATCATACGCAAAATATTATAGCAAATATAAATAAATTGAATAAATAAATCTAACGGTCGAGACGAGGAACCGATCGAGCGAGGGCACTTTACCTTATACTCTTTGGTTTGAGTTCTACCAGTAAAAAATTACGCAATGGAATGAAAATACTCTGTGAAAAGGATAAACCTGAGAAATCTTTTAAGAATAAATTTAATTACTAAAACAAATTAGCTAAATTATGAAAAATTACTTTAGAAGTATAAATAGAACCTAAGACACGAGTTCGAGCATGTCGCAAAGCTAGAACGCTTTGTCTCCTTGTTTTACTCTACTGGGCAAAAAATATACTTTGCCAATTTTTTGCCTCCCTTAAGCCCATTTTGAAGCTTAAGGCAGACACGTTTGGAACACTAAGTTTTCTTTTGGCTGGATTTGTTTGTTTTTGGAGCTCAGGCAGTTAGATACAGATTTCCATGCGTGGAGCTGATTGATGTCGAATGATTCAAAGAAATCCTCAGTTTTTGAGAAATTCGTGAATTTCCCAATATTATGGAAATCTATCTGACTTCCTGTGTCCCTGGGTTTAGTAAAATTGTCAAAAACTTACCGTAAAATAGTGAAAAATGTTGAATTTTCCTGCTGCTTTTTGCACTTGTGCTGCACAATGACACCTTTGTGAATTTCTAACGCCGCCGCCGCAGTGGGCTTTTCATTACAACGATAATTGGTTGAAAATTCAAGTAAAGTTGAATTTTACAACGATAATCGTTGAAAAGCTCAACTCAAGGTTGAAAAATGCCACAATAATCAGATGAAAATTTCAACTTTCAGTTGAATATTCAACTAAAGTTAAATATTAAACTGATAGTTTAATTTTCAAGTGTAAGTTGAATTTTACAGCAATAATCGTTTGAAATTTCAACTTTTTGTTCTAAAATTACTACGATTATTGGTTTAATATCGGGAATTCAACTAGAAAAATTCATCTTGTTTTTACTGTGTAGTTACGTTAAGCCGTAGGTTTGTCTAACACATAATTTATATTTCGTCTCAATTTCAAAATATTTTTTTAATTCTGAATCGGATTGCATCGCTCACAATCGGTGATGGATTGGTAAAATAATGGTAATAGCCCTATTTTAAAAATACTGTTTTTCGCATTATTTTCGCATTTCGCATTCGCGACCCATATAAAATTCAAACGGTAAGAGATATCGACTCCCGGTCTTCGATGACCCCTACTCAAATGACATAATCTTCTTCTTATACTAAAGCTGCAAACTGCGCTTTGTTAGGATTTGTTGAAAGTTAATAACAGTTTCTTTAAAGCTAACTGTTATCGGTAGTAGAAATGGATAACATTGGCTCGACGTGATTCATTACCTCCAAAATTTGTCACAATCGAATTTTCAAGAGTAGCAAGCATCCCGAGGTGCACGCATTTTGAGGTCCCCTGTAAAGAATCTTAGTTAGCACAAACTTACACCGTTCAAAACATTAAAATACACCCTTCGTAAGTTTAAATACACCTGGTTTGGACCGGGAAAACGCTGTAATATCCAGTTTTATTGACTGAAATAGTTTCATATATAAACATAAAAACAGTTTTAAACAAGATTTGAGAAAATACATGGGCTAAAAAATTTATAATTTGAGGATCAGTCAAAAATGAGCTTTTTGGACAAAAATGCAAAAGTAGCCCCACATTCTAAAACTAATCTAATCTTTTAATAATCATTTAACTCTTTCGTCTCCTTTGTGACTCTGGGTACCCATGGAAAAAGAATTTTTTTGGACTATTTAGAACCGATAAAAATCCGATTCTTGTGGATGATTACAAACTATAAGGATGTCCAAATCTAGGATATTTTTTGCAGGATCCCAATTAACTCCTGGGCTAAGATATTCTTGGTCAAAAATCGTGAATTTTCGATTTTCTGCTTCCTTGCAGATCTTGTGACTTTTTTGATATTTCTAGACCAGAATAAGGAAAAACCTCTCGGGGCCAATAAGTATGATAACTAACAATTACAGATTACATAAATTCGAAAAACAATTCATTTGACACGCAAAAATAATTCACAAAATTCATATTATTGGCTTTTGGAAAATTGAAGTTTGTCTCCTTTTTGTTCTTTTGGGGACGAGAGTACCCATGAGTTTTCCAATTTCCCAGAGGCGGAAAAAATTCTTTCTCTACAAAAGTATCATCTTTGACCACTAAGACTTACAATAAAGTGAGTTTTACTGAAATTTGTTCGCTGGATATGTTGTGGTCCGTAAAGAGTTAATATAAGCTAAATGCTATTAGTAAATATTATTAAGAGTCAGAAAAAGTGAAAATAATTCCGAGGGAATGTTTTTGGTACGGATTGTGGTCGGTTTCCAGTGTGATTTGTTCTGAAAGGGGTTTCTTTTTTGAATATTAAAATTTCCAGTCCAAATTCTACTTTTTCATATCTTTTTTGTTATTTTTCAAATCAATTTTTAATTTTTGTAGCAATTTCATTTCTTTTACTTCATTATTTTATTTAAAAAACATGAATAAAATCATCAAATTAGGTCTCCTCAAAGAATCCTCCTTTTACTTTGATAAGCGTCTCACAAATTCGGGGCATCCTGTTGATCAATTTCTCCAAAATGTCTGAAGGAACTCTGCCCACGCATCCTGAAGTTCTTCCACCAAGGTTGGAACTGATGTCGGCGCCTTGTCTCGAACCAGCTGGTCGTGAAAATTCCAGAAAATTTCAATGGGGTTACAATCGGGTGATTGGGGTGGCTAAAAAAACATAGTTTTTGAGGACAAGACGTACACGGTAAAAAATTTCGGCACGTATTTGTTCCAAAAATTAGCTCGTCCACGGACACCATAATTTTTCGCACAATCTTGTTCATTTTATGAGACTCAATAGGATAATCAATATCAGTAACGAATTTGTTCCAAAACGTAGCTCGTCCACGGACACCGAAAATTTTTGGAATAAATTTGTACCTTCTAGGAAAACCAAAAAGATACCCAATATTAGTAACGAATTTGTTCCAAAAAATAGCTCGTCTAGTATAAAAAAAAATTGTATACCTCCTCTCACACTCAGTCGCCCGTCACTGAGTCAATTTTCGTGCTACATGATTTCACTTTTTTAATTCGAGATTCCCTTCCCCTCCTGCTGCCAGCGCTCGCATATGATTTCGTCATGCACGCGTCTGTATAAAACACCCTCAAGTTGATTTTTATTTGATGTTCCTTATGAACTTTCGCCACCGAAATCCATCTCAACTGAAGTATAGGCCTTAACTGTAAGACGAAATCACTTACACGGATTTGTTTCCGACAATGGGAACAAAAAGATTCCCCATATGAGTAACAATTTCGTTCCAAAAATTACCTCGCCCACGGACACTAAAATTTTTTGAAACAAATATGTTACAGATGTAGGAATAATATTGTTATAAAAAATGTACCAATTTGTTCCTGACAGTGGAAACAAAACAGCCGAGTGCAACAAATTCTGTTCCAAATTTCAGGAACAAATTTGTATAAAACGAAATCAACTCAAATTTGTAGATATTCCACCGTATCAAAACGGGTCCAAAAGAAAACTAATAAAATTATAACTATATTTCGTAACGAAGCTGTAAAGAAAACTTTTTGGAACAAACAAATATCTTCCCAGGTACAAATCGATTCCAAGGAAAACTTGTTCCAATATTTTGGTCAGTGTCCAAAAGTTTTTACCATGTATGTACGGAAGACGAAGGGGAAAATGTCTCTAGATAATGTTTTTAGAGGGGGTCACCGAAGACCGGTAATTAATATCTCTTACCGTTTGCTCTCTAATCCGGTAATAAATTGAAAAAAAAAGGATTTATAACAGTACTTTCCCTAGTTTCGACAGTAATATCATTTTCCTCTGATCACAGAAGCTAAGATTGAAAATAATCTAATTTAAATATCCGTGAAATTATTTCTTTATGTCTCTCCGGCAAACCTTTTAGATCAGGAAAATTTCATGTAATCAAAATTTATACATCTTTTTTTTCCCAAACGTTTTGCATATGTCTATCCCACTTTTTCAGACTCTTCTTCTTCATTTAAACATCAGATCAATTTGAATTTAGTTCAATCTAATTTTGAGCGCGAATGAATGAGATAGACATATGTAAAACGTGTGAGAAAGAAAGTGATGCGAATTTTGATTTCATGAAATTTTCTTGGTCTAGAAGGTGTGCCGGAGCGATTAATCCCTAATTTCTCCACCAAACGTAAAACTTTTTCAGGGCAAAATTTTGTTCCAGACTTGCGAGGGTTTTGCTTTCCGGATGGTGGGAGTATTTTATTAATCCTAAACATATTTAGTCATTTTTAAGTTTATCAATGGCCTTGTGTTCTCGCATATTTTTTTTCTCTTTCAATTTTTATGCATTTTATCTGTTTTTTTTTTTTAATTCAGAGTTCTGCGGGAGCACATCCGAAAGTTGTCCAGAGTGATAACGCCTGGCCATGAAAAACTTCGCATTCCACAAGAGTATCTCATTGAAGCGCCATGGCCTTTTGCTCAGCAGCAAATTGCACATATTTCTGCATACAAGACGCCCATGGAGAAAGTCCAGTGCGTCGTGAGGTGAGTGCTGTTTTAATTATTTTTTTTTATTTTTATTTTTTATTGTGAATAGGAAGGTAATTTAAATTATTTATAATTTTAACTTTGTAGATGCATCACAAGCATTATGAATCTTTTATCAATGGCATCAGATCGAGTGCCTTCAGCTGATGACTTGACTCCTGTGTTAATTTACGTAATAATTAAGGTAATTGAGGAAAAATAATTAAATTTGTGCTTTTGGTATTGTTTATTGATGGATTTTTTTTACCTTGTATTCCAGGCTAATCCTCCCTATCTCTTGTCGACTGTTCAGTACGTTAATTGTTTCATTGGTGATAAGTTAGAAGGTGAAAATCAGTACTGGTGGACACAGTTCTGCTCAGCAGTTACTTATATCAAGACTCTAGACTATTGATGGCAAAGATGGACCTGAACTAGAAGAATCAGGAGTTTTTAACAAGTTCTGCATAAAATAGTCATCTTGTGTACTATTTCTATTCTATTTTTTCAATATTTCTCTATCGTCTGAAGGAAGAGTTTCTGCAAAGACTTTATCAACTTCTGAATAATCTAATAATTGGGATTAAATTCTGCATGAAAGTAATCTAATCAAAGCCCAACTAAAGACACAATAAAAGCAAAAATTAATTTATTTTTCTATTTGTAGATTAAAAAAAAAAGGAATAATCAATATATTTTATATACGGTAGAGTTTTATTTGAGAAGAATTAGGGAGATAATAAAAAAAAGGGATTAAGTGTAATAAAATTGGCTACAGGTGCTCTAAAAACCTTATGTATACATTCAATTGGAAAATTTACCCCCTAATTTAAGTAAAATGTAGAGAAATTGTAGGAATTATTTGGAATGTAAATAAAACAATTGGTCTTCATCAATGAACTTGTTTTTTATTTGAATTTAAAGAGCCAAATCAGCTGATTCATTCAAAAACTCGTACACAAATTGAATGAGTGTGCAGGCAGGTTCAAGTTCAGCCGGGTTGTTTGTAAACAAATATTAAGGTTAGAAAATTTTATTAACGCACGTTTTATTGTTGATCCAAATATACATTTTCCGCGAAGTATTTATAAATGTCCATTGTGAGTCTTCATAGTTTTCATACAAAATACTTTGCTGACTCGGTAGAATGGTGTTTGCATCCAGAACATGGACAAATATTTGCTTGTGGCACTTATCAATTGGATGACAGCACTTCCGAAGTGGTCAGAAGAAAAGGATCAATTTTGATCTTCAGTTTCAGCCTCAATGGAACTGATTCTGACCTACAGCTACTCCACGAGACAGAAACCGATGGGATTTTGGATCAAAAGTGGTTGAAGAATTTAGACATCCCTCTTCTAGCCACAGCAACATCTTCCGGAAACATTGAATTGTTTTCCTGGCAAGATAGCCAATTGGGATGTATCACTTCTCACAGAATAGACGCAGAAGTTCAGGATAACATTGCCCTGTCCCTAGACTGGAACTCGCAGAATAAACAGATCCTTGTCAGTGATTCAAAGGGATACATTTCCCTCCTCGATTTGGCCAATAATTCCACAATAAATCTGATCAATCGATGGAAAGCCCACTCTTTTGAAGCCTGGACGTGTTCATTTTATAAGAATAAGCCTGACATTGTTCTAACTGGTAAGCTTAAATATTTTACTAAAATTAAAGAAAGTTCTGCATTCACAAGAGAAAAGGTCGGGAGGTTTATAACGGTTTTCAGGCTTAAGATTATATGCAAGCGCCTGGCAAGTTGGCCTTTTTATATATGGAGCTATTTGAAGCCAATTCCTAAATTGATCTCGGACTTAGCTCACAGTGCTCCAAGGAAAAAATTTATTTAAACAAAAATTTAGTATATTTATCCCTCCATACGGAAAGGTATCTTATAATACGGAAAAACTTCTCACTTTTTAAATATTTAGCATAACGATCACGAGTGCAGAAAAATTCCCATACGTATTTGTAAGTGAAAGTAAGAAATTGGCTTCAACTTTGAAGGCCACTTGCCGGGGACTAGATTATATGGATTAATTCCCCTACCTTCTTAGGCATGATTTTAAGGAAAATTTAGCTCAAGATAGGATATTAGATTTCGAAAAATCAATATTAATTGCTTGATATTTAAAATTTCGAGATCTTCGGGAACTGTGCTAAACCTGTTATTTCAAATCCGTGTTAAACGGATTTCACATTGAAGGTATACACTTTTCTTCCGGAGAAGCAGATTTTGTACAGTTTTAGCAGACTCTGTCCTGATTCATCAAAATTTCCAAGTGCTTTTAATCAATATTTTTTAATAGATTCTTGAAAGCGCAATTACATAAGGTAAAGTGCCCTCGAGTCGACCGGTTCTTCAATTCGACCGGTAGAGTTATTTATTCAATTTATTTATAAGGGAAGAGTACCACGGATCGGAATGTTAAGAGATACAGTGACGGACAAAATTGTACCAATGTTTCAAAATTCTCTATAAAGGATTTAATATCTCAAGATCTAATTTATATTTTGACTAAAACTTTTTTTTATAGAGAGCTTTATTATAAAGCTACAAATTGTGTCTTATTAGAATTTTTTAGGAGAATTACTAATATTTTTATAGAGCCTTTTAAAAAAAGGATGCATTGGTACAATTTTGCCATAAATTACCCGGCTGAATAGCCTATATACCCTGTATAGGCAAAAAAGCAGCGAAATTATTTATAAAGATTTTACGGACTGATGTAGTATCATAAAGTTTAATACCAAAATCGGACGATAGGGCTGTAAGACCATGGAAATATTTGATATAGTGCGAAAATATGTAAAATAACCACCTGGGATCGAAAAGATATTGAAAAATCTCAGAAATGTCAGTTTAGTTGTCGAATTGTAAAATTAGTTGAAAACTGTTTTAGTTTCTTTTACATTTCGTTCTCTTTCTCTGCTTTACCGTTCATTCAGCCAAGTATTTTATGATTCGGTTATCATGCCCTAAAGCTGATCTTGCTCTGGATATCGATTTTGATTAGTTTAAAAGACTAGCCAACAGTTTAGAGCTCGCCGCACGCGATTTTTCGCTCAAATACAGCAATAAATGGTAATAAACTGTGATTGGAGTCCGGATTTGATAGTCCTACCACTGGATCACGTCTAGGTACGTAGTCTGATCTCTGTAATATGGCCTACGTCATGTTTTGTAGCCATTTTGTTGGACAAAAATCTGTTATTGATACACTTTTTCATGTAAGAGCGTATTTTACTCAAATATACCATTACTTAGGTTGTAAGTGAAAAAATTCCGGAAGTGTTCATGCAAAATGCGTTAATAACAGCCGGAAGTCATTATATTAAATCACTTTTTACGTAAATGGTTCATAAAATAAAATTTTAGAACAAAAAGTAGCGTTTAGGTACAAGTGACAAAATTGTACCAATGCATCCTTTTTTTATTCTCCTAAAAAATTCGAATAAGACACAATTTGTAGCTTTATAATAAATCTCTCTGAAAAAAAGTTTTAGTCAAAATATAAATTAGATCTTGAGATATTAAATCCTTTATAGAGAATTTTGAAACATTGGTACAATTTTGTCTGGCACTGTAGATGATAGCAGATTAGTAATTTTTAGTTTTAAAAGTATTGACTTTTGAATATCAATTAAGGAATTAAATTAAATATTAAAATTTCAGACCATATTTTTTCTGTTTGTTAGGCATAAGCATAAAATATAAGACACATTTTTTATAGTTGAATTTTTAGTAGGGGAACTCTCCCTTCGAACGTACATGCCTTCGAATAATGTGAATTTTCTCTTATTTTTCCTAAGAGACTTAACACATTTCTATTAAATATTAGTTAGCTTGTTATCAATTTTTTGATAATTACGTGATAATTATGTGTAAGTCTCTTAGGAAAATAAACAAAAATTACATTATTCGAAGGCATGGACGTTCGAAGGGAGAGTACTTTCCCCTAAGTGCCCTATAAAAGAATTTTCAAATAATAATTTAGTGACGACAAACAATCATCTATTTTTATAATCCTTAATAAATTAAATATTACCTTCGATCCGCCACTGATGTCTCTTAATATTCCGCCGATCGACCCGTGGTACCCTTCTCTTATGTCTATTTGGAACTAAAATAGCTTAATTCAAGTTAAGATTATTAAATTATTATTAATAGATACATATATTATTTAACGCAATGCATCGTACTAGAAATGATGACTAAAAAGCAGCGAACATCTTCCAAAAAAAATATATATTTTGGGGTTCTGATACACGGGAAAACCATCCGATCCGAGGAACACTGACCAGCTCTGGTGCTTTTCCTCTATCCGAAAAAGAACTTATTTATGATTGTGTAAAAGGAATCGATATTAATTCTCGGTTTTGAGTTCCAAAGCAAAAACAGCGGAGTCGTACCTACCGGAAGCTGATATTTGTTTATCATTGGCTTTCCTGCAGGAGGAGATGATTCTTTTTGTCGGATATACGATCTGAGAGATACAACGAAGGAACAGATAACTATAAAATCGCATGAAGCTGGAGTGACTTCCTTCCTCACATTCGAGAAGTATCCCGACATTTTCTGCACTGGGAGCTATGATGATCATCTAAGAGTGTTTGACATGAGATCACCAAAAAATCCTCTCACTCGCATTAATCTAAGTGGCGGAATTTGGCGCCTAAAGTCTAATCCACACGAAGAAGAATTGATTCTGTGTGCTTGCATGTATCAGAATTTTACAATTTGTAGATTTTCTTACGACGAAGCAAGTCCTGAACTCAAAATCGAAGCAACTTTCAACGGAGATCACAAGAGTATTTGCTACGGAGCTGATTGGAATCCTGACAAAAGTCCAAATGGACAATATATCTTTGGATGTTGCTCCTTCTATGACAATCTTCTCACTGTAAATTCATACCACAAATGATTTTAATGTTAAACTTTTTATTGGGATATTTGATTATATTCAAATGTTTCTCTTTTTTTTTAATTGGTAGAAAGATGTTTTTTTTTTCTTGAGAATAAAGAGCATAAATTTGTGTGATCCTATGTGTTGTGTCCTAATGGGTAAATTCTGTTTCTCCAATGTAATTCTAAAAATTATTACTTATTGATATTTCTTCTTCAAGTGATATTTTACTAAATAATTTATGACTATATCTTTCTGTTACACAATAAATTCACTGAAAATCCTAATTAGCTCTCCTAAATCATCCTTCCTACCTCCTTAATGCCACCAAGAGCCGAATAATTTATTCTTCACACCAAATAAAAGTGTAAAAAGAATTTATCACACGCACGCACATTACTCCCGGAAATTTGTTTTGTTTTCTTTAAAACTAATAAAAAATATATAGATATATTTATCTTTTATGATACACTAAAAAAAATTATTACAATTATTACGGAAAAAATAAATCACAAGTTTTAACTTCACTCTCCACTTAAACTTCTTCATTGGGTCATAAATTGTTTTCAATAATTTCTTTTGTAAGATTTTTGTTTTTTTTTCTTTAAACATGGAAAAGGCCAACAATTATTTTGTATTTATTACAATTTATGCAAAGTACTTTTCCTTCCAAATCTCTTCAATTCTTTCCCATCCTTTCTGTCTTAATTGACACTTCTTTCTGCTTTTTAATGCAACATTCCGTTTTTTTTGCTCCAACTTTAGTTTACACGTGAAAATACTACAATAAATTTCTTGCATGGAAACTTTCAGCTGTTTTTTCCCATTTGATAAAAATGGGCTAGTTTAACAAATATTCAATTGAAATAAAATATTTTGCAAATATTTTATGCAAAATATTTCAAATCAGTGAAATATTTGTGTATTCTGATTGCTCAAATTTACTTTTTTTTGTAATTATATTTCTTTGATATGAAATAGCCTTCTAAATATTGATTTACTTTTCCTTACCTTTTTGTTTTTGCCATCCAATGTTTAATATCAGTTAGTTTCAGTGGATTTTTTTCTCTAAAGACACTGTTTCTTCTTTTTATTTTCTCTAATGTGCTGAAAATTTTATGTCATCGATCCGTAGTCCAGGGAAGAATCACCTGTTAAATGGGACGGACCAGGATTTGGAGATCGCCTCCGGAAGGCTTCTCGAACACTATCAATGAGTCTCTGCTGGAAAGTCTTGTATTCCATATCTAGTGATTGGGTTTCGCCAAAGTTGAAATCAGCCACTTCAACAATTGTTCTGCAAAAAGAAAAAATGTTTCAACAAAACAAAAACGCGCTAGTGAAAGGCCTAGATCAGTTTATATAAAGGTTTGATTCTGTCATTGGAAATTCAGTTTGTGGGCAAATTAGAGGAATTTGCTAATTTGCTTTCATAAGTACTAGGCATATTATTTATAGGCATATCATTCATAAAGTCTTCAAAATCTGGACGTTTGAAATGTGTGAAATTTTTAACTTCAAAATGAGGAAAATTGGATGCGTAATGCACAAAGTGCCTAAAAAAAATGTTGAAGTCGATTTTCAAATGTTCAAATAAACAAAATGTTGAGCGATAGGGTAAAGGCTCATAATTTTGGACAGTTTGCTTAAAAGCATCGATGTTCCAAGTTTGAAGTGCGATATTTTCAATACTAACTGACTTTTTTTTGTTACTCTCTTTTCAGAAGGATTGTTAAGAAACTTGGCAAGAGTTTATTGTCTTTTTTTTACTAAAATTAGTCTTATTGCGTTTAAAAATGAATTGATATGTAGAGGTGAATTTGACTCTTATTTTGGACAACTTGGTTATTAATTTGGACAACTTGGCTGTAAATTTAGACAGCTAATCCGCCTCAACAGGATGCCGATTGTTCTTCATTTCATGAACCAATCTTACCAAGTCTTCTTCCTGTTCATGTAAGGGAAACGTATAATGTCACAAGAAGCCCGGGAACTTTCCATATCATTCATTAAATTGAGTTGACTTCGGTACTCCAAGTACGCTCGGATTTGTGCATTCCTTGGCCTTTCCGGGAGCCTTTCAAGGCTTTTCTCACTACATCTCTTTTTTAGAGATGATGCTCCTTTGTTTCTCCAGGCATTTGTTCAACCTAGTCATCACAAAAGCTAAAACTTCACGAAATTTCGAGAGAAAAACACCTGTCCAAAATAAGGAGTATCACCTCACTAGTGAATGTCTTAAAAAATTTCTCATTTTTCACACGAAAAATATAATTCACAAGGCAAATCTCACTACAGGTCAAATGTACAAATCACCATTAAAGTGAATCAACACAATATTCAATGAATATTCAATATCACTCAAAAAAAGCAAAGAAATATTGTTAGTACTACACCGCAGCTAAATAATACTGAAGTAAACACGAAGTTCCGCCATATTTCTCGTAAGCAATTTGCTCACACTGAATTTTCAACAAAGCAATTTCAACTCAAATCATATTCAAAATTTAACGTATTTATTGTTAAAATCTTCCAAAAAGAACAAGTATTTAGATGGAATTAATTTTATTCATCAAGTCCATCAAGTATTGGAATAAAGATCCATGATTTCAATCAATTTATTTTTAGTGTTCAATTTTATCCTCAAAGTGTCCAAAATAAGAAACTGGTCAAAATTATGAGCCTTTCCCCTATACAGAATAAGGATGAAACATGAGGATTTTATCCTTATTCATCATCTCATCATGCAATACCAGAAAACGGCAATTAACACCGTATTTTTATTGTTTAAAGATAGATCAGATAGATAAATTGTCTAAGAATATGCCTTAAAAATTTCACTGACCCATTCGATATGTTTCCGAAGATAACAGAGATGAAAGTAAAGGAGCGCTCGTGCGAATATCCAAAACTATGAACCGCGTTTTCTCTTATTTGCTTCAGTATTAAATTTTCTTCAAGTTGAACTAAAAGTTTTTGCATTATGTTTAAGTAAAATTTTTGTCTAAAAAATTGTAGGAAGTTGATGATATGGTCTAAATGGGGGGTAATTCGATACATAACCTCTTCGATTTTCGAAATTTCGATGTAGAATATTTCGAAAACTAGACAATGCTTTTTCTTTAAATTTTAGTATGTTATAGCTGAGGTCGAGACCTTTCCAATGGTGGATTACACCGGACCATATTTTCAATGTTTATGAAGCGATTTCGATGAAATTTGAGTATATATTGTATCTGAGATCGAGATCTTTTTAACAATGGGTCCTATTCATCCTTACTCCAACTCACTGTACTTAGACCCTTATTCTAAAATTACTAGTGATAAGCCCAGATAAGATTGTGGTAGCTGAGATTCTTTACAGGTGACCTCGAAATGCGTGAAAAATCAATTGTGATTTGAATTTAGAAGGTAAAGAATCGTGTCGAGTTAATTTTATTCATTTCGACTGCCAAGAACAGTTTGTTTGATGCGACTCTTTACTCCCAAAATTAACCTCACAATCGAATTTTCACGCATTCTGAGTTGTAGGCATTCCGAGTTGTACGTATTTCGGAGTGACCTGACCTGTAAAGAATCTCAGCTAACATAAGTTTATCTAGGCCATTTGTTTTTCAACAGCCTATTAACAAACCCAGTCAAACTTAGCCAACGGGTTTTACGGGTAATTTAGATGTAACTATAGATTTGTTGGACAATCTCGTCTTTACTATACTTGACTGTTATTAATTTCTATGACAACTTAACTTCCCTTGTTTCATAAATTCGGCTATAATAAGCTAATTAAAAAAAAATCAGTCAGTATTAAATCACATCCATAACACACCAAGTGTTGGAATTCGTTTGGAACTATTTTCCATACCTTTTTATTCGCAGAGCAATTGTCAGCAAAAAAAATTGTGCACCGCACTTTTCAATAGTATCTGATATTATATTGGCAATGTGTGGCAATTGAGTCAGTATTCACGTATTTTACAAAAAGTGACTTGGGCGTCGTAGCAATTATATTTAAAATCTCTGTAAACCAAATCACTCATAAGATAAAATAAGCCCAGATAAGCTTATGGTAGCTGAGATTCTTTACAGGTGACCTCGAAATGCGTGCATCTCGGGGTCCTTGCAACTCGAAATGCGCGAATATTCGATTGTGAATTGAATATTGGGGGTAGAGAATCGCGTCGAACAAACTGTTCTCGGCGCTGTAACAGATAAAATAGGCTTGACGTGATTCTTTACTTCCAAAATTAAACTCACAATCGATTTTTTACGCATTCCGAGTTGCACACATTTCGAGGTCACCTGTAAAGAATCTCAGCTACCATAAGCTTATCTAGGCTCTTTATTTCTCAACAGGCTGTTGAGAAACCCAGTCAAACTTAGCCAACGGGGTTTTACAGGTCTTACGGGCAATTTCGATGTAACTATGGATTTGTTGGACAATCACGCCTTTACTATAGTTGACTGTTATTAATTTCTATGACAACTAACTTCCCTTGTGCCACAAAGTCGGTTATAATGGGCAAATTTAAAAAATCAGTCATTATTAAATTAAGACAATGCGCAACACATCCATAACACACCAAGTGTTGGAACTCAGTTTGAAGGATTTTTCCATGCCTTTTTATTCGCGAAACAATTGTCAGTGACACAAGAAAAAAAATTTGCACACCGTATTTTTTAAGAGTCTCTGATAATATATTAACAATGTAGTCCACTATTTGGCTTTGAGTGCCAGTGTCCACGGAATTTATAAAAAGTGGTTTCAGCGTCGTAACAATTATGTTTATAATCCCTGTAAATCAAAATCAGTCATAAGTTAAAATAAGCCCAGATAAACTTGGTATCTGAGATTTTTTAGAGGTGACCTCGAAATGCGTGTAACTTGAAAAGTCTGAAAATTTTATTGTGAGTTGTATTTTGGGGCTAAAGGATCGCGTCGAACCAGATAACGGCGCTGAAACAGATAAAATAGGCTCGACGTGATTCTTTACTTCCAAAATTCAACTCACAATCGAATTTTTACGCATTTCGAGGTCACCTGTAAATAATCTCAGCTACCATAAGCTTATCTGGGCTTTTTTGTTTCTCAATAGGCTGTTGAAAAATCCAGCTAAACTTAGCCAACGGGTTTTTACAGGTCTTACGGGTAATTCCAATATAACTATGGATTTTTTTGGACAATGTCGCCTTTACTTCTTTAAATTTATCTTTTTCTTCACAATTTGTTTTCCATAATTTCGTCCATTTTTTTCCACACTTCTTGCGCTGTCTACTATTTCTTATTTAAGTAGCATTCAATATATCGTCGGTTGCGTCTACCTCTGTCGTATCTGCATTTGTTTTGTATCTGCATTCGGTGCAAGCTACAATACAGACGTCCCCTCTTGCGTGAAATGCTGACACAAAAGAAATGCAGATACGACAGAGGTAGACGCAACCGACGATATATCCCCTCCTTCGTTGCTTCTTTTGCTGCTTTGTCTGCTCTTTTATTCCCTTTGTCCAGGAATCCATTGCACTATCACTTTTATATTTTTATTTGCGTTAACAATTTCTTCGATTTTGTTTTCATATATTTTATTGCTCTCTTCTCTTTTAAAAATGATTTGCATGAGCTCTTGGGTCGCCTTTACTATTTGGTTGTTATTAATTTCTATGACAACTTAGCTTTCCTAGTCCCATAAATTCGGTTAGAATAGACAAATATAAAATATCAGTCAGTATTAAATTAAGACAATGCGCAACACATCCATAACACACCAAGTGTTGGAATTCGTTTGGAACTATTTTCCATACCTTTTTATTCGCAGAGCAATTGTCAGCAAAAAAAAGCACCGCACTTTTCAATAGTATCTGATAATATATTGGCAATGTTGCCCGCTATTTGGCTTTGAGTACCAGTATCCACGTATTTTACAAAAAGTGGCTTGGGCGCCGTAGCAATTATATTTATAATCCCTGTAAATCAAAATCAGTCATAAGATAAAATAAGCCCATATAAGCTTATGATAGCTAAGACTTTACAGGTGACCTCGAAATGCGTGAATCTCGGGTCCTTGCAACTCGGAATGAGCGAATATTCGATTGTGAATTGAATATTGAGGGTAAAGAATCGAGTCGAACAAACTGTTCTCGGCGCTGTAACAGATAAAATAGGCTCGACGCGATTCTTTACTTCCAAAATTCAACTCACAATCGAATTTGTACGCATTCCGAATTGCACGCATTTCGAGGTCACCTGTAAAGAATCTCAGCTACTATAAGCTTATCTGGGCTCTTTGTTTCTCAACAGGCTGTTGAGAAACCCAGTCAAACTTAGCCAACGGGGTTTTACAGGTCTTACGGGCAATTTCGATGTAACTATGGATTTGTTAGACAATCTCGCCTTTACTATACTTGACTGTTATTAATTTCTATGACAACTAACTTCCCTTGTGCTTGTGGCACAAGTCGGTTATAATGGGCAAATTTAAAAAAATCAGTCATTATTAAATTAAGACAATGCGCAACACATCCATAACACACCAAGTGTTGGAACTCAGTTTGAAGGATTTTTCCATGCCTTTTTACTCGCGAAACAATTGCCAGTGACACCAGCAAAAAAAATTTGCGCACAGTACTTTTTAATAGTCTCTGATAATATATTGACAATGTAGTCCGCTGTTTGGCTTTGAATGTCAATATCCACGGATTTTATAAAAAGTGGTTTGTCGTAACAATTATGTTTATAATCCCTGTAAATCAAAATCAGTCATACGTTAAAATAAGCCCAGATAAACTTAGTATCTGAGATTTTTTAGAGGTGACCTCGAAATGCGTGCAACTTGGAAAGTCTGAAAATTTTATTGTGAGTTGTATTTTGGGGCTAAAGGATCGCGTCGAACCAGATAACGGCGCTGAAACAGATAAAATAGGCTCGACGTGATTCTTTACTTCCAAAATTCAACTCACAATTGAATTTTTACGCATTTCGAGATCACCTGTAAATAATCTCAGCTACCATAAGCTTATCTGGGCTTTTTTTGTTTCTCAACAGGCTGTTGAGAAATCCAGCTAAACTTAGCCAACGGGTTTTAACAGGTCTTACGGGTAATTCCGATATAACTATGGATTTTTTGGACAATGTCGCCTTTACTTCTTTAAATTTATCTTTTTCTTCACAATTAGTTTTCTATAATTTCGTCCATTTTTTCCACACTTCTTGCGCTGTCTACTATTTCTTATTTAAGTAGCATTCAATATATATCCCCTCCTTCGTTGCTTCTTTTGCTGCTTTGTCTGCTCTTTTATTCCCTTTGTACAGGAATCCATTGCATTATCACTTTTATATTTTTATTTGCGTTAACAATTTCTTCGATTTTGTTTTCATATATTTTATTGCTCTCTTTTAAAAATGATTTGCATGAGCTCTTGGGTCGCCTTTACTACTTGCTTCTTATTAATTTCTATGACAACTAACTTCCCTTGTGCTACAAATTCGGTTAGAATAGGCAAATTTAAAATATCAGTCAGTATTAAATTAAGACAATGCGCAACACATCCATAACACACCAAGTGATGGAATTCACTTTGAAGGATTTTTGCATGCTTTTTTATTTGCTGAACAATTCTCAGTGACAACAGCAAAAAAATGTTACGCACCGTACTTTTTATGTCTCTGATAATATAATATTGACAATGTAATCCGCTGTTTGGCTTTGAATGTCAGTATCCACTGATTTTATAAAAAGTGGTTTGGGCGTCGTAACTTGTAACACATATGTTTATAATCCCTTTGAAATATCTGTAACTCAAAATCAATCATAAGCCCAGATAAGCATATGGTAGCGGAGAATCTTTACAGGTGACCTCGAAATGCATGCAACTCGAAATGTGAGAAAATTTGATTGTGAGTTGTATTTTAGGGCTAAAGAATCGCGTCGCACAAACTCTTTTTGGCGTTTTAAAACGGATAAAATAGGCTCGAAACGATCCTTTACTTCCAAAATTCAATTCACAATCGAATGTTCACGCATTCTGGACTGCAGGCATCTTGAGTTGCACGCACTTCAAGGTTACCTGTAAAGAATCTCAGCTACCATAAGCTTATCTGGGCTTTTTGTTTCTCAACAGGCTGTTGAAAAACCCAGCTAAACTTAGCCAACGGGTTTTTACAGGTCTTACGGGCAATTTCAATGTAACTGTGGATTTTCTTGGACAATGTCGTCTTTACTACTTGGTACAGCTAACTTCCCTTGTGCAACAAATTCGGTTCCAATTAGCAAATTTAAAAAATCAGTCAGTATTAAATTAAGACAATGTACAATACACCCATAACACACCAAGTGTTGGTATTCATTTTGAAGGATTTTCCATGCCTTTTTATTCGTGGAACAATTGTCCTGACAACAGTAAAAAAAATTCGCAGCGTACTTTTTCTTCTTCTTTTTCTCTTATGTTATGTTATGCCGTAGACACACTTACGACTAAAGTCCAGAGACGACTGAGCTCCGACTAGGAGTCATAGCCAAGTCAGTTCCTGACACACTATAAACGAGGCTTAGCATTCAAAGATATAGACAAAACCTAGCTTTTGAGGGTTTTATGCACATATTTTTATTGCAATGTACATGAACTCTATTTAAAATGGAACTATTTGTAAATTTACATCTGAGTTCAAGTGCAATAATTATTGTCAATTACAATTATTTGAGAGGTGAACGCTAACTCGCGACTTAAGCCAATTTAGGAGATTCTATAGTTAATAGTTCTTGTTGTTATACGTGGATTGCGAAGTAAGTTTACAAGTAGTTTCATTTTTGAAGGAGTATTGGTGCATTTAAGTAGAAATATCTGCATAAAAACACACTAAAATTATGTTTTGTGAGTGCCAGCAAATATTAAGCCTCGTTTGCAGTATGTCAGGAACTGACTTGGTTATGAATGAGCTTAGTTTTCTCTGCATTTTAATCGTAAGTGTGTCCAGCACCTTAGGCTGTCGGACTCACTCGGGTCCATATTCCATATAGCCAATTTGTTCACTTAGTTTAAATTTGAAATTTTCATTTTATCACACATAATTTACTTTTTTATCACTTTTTTATTTATCGCTTTTTTTAATCACTTATTATTATTATTATTTTACGTTCACTGTATTACGTACTTTTTAATAGTCTCTGATAATATATTGGCAATGTAGTCCGCTGTTTGGCTTTGAGTACCAATATCGACGGATTTTATAAAAAGTGGTTTGGGCGTCAAGTCGTAACAATTATATTTGTAATTCCTTTAAAATCTTTGTAAATCAAAATCTATCATAAGCTCAGATGAGCGCAACTCGGAATGAGTAAAAATTTAATTGTTGAACTCAACGTACCCTTAAGAAGAGAATCCTAGTTGGACCACCACCACGTGCTACTGTGACCGAATTTCCAAGACCCCGGTTATTTTAATCTCACAATATATCTCTTTAATTTTTATTGAAACATGCCGTAGGTGTAGCGTAGTTATTCATAAATGTATTGTATACAGTTATTCGGGATTTCATTTGATTGAAAGGATTTGCAATACTAACGGTTCGGTTGAAATTGGAGTAGTGACTTTCCTAAAAGCCCAGCCGGGCGATTTTCGCAAACAAGTAACGTTTATAAGGTAGACATTTCGATTAGATTAGATTTTTGCATATCAAGGATGTGATACCTATAGGCTTAATAAGGTATTTTTCATGATCCTTTCTTAGGTTCAAAACCAATTGGTTTGGAGAACGACCCATCACATTAAAAACTTGTGAAATAGAAATATTGTTTTCTCTCAAAAACCTAAAGTAGGGGAGACTGGGGCAAAAAGTCACAAATCGAAAAATTCGAAATTCAATATTTTTCGAGGTAAAAAAGATAGCGGCTCAATTTTTTTTCTATAGATAGCCTCCATAGACCTTCTTCAATGTCGTAAGTTTCTTAGAATTCGAACAAGGAATTTAGAAAATAAAAAATATCGAAATTTTTAGCCCTATTTTTGAAATATTTTCCTTGCATAAGATAACAACTATTACCTACTTATTGTCTAAAATTGATGCACTGGTGAATATTTTCTAAATAATTTGGATTTTTTTTAATACGAATCCGCTATCTATTTTAGAATTTCACAATAGTTCTTTTCTCTAGAAATCCTTTTATTAAAAATGGCCACTTGGGGTAAAAAGTAACAAAAGGTATAGAACAAAATGTAATAAAAATCGAAGCAATTTCTGATGTCTCACGGCAAAAAGAAACGTCATTGCCATGTCTCGCCGCTTGTTGCTTGCATTGGTCAAACGATTTGCAGTCTTTTGTGTGTTTTTTTCTAAAATAGCTTGAAAAGTGCTTTTCTCGTTTTCTCACTTTTCTCGCAGAGAAAACGGTATTTTCCAAAGGTGTAGATGAATAAATTTTCTATGAAAATATGTCCTCTAGGTATTTTGTCAAATTTACGGAAGCCCGTAATGAAACGAATCAAAATATGATAATACCCAATGTCTGGTACTATTTGCCCCAGCATTTTTGAGAATAGTCACAAAATTACCATTTAGAAATTGGCTCGATAAACGTATTTCCTTACAAAATAGAGGAAAATTACTTTCACAAAGTTGTAGAGCGGTAAATTTCCCATAAAACTGCGCTAATTAGAAATTTTTGAAGCGCACAAGTAGCTTGTAAAAAATAAAATATCCGTTTTGTGACTTTTTGCCCCAGTCTCCCCTACTACTTACAAATGAAATATTTTTATTTTATAATTCATTTAATATTTGCTATGACGTATTGAAAAAATCCCATATCTAATTTATTTATTACGACCCTTACTAACAATTTAGCTACATTTAATGTTCCTTTTTTATAATGGTTATATTTTTCATCACTGGATTAAAAAACTATAAAATCTAAAATAAAATTAATTAAGAGAGCTGGAATGTTAACAGGAAAATTTTTTTTTGTGAAAATATAGATATAAAAGTCATTGTATAATTAAGAAAATAACTATTTTTTATAAAACGAAAGATTGTAAGAAAATTTACGTATTACAAAATTACTGAGCAATTTTTTCTTAATTAACGTCTTCAGTCTTATAAAATATAAGTTGCTTATTAAACTTCTTAAGACAATTTGATTCAGATCTCTCGGCAATTCTCAGCTGAATCTTGAACTCTGCACGAAATGCTAATTCTGCGAGATTAACTAGTAAAACAGCCATTTTCTGAAATGGTTGAAAAGGACAAAATAGAAAGATTTATTCTTTTTGGAAATCCCTATTATTGATAATGATAAGCAAGACCCTGTTTGAGCTATTCTGAAAGCCATATAGACTACTTTTTTTTGTATTTAAAAGCACCGTATTGAGTAAAGAACTCACAACATATTTGGTTGCGATCCTTTAATGTACGCCAATCTACAATAAAATGTTAGTTTTCGAAGTAGGAAAGGTCCTCAGATATTTTTAAAAGCGTCTTATTGAAGATATGGATTTTCTTAGATGCTATTAGAAAATCCAAATAGCCTGTAGTTCATGCAATAATCCGAAGATAAGACTGGGACTAAATTTTCAATAAAAGAAATTAAGGAACAACCACTTACCTCTTCTTATTCTGGATGTAGTAAGCGACACCAAAGATCACCGAGATAACCGCCAGGAGGGTAAAAACCACTGGGACAACAATCACAGACAACTGAGACTGCTTCTTCACCTCGTAGATATTCACGGCCACCTGATTAATCGTTTTGGTGACATCGTTCTTGATGATCACCAGTAGAATATATTGTTCTGCCTGCGAAGTGAAGTGCGTAGC
Organism: Phlebotomus papatasi; assembly: GCF_024763615.1. Lineage (NCBI taxonomy): Eukaryota > Metazoa > Arthropoda > Insecta > Diptera > Psychodidae > Phlebotomus > Phlebotomus papatasi. The sequence goes on from NC_077222.1 coordinate 60,601,329, forward strand.
ATCAAAGTCACATGTATCCGTGGGAATCCAATCCATGCATGTCTCATTTCCGGTGGCATTGTAAGGAGCATTGTGGATTTTGATGCAGTGATGGAACGGTGGTGATCCGGAACACTTCACCTTCAGCGAAAGTAGATCCCCTTGGTGGAGCCAGTTATTGCCGGTGATTGTTACGTTTGAGATGGAATCTGCAGACAGCAAGAAAGAAAGAAAAAACAATGGCGAATATAATTTACACTCCAATTGAGATGAGTTCGAGAATAAAAGTGAAAATTACTCTAATCAATATAAATAATTACTAAGTATTTCACAATGAGGCGCTAAAAAAGTATATTAAAAGAATCAAAAAGCTATAAAATATGAGCACACAGCGAATAACTTTGCTCATTGACCTCATGTCTCAAAGGAAAGACAATATTTAGTCAGCAAATAAAACGTTTTGTGATATTAAATAAATTCCGTATGGCATGGAAAATTCATTAACGTAATATACGCAGTAGAAGCAAATTAACCACATCGTTTATATGCCGTGTTTTACCAACACTGAATATTTTTCTCGTCTTATAGGTTTTACTTGTCTTTTTTATTGATCTCATGTTTTAGAACGTGCTTGAAGAAGAATTAAAAAAGAAAGCCAGAAAATTGCATTTATGCATTTACTACTCGGATTCCATTTGAGAGAAAAATATCTCTAATTTGTCTACTAAAACATCTACTATATCATAAATGTTATGAAACTTAAGCTTTGAGAAAAAAGCTTCATGATTTTTTTCGCCTTCCGTTTTAAGATTTAGAGATTCAACAACGGGAGATAAAAGATTAGGCTTTTAGGGGAATTCTCATAAGTCAACCATATTACCGATCACATCACTTTTATGCTCTCTGCCTTCATCATTATTTTTTAGATTTTCATTTTAAGTTATCATTGATACGCATTCAACAATTTTTTCTCTGTTTGAATATGCTTTAAAAACAGTAGTAAGGTTGACTGCTAAACCCTGACTGATTCATTCGCCAAGATTGTTTGGCAAAAAGCGTTTTTGTTCGATTAGAAAAGGAATAGGCAAACTTTGAAAAAGGAAATGTAGGCGTAAAGGGAAGCGAATTATGGACAGAGCCGGAACTTTTACGGAGCGCATCCGATCTCTCCAATAAATCGTGTACCACTCTGATCGGTCCCACAGAGGCATCCCACCGGTTATCACAGTAGCACAGCCAATATACAGAGAGGACAAAGAAGGATATGGAGAAATATGATTTTTATCTACTCTTAACTGGGACTGGGATATTTGGGAGCATTTTTTTTGTAAAGTAACGCTATAGAACTATATCCAAAGGACCTTTAATCGGTGATCCTAAACCATCAGTGTATGAAAGTTTGAAATAAATCTTTCCTGCTAAATTTTACAGGCTAAATATTCTCAAGGATTAGCCTGAGTCTAAGGCCTAATGCCCTAGACACACTTATGACTTAAGCCAAGAGTCGACTTATTGTTATTATAATCAAAATAATGATCAGATTACATTTCCATCGGTTTCTGAGTAATTCGTCTCCATTATTTTGATTATAATTACGTTAAACCGTCTCTCGGCTTAACCCTTTAAGGACGATTGGAACACCGGTGTCTCATGAAGAAAATAATTTTTCCTGACTACCTAAAGGACCTAAAGTTATTTTTTCCTTATGTTCGTACGTAATTGCAAAGCGGAAGGTTAAACGAATCTAGGATATTTTTTGCCAGTCTCCAGCTATTTGCTATTATAGTAAATATTTAAGCTTAAAAATGGCGAATTTTTAAATTCTCATATTGAAAAATTATTTTAATTATTTTTTTATACTTCCATTTTTTTAACCAAAACCCTTTTGGGAATAAAAACTAGATTACCCATACGTAATATTTTTCATTAGACTGAAAATTATTATTTAATGTTATTTTCAGAAAAATTACTTAAATTTCGGGCTATTTTTGTCCCTATCACACGTAGAGGTAAAAAATGCACCGAATCAGACTCTGTTGAACTTTCCAAAGTTAGATGTAAAACGTTTCACACATTTTGTTTATCGGTTTAATTTTTATTGTTGATTTTCGGTCCGTAAAAAGTGTCTCGTCATTAAAGGGTTCAGTCGCAAGTGTGTCTAGGGCATAAGTGCTCCATATTATTACATTTCAGATGTTTACCACTTTTTACATACCCTGTTTAGTTAATTTTGATAAAAAACTTCTTGGAGGAAATACTCTTTGGGAAATAAATCAAAAATTAAAAAAAAATCAAAACTGACAATGAATTTTTGATCAAAAACTCCAAAACATTTTTGAAACATTCACCGATATTTAAATTTGATGAAATATAAATTGATTAAAGTTAACCCCTTGAAAAAATATTTTTGAAAGCCAAGCCTGCGAATTCATTTTTTTAATTGCCTATATTCCTGATTAGATTTTAGATTAGTTTTCAGTTTATTTCCTTATGAATCCAAAGATCCCTTCTTAAACCTATATATACAATTTTAGTTTGAGTTGTGGTTTGCGATGCGATCGCCCAAAAAAAAATCTTATAGAATTTAAACCGAATTTAGTCGCATTTAACTTTGAGTTTGTGATATTTTCTTTACTTCTCCTATCTTGTCTTTTAAGATCTATTAGGTGAGATTCTTAACAATCTCACCTACTATTTTACTCTGTGTATTGGGGAATCAGTGGCGCAATAGGCAAGACCGTTGGCTCTTGGGCGGATCGATTCCCTGGCTCGATTCACTGTTGTGAGTTCGAGTCCCGCCCGGTGCAAAGATCTGAATGTTAAGAAAAAGACATTTTCACTATGATATAACGTAAGAAAAATGCACCGCCTCGCCCAACAACTCCGGGAGCATGGAAGAAGCATTCACCACACTACAGGAAGGCGCTCCTGGGCGGTCTACAATGGACTTCGCAAATTCTTCCAACACGGGATATGACATTGTAAAAATGATTACCTTGTAATAAATATCTCGATACGATTAATAATAATAACTCTGTGTATTAATTTTACCAATTTTTAGTTTATGAATTTAAATTTTAAATAAACTTAAAACTTTAGATGTTGAAGGGGCTTTATGAAAGTTATGGGTCCCGATCAAAATCTCGAAGCCAAAAACTCGAACTCCCAAATTCCAAATGGGTCGAAATCCCAAAAAGCCAAAATCCCGACTTCTTAAAAATGTCATAGCTACTCACTCGATTGCATCCGCGCTTGTTGGAGGTAAAGGGAAATTTTATTCGACATCTTACTCTAAGTCCTCTAAGTATATTGTCGTACTATTAAGAATTTTGGTTTTCGGGACTTCGTCGTTCGGGATTTCGGCGTTTGAGCATTTTCGCCCTTTTAAAATTTTGGCTTTTGGGATTTTGGTTTTTCGGGATTTCAGTTTTTCTGGCTTTTCGGAATTTTGGATTTTTGGGATTTTGGCATTCGGTATTTCGACGTTCGGGATTTTGGTTTCATAATTTTAGTCCTTTCGGGCTTTTGGCTTTTCAGGATTTTGGCTGTTCGGGATTTTTTACGTTCGTAATTTTGGTTTCAGGATTTTTTCCCTTTCGGGGTTTTGTTTTCAGGTTTTTTTTTCGGGCTTTTAGCTTTTCGGAAATTTGGTTTTTTGAAATTTTAGGAAATTCGGGATTTTGGCTTTCGAGATTTCGACCCATTCGATAATTTTGAAGTTTGGAAATATAGCAGGCAACAGAAAGTTATCTATGGCAAAAATTTGAACAAGACAAGGCATCAAATGAAAATCCCTTGTTATTGAATCATAATTAAATCGGTTTTGACCTAGTATTTTATTTAAAAAGGAGAGAGGTCCAATGAAAAGGCTTTGCAAATGTTACCACCACAATATGGTTTCTTTTGGTCATATAATGTGCTAATGTCAATGCTAATATTATCTTTGATCATTTATTCAGTTATTTCCTTAGTTTGATAATTTTTTCAAATATTTTATCAGTCACTTGTTTCTTCATTTGACTCATAGAATTCATTGGCTTTGGTCCGCAGTACGTTCAACAAAATTATTACTATTACGCAGTAAAAGATAAATAAGAAATATCCATATAGTTCTCGTGCAAACTTTTTTTTTCATTAATGAATATCTTTCACGTATCGTACTGTTGTTTTCCATCTCATTTGTATTCAGAGATGTTTGTACAAAAATGCACATCGTCTTTTTCAATTAAAATTGAAATTCATTGAAGACCCATTTAAAACATTTAATAATAAATTATTCTGACGCTTTACAAGAAATACACAATGAGCCACTTTAGGTGTTATAAAATTGAAGAATTAAAAATTTAACTGCAAGAGTTGGGTTAATTCTAAGAAAATCAATTAGTGAATCTATAAGACTAAAATAATGTAACTGAAATGTTTGTTATAATCCCTTCAATTCTGAAAATAATCTTTAAACCATAAATCATTAATTCAGCTTTTAAGAGTTGCATTATGAACGATTAAGATCCTTAAAGTATCAAATATCGTTAGAATTATAAGGTAGAATGCAAGACATTTCATAATAACTAAGTTGAAATGGAAATGTAAGCAATAAACTTTTTCAAAATTCTTTAATTCAAAATAATTTAAATAAATAATTGAAATAATTTAAAGAATATCAAACTAAAATATTTTTTTTAAGTATGCTGTTATTTTAGTCTTCATGGTCCACGTAACCCCTTAATAAGGGGTACTATGGAGCCTTATGTGCTAGCGTCATTCTTTAACTTAAATTTAAAATCTCAATGTACCAAAAATTAGCCACACTCCCATCGCTTCACGTTAATTTAAAAATTAACAAAAAAGACGCTTTGCTTAAAAATACAATTCGAAATATTAGCTTCTCAATTTTCCGAAGCTTAGAAAATTATCTTGAGCACCTGGACGAGTTCATATTGTCTATAATAATTATAATTTTCCCACACAATAACTTTCTTTTTCAATTCAACAAGATGATGTACCTTTCAATCATGCAAACCCCGTTTATTTTGCGAATTGCTTCATACCAATTACTGCTTTTTTTTCTTCAAGAATATATTGTTCAATTTAGAAAATTCAATCTATTCTAACATTGTGGTATTTCACACACTTTCTTTGCTTCACAGAATTTTGCTGTGGGATTTTTTTTTCATTATTAATTTCTAATTATTAGGTTGCAAAAGTAATTTAATCAATTTCGCGTTTTTTTTTCCTTTTTTTTATTCACAAAGTAGCGGAAAAATCCATGAATTTAAAATACTGTCACGGGGAAAAAAACCTTGCAAACAACATTTTGGGGTGACTTTTTGTTAAAGTGTCTCTTAAATTGCATCATCATGCTCACATAGCTACAATTGAGAGACTTCTACATAGAGTTGATATTCAGAAACAGAATATCATTGAAAATTGTTTGTAATTCTTTCATAAAAATCCAAATATTTAGATTTTAAATAAAATAAATGCTATTTGTATTTGTGCCAATTTACTTTACTGTTCTTTGTTTCATCGTAGAAGGAAATAATAAAACGTAATACTGCGATAAAAATAAAATTCTGATAAGGAATACATGCATTTCTGGGTCATGAAAAAATGTCGTAAAAATAATTCTAAGAAAATAAGAATTTCATATATTGATTTGATACTCACGTTTAACCGTAACCGTTCGACTGAAATAGCCATAAGTCTTCTTGGGATCTGGAGCTACCATTGACTTATTGAAGCACACAAACGGCTGATCAACATGATCTTTTTTCTCCTCTTCTGCTGGCTGTTCCGTTCCTAAAAATTCCGTAACATTATCCTTCGTAATCTCCTCTCCAGACGGTCCAATTTCCACATCTTCATCGGTCACTTCCCTCTTCTCAATCGACTTTTTTGTAGTTGTTGTTGTTGTCGAGGGTGTTGTTGTTGTTGTTGTTGGGGTTGTTGTCGTTGAAGGGGTTGTTGTAGTTGTTGAAGTGGTTGTAGAAGGGGTAGTAGTGGTAGTTGTGGGGGTTGTAGTCGTAGTAGTAGTTGTAGTCGTAGTAGTCGTAGTTGTTGTAGTAGTTGTTGTTGTAGGCTCCGGAATCTTCTCATACGAAGCTACAACAAGTGCTTCAATATTGTATTTCTGATTCTCAGTCCTGTATTGATTGAGCAACGTGTAATTCTCAGTGAAGCCTACATATGTACAATCGATAAACCAAAATGTTTGAACAGATGTTGCATTTTGTTTCAGCAACTCCATATCGCTGTCTTTCAGTTTTATCGAATGATCCACCTGCAATTCACTTGCCACATAATCATTCTCTCGCATTGTCCCATTCTGCCACAATTCCAATTCTCCATTTAGCAGAGCTACAAAGGAACAAAGGGCAATTTGAGAGAATAGCGCAAATTTTATTATACAAACTCGGGCTTGAATTTAGCGAGAAGAATATTGAAATTGAATGGTAATGATTCACTTAAAAAGACAATTAAAGGGACGATCCACGTGAAAGAGGGCAAACCATATCCTAAACACTTCGCTTCTCTAACACATATAGTTGTTTTGTTACACATAATCTTTACTTCTTACTAAGTTACCACAGCCTGAGCTTAAAATAAATAATTTGTTCTGATCGAGAACTAACACATGTGTTCCGGTTCCGAGATAAAACAGTTTGGGATATTCACTGAGGGTTTTTGGAAAACTCTTCAACACTGACTCACATGAACTATCAACAAGTCATTTCTTTCATCTAACTCTTTCATTTCTACCCAAAATATTTCTGAATTATCTCAAATGGGATTTATCTGAAGATTTTCAAAGTCTAATCCCTAACATTCCTAGATGGTATATTCCTTATTATAATTTTGACAAAATAAAATTTTATTAGAATAACTTCTGAATTCTGAAAAAAACAGCATCAGCTTTTATTCACTGAGAAAAAAAGGGGTGCGATTAACTTTTTTTCCTCGTAACTTTAACACTTTTTAGATGTAAAAATATATCAACATTTTTCAATGTTAATTTTACACCTTTTTAAGTGTAAACGTAACATGAAAAGGGTGACTTTAACCCCTAATACGCCTAAAAAGCATAATATTTACACCGATATCGGATCAATACTGCAGGGTAAAATTAACATTTCCGGAATGTTATTTTAACTTTTTCAGTTATTTTAACTTTAACAGTGTTGTAACACTGAGAGAAATCCGAAAAAGTTAAAAAAACATTCCGGAAATGTTTATTTTACCCTGCAGCATTGATCCAAAATCGGTGTAAATATTATGCTTTTTAGGTGTATTAGGGGTTAAAGTTACCACTTTTCATGTTAATTTTACCCTTAAAAAGGTGTAAAATTAACATTAAATAATGCTGATATATTTTTACACCTAAAAAGTATTAATTTTACGAGGAATAAAAAGTTATTCGGACCCCCTTTTTTCTCAGTGAAGGAGAATAACACTTTTCATACCGTATTTTTGCTAGAACTTCACGGGTTCCCATAGATCGATCCAACACTGAGAAAAAAGGGGATGTGATTAACTTTTTTTCTCGTATACTTTTTATGTGTAAAAATATATCAACATTTTTTAATGTTAATTTTACACCCTTTTAAGTGTAAAATTAACATGAAAAAGGGTAACTTTAACTCTTTCGCGTCCATAGGGTCATATATGACCCGGGGAAAAAAGTTTCTTTTTGGCTATTTACATTAATTGAAATCTAACTGGAGTCTTGAGAAAATGAGCCAAGAATCTTACATCCTTCTATTATGATGTCGTGCACGAACAGATAGATTTCAATTAATGTAAATACCCAAAAAAAACTTTTTTCCCCGAGTCATGACATTACCCTATGGACGCGAAAGAGTTAACCCATAATACACCTAAAAAGCATAATATTTACACCGATTTCGGATCAATAATGCAGTGTAAAATTAAGATTTCCGGAATGTTATTATAACTTTTTCGGATTTCTCTCAGTGAAGGACCATTAACATGTTTGTAATCTCCTCATCTCTTTTTCATCTAAAACCACGTTTTTTGGCTATGTTTTAGAGTTTTTCTAGGCGAACATTTCCTCCATATACGAAAATACCGCTGAATCATATCAAATAACGGGTTTTCAAGTTCAAAGATTAAAAAGACTCCAGTGAGCGCATTATTTAGCCGAATAGGGCTATATTTAAGCTCGTTGGAAAGGTCTTGGAATTTATGATAAGTCTGAACCATTTTCAGTTGGTTATGAACTGGTAATAAACTGGTTATAAACCAAAAAGCAATTTTTGTCCGAAAAACAATTATTTTAGTTCAAAGCCACTTTGGACGATCGCGAGAAAGATTTATGAATCGGTTCAAATTATAACGGACTTTGTAGTTGAAAGTGCTTAACAAAAAAATTAAGTACGTATTAAACTTTTCTTTTGAACTATAATTCTTGCCATGGGTTTTATGCATGTAGAAAGATCCGGGGCGAAATCAAACGGATTATTTCAAAAGCAATTTTGAGTAATCCCCCGGACATACCATCTCTATTTTACTGGAATTTCTTAATACTTATAATGGAATAGAAACACCCATGAATTTCAAGAACCTAAATTAACTGGTCCTAATTTTGAATCAGATAATGATTATCACATTTGTAAGAAAGATGATTACCCTATTTTTGTCATTGGATTAATAATATTAATAATAAACAATTTGTTAGGTCAGCAAAAAATCTAATTTGCGAGGGGTTGTAAAGTTCTACCCTACCCACAGAATCGGAACACTATTTATTCTGCAGAATCTTATCGAAGGTCTTAACGTATTAATAAACAATTACTTTGCGGATCGATTTCTATACAATCTGCATTAATATAAGTAGTCTAATTAAAAATTTTAATTGCTTTCAATAGCATTATATTGTTCGAATCGGATAAGAAATATAAACATTCTTCTAGATGACACGGTTTCACTTTTCTATACAAATTAAAGCATATTCAATATTCGATTATTGGTATTTGAAGAGGAATTTATCCACATTTATCCTTTCCCGATAATCCAAAGCGCAAGTTAAACAATATGTATAATGAGTAAATAATTAAGATATAATAAAAAATATAGTATCTTAAGGGAGTTTTTTTTAAAGATATTTTGGTACAAAATTTCATCTCAACTGAAGTAAAAGGTGGAAATGTTTTCAATTTAGGAATATACTTCAGTCAAGATGGTTTTCGTTTGACAATGTTCTTAATGAAACATCAAATAGAAATATGCCTAATAGTGTATCATGAAGACATGCAACATGTTGACCCTTCGAGATCAAGAAAAAAAAATTAATAACCATGATAAAATAAAAAAAAATAACATAAAATAGCAAATTCATTAAACTTTGCAATTTGAAAGAGTAATTTTAACTCTTAAAAAGAGTTATTATAACTCTTTTCTGAATATATATTACACCTAAAAGGAAGTAAAATAGCCCCTAAAAAATATAGACACTGAGTGAGAGAAATCCGAAAAAGTTAAAATAACATTCCGGAAATATTTATTTCACCCTGCATTATTGATCCGAAATCGGTGTAAATATTATGCTTTTTAGGTGTATTAGGGGTTAAAGTTAACCTTTTTCATGTTAATTTTACACTTAAAAAGGTGTAAAATTAACATTAAAAAATGTTGATATATTTTTACACCTAAAAAGTGTTAAAGTTATGAGGAAAAAAAGTTGATCGCACCCCCGTTTTTTTCTCAATGCGATCACCGAAAATCATAACGGAAAAGAGTTAATTTAACATCGATTGGAGTAAGTTTTACTCGTTTTTTTTTCTGAGTGACAGAATTCTATTATTTGAATATTTTTATATTTATAATTCTGAAGGCTTTCACTTATCATTTTTTTGTTAAAAATATAGAATTAATTTGTTTTTCTGATGGAGAATGAAGACATCTTTAAGCTTGAAGATTAGTCAAGTTGTTTTACTGTCACAATTTAATGAAATCCGAAGAAAAAAATCGGATTTATGGTAGAATAAGAGCAAAAAATCCTTAAAATCGTTAAAAAATTATGCTATTATGTTAGAATTTCAGGATCTTCGGGAATTAAATTAAAATATTTAATCAAAATTACATAAAATCAAAAGTAAAATCCTGTAGGGAAAAATACATGTAGGGGAAACCGGGGAAGAGGTATGGCCTCTACACACTAGAGAAATTTATGTCCATATTTAAGCAAATTCCGTACGGTGTTATCTATGAAAAGTTCTTCAATATGGACATAAATTTCTCCAGTGTGTAGAGGCCATTAGTCAGGGGTAGAACTAGACAATGGGATGTTTAGTTTTCCTTACAAAGAATATTGAACAAACTACTATTTGTTTAGAGTGATTAACTCCCTTGCTATTCATTGAAGCATTTACCAGTCTGATTTAAACAGGTTTTTTTTTTACAAATTATAGGCGGGCCAATCTGCCCCGTCTCCCCTACTGTTGACAAAATTTCATGTGACACTGAGAAATGATCGAATATCTGCGTAATTATTAATTGTAATATTAGAGGTTACAGTTACCGTTATACAAAAATTGTCTCCTAAAAAGTTGTAAAAACAATAACATGAGAAAATGTTAATATAGACTCATAAAAAGGGTAACCGTTACCACGAAAAAAAGTTAATAATAATTTTTTCTCACTGTTAAGTAAATAATTGTATAGTAATAATTTCTCAGAAATTTTAGCAATAAATATCTATTTTCTGTTTACAAGTTAAAATTTATGGATTTCTTTAGGGTATGTGTGCCAAATTCTGGCCAGCTTGCAATTTCGGCCACCTTTTTGTTCCTCGAATTTCCATGAATTTTTAGTTTTTACATACTCTAGAGATTATACAATGCAAAAGAATAACAAAAAATGTAGCTTCGACAAACGAGATGACGTGAAAAAGATATTGGAAGAATTCCCGAAGGACACGGAACTATGAGAATGAAGGTGGCCGAAATAGGGCACCAAAGCTATGTCTACATTTTTATTCATTTTAAAATGTATTAAGAATGATTTTCAGAGTAAATAAAGACGATAAACTGTCTACAAGGTTCTAAGCAATACTCCTTAAATAGAAGGAATAAAAATATCAATTTCTATTAAAAATATTATACCATGTTCTTTGAAATTTTAGCAATAAACCCCATTCAATTTATTAATCGAAGTTTCAATATATAATTGGACTGTATGAAGGTGTTTTTTAAGGAATAATAATAAGTTTCAATCGTTTCAATAGATGAAAAAATAAAGAATAAATGCTCTGTACTCACAGGTAACATTGAATTGCAGTCTAGCTGATGCTACGGTGATGTAAAGGACAAATTCCCACTTTTGAACTTCAACTTGAACTTCATAGTTTCCAGGAGGATATCGATCACTGGGATAGGACACAGTCCATTCGGATTGTGGCTGAGAAGATTGATTGACCTGCAGAGCAAAGTGAATTGATGAGCATGCATTGAACGCTCTGTGGACTCAATTTATGCATATTAATCAACTTGAAACGGTCAAGCCATTGTAAAATAGTTAAAAGAGAGGGACAAGTGGCACACGCTGGTGCAAAAAACGAGTTTCTGCATCAACTCTCTTGAGATTTCTTGGGCAGAAATCCTAATACGCCATTTCTAGCTTGACAAAACTGGGTGTTTTGGTGTCTTATCGCAAACACATTTTGGCTTTGTTGATAAATGAACTCATGCTTTGCAATATTTTGATAGGCAGATATGCAAGGGCGTATGGAAAAGGGTTTCCCCTTGTGACTCACTGATCTGTGATTGGCATTATCCTCCCAGTAGAACTTGTAATTCCCTTCCACTAGCTTCCCATCTGTGTAGAAATCCGCCTTAAAGATGACTTGTGAACCCAGAACAGCTGGTGTATTTGACGATATCTTTATCTCATAGTTATTAGCTGAAAGATACAAGCCAAGAAAGCCCACGTATTATGCACTGAGCACACTGAGTATTCCCAGAATGCGGGATTATCCCACTTGGAACAGAGAAAAAAGGGGTACACAATGGAAATTCCCAAATTTGTCACAATTTCACCCACTTTCACTACAAATTCTCACTCAAAATCCACTTTAGAATATGCCCCACACTCACCTTTGGATACAACAACTAGCGATAATAGAGTAAATAGTGTAAAAAAATAATTATTTAGCATTTTAACAATATCAACTCCGCACCTACTCTGAAACTATTTTGATTTCTTTTGACGTGCCCTCCCCTCATGACACACAGCGCCAGTGGCAACTCTCCCAATCATTCTCTGATAAAAAGACATTTTCCCGCTCAAATTTGAAATTGTATAATTGGTAAAAATGCCATGAATACCATACAAAAAAAGCAAGTTTAATGACGACCCTTCTTTTTCTTCTGATGACCTTTCCGTTGCTGCTGACGTGGTCCAGGAGTGGGTTCTTGATACACAGCAGGACTTGGATTATTCTTATTCAAATTAGCAGCCTTTGTCATGTCGCTGAAAGAAGAGAAACCAGATCCATTAGCCCATGAGATCAATGAGAGAATTGAAGAGACAATATAGAATAGAGAAAAACTTACTATTGGTCAGCTGCTCCTGATGATGTTCCTTGGGAACCCTTCATCACTTCCTTCACACGACGATCACGCTTCTTCCTATAGCCCGTTCTCTCGTACCGTGGCAACCATCTCTCAGGATCTGGAGCTGAATTTGGATCATAATTCTTAGGCAGTTTTCCTTTCCTCTTTCTCTGACGTCTCTTCTTGACCTTCTGAGCGCTATCTGAAGTTCTGCAAAGAGAAAAATTGTCGTGATCGTGATAAACCATTCATTCAAACATTCAAAATCTATGATAAATGCAAACTAGCTTATAGCTAATGAGATTCTTAAATGCGGCTCAACTAGAAATGCTTACAAATTCGATATGATACTGAAGTCTAAACCCTCAAATAGACTCACGCTGATCCTCAAGAATATTATTAGTAAACTCCCAGATAAGCTTATGGTAGCTGAGATTTCACGCAACCTCGGCTCGGACCTCGAAATGCTTGCGACTCAGGGTGCTTGCAACTCGGAATGCTTGGAAATTCGATTGCGAGTTGAATTTTGGGGCTAATGGCTCCAGCACACCTTTTAGATCAGGAAAATTTTATAAAATCGAAATGCACATCACTTTCTTTCTTAAAAGCTTAGCATATGTCTATCCTACTCTTCTACACTCTTCTTCTTCTTCTTCTTTTGAACATCACACCAAATTGAATTTTGTTCAGTCTAATTTGGAGTCGAAAGAATAGGATAGACTTATGCAAATGTTTTGAGAAAGAAAGCGACGCGAATTTTGATTTCACGAAATTTTACCGATCTAAAAGGTGTGATGGAGGCATAAAGAATCGCGTCGATCTCTTTAATGATTTTGAACAATTTGGCGGCAAAAAATTTTGAATTGGGTTGACAACTCCAAAAATAATTAACTCACAATCGAGTTTTCAAGCATTCCGAGTTGCAAGCATCCCGATTCGCAAGAACTACGAGGTTTCCTGTAAATATTCTCAGCTGAGCTACCATAAACTTATCTGTAGAGAAATTCTGTAATTTTCGTGGCATTATCACGCGTGAGTTCGAAATCTGGCAATGCCATTCGAGCTTTCTTTGTCATACCATATGAGTTCGAAAATGCAATTCATTGAATTTTTAATGAAATCCCTTTACTTGATGATTTTATGAAAATACTGTACGTCTTGGTTGATTTGTTTAACTAAATTTATTGTCATTTGAATTGCCAGAAATCTCAAATATGTGACTTCTGACAATGTCACGTGAGGTGAAATGGCAATGTCACGGCTACAGAATCGCATTTTCGGAAAAGCACTCATAAGATTCGAACCCAATTTGTCATGTGGCATTGCCAGAGCTTTACAGAATTCCCCTCCTGGTCTTATCACTGATCATTTTGTATTCTAAATAGTTTGAGTAGAGAAGGTCAGTAAAAAAATCCGGTTAAACCGGTCAAATTGACCGGTTTATAAGCTTTTTAAACTCAACACATATTTAAACGGCACAATGTCGCTATCAAACTTTATAAATTTCTTAAAATAGTAGTATATTTTTAATTTGTTTAATTCTAATTTTTTCCTTTTTTCCAAGAAAAAAATTGTTGAGTATCCTACCCATCGCGGTCTGTCTTTTGACCGAGTGTGCTAGGAAATATGATCAAAATCAAAAGCGGTCGGTAGATTTAGTGTTTATAAACTTTAGAAATAGAGTCCGGTCAATTTCGTTGTTGCAGTAAAGGTCTTGGTAGAGTGAGGGGGGGGGGGGGGGTAAGGACGGATGCGATCTATTGCAAGAAAAATCTTGATCTCAGATACAAAATTCTAAAATTTCACTGAAATCGCTTCATAAACACCGAAGATATGGTCGGATTTTATTTTTATTTATAGGTCGGTTCAGGGTAGAACGAAAACAAAGTCTGGCCTACCGATAGAAAGCCCTTGACATCAACTAGAACATACTGAAATTTCATCAAAATTGAAAATGGAAGTTCCGAGATATTTGATTTCGAAGTTACAAAAATCGATTTTTCGATTAACCCATTTTTTACCATGGTATTATACATCATACGCAAATAGAGTGATTTTAGATGATTTATTCCTGTGCTATTGTTATCCGAATTGTTTTCGGGAATGAAATTTTAGTAACTTTAGTCCTTCAATTACTTGGAAAAAATAATCCGACAGACATGAAAATACATTTTGTTATTGTTTTCTTGCTTCGCAGAAGGTCATGCAAATTTTTTGCTCAAAATGGCAGACGAAAAATTCGACATCCCGTCGAATTTGTTAAAATTAGCCTTTTCCTTCTTTCCTTATTTGAATTCTGATTGCCAATTTGCTTTCTTGGATAGTTATTCTATCTAAATCAATAGAGTCTGTCATGTATTAATCTAAAGAATTTAAATTCAGTGACCGTTAAGACGTGTTTCTGACAGCGGCACCCCGCGTCCTCATAATAGATAAAAATTCTTTCTTTTAAAAAAATCATCTATTAATCTGTATTAAACTAATACAAAAATATGAACATCCTATCTCAAGTATTTCTAGTACATTGACTGAATGGGTTAATTAGGCTTTCGATTAAATCGGATGAAATGATGAATGTGTCTGAATAGTTGTAGTATTTGATGAGAGCTTTTTAAATCACTAAAATTTTTAAAATTCCAGCAATTAGAACAGGATATTTGGACATTTAAAAATTCAATTTTTGACCCATTATGGCCCGGATCAGGGGGACTCGGTGCTTAAGTTTTCTTTTTAATCGAAAGCTCTAGGGCCCATACGAAAATTTTAGACGGATCCATGCCATGGAGGATGCCTTTGAAAAATGCTTTCAAAACATTCTAGATTCCAAAGACCACTTTGTCTGACAGATTGCTTGGTAAAAACATCCGAAAAAAAGAATAAGAAAAGCACCTCGTACTTCCCAAGTAAGTGAAAGGACCTGACGGATTTGGTATTGGAATGTGCTAAAAAGCGGCATTCTATAACAAAGATATAATTGCTGGATAGTGATAGGCTCCTAAGGGAATGAAATTGTAGAGACTTTTATCGAAGGGACATCCAGGGAATTTTTGGTACTTGAAGTTCCTGAAGTGTCACCCGGAAATAAAGTAGAAGATGGCAGAGAACATAGCCATTTAAACGTGCAAGTAAAACGTTGATGCAATTAATTTTGTCCAATATTTCAAGTAATTTTATACCACTTTTAATTTTTTTATCTCTTCAAAATGTGTTTTTTTCTTATTTCAGTGAATTTTCCAATTAATTGGTTATTTTTTTTTTCATATAAAAACTGGTAAAATTCTATTCAAATATTTCGCAAGAAATCTCATGACATTATGCTTTAAAAAAAAGTATTTATTCAATTTAAAAATGGATTTTAAATTGAATTTGTTCTCACTTCCCAAATTTTACCCCATGAGCTGAAATATTAAACTATTACATACAGATAGATAGATTGTATAGGGAGCATGGTTAAATCTGTGGACTGCAGACACCTCAGCTCTATTTGAGCCCCTTATGTCTACCCAACAAACCTTACTCCAATTCTTTTAAAACCTGGCTGAACTGCAGAACATCTTGAGCTGCCGCTCTTTTGATATCCTCCAGTGCCAGCACTTCTTTCTTAAAGATTTTAATTCTCTGGCTTGAGAATTTGGAACAATAACGTAAAATGTGTTCTACTCTTTCCAGACTCTCTCCACAACCCCTACAAGTTGAGGTAACGTCTACACCCAACTATGCAAGATGTGAATTTAGCCAGTGTCCTGTGTAAATTCCTATAATTGCCCTCAAGTTCCCTCTGTTAAGATATAACAGGAGTTTAATCCATCTATTACGGATTTCGCGAAACTACAGCCTTTCACATTATTCCAAAGTGCTGTATGCTCTATTCCTGTAATATTGGAAGTAATCTTTCCGTAATTCTTTTTCAACTCCCAAGACTGGTTCAGGGCCTATAAAGTCCTGATATACACCAATCTTCGCGAGTTTATCTGCTATTTCATTTCCTAAAATATCGTTATGACCAGGACACCACAGAAGAATAATATTATTATTCTCTGCTAATCTACAAAGATTAGTCCTGATCTCCTTAACAATTTTAGATGTTATATTAAAACTATTATACAGTAGGAGTAGACCCTCTCAAATTCGGGCATTTATGACCAAAATGTCACCCGAATTAGAGAGAAATTTGGGCGACAAACTTTTTGAAATGCAACGATTTTTTATTCATCTGCGTACACATATTGAGTTTACGTACACAAATATATTGTAAATATCATGAAAATACCTTAATAATGCAAAATCACATCAAAACTACAGTAGACTCTCACTCAATCGGCTCTTTTTCAATCGGGCGAAAAATTTTGTTGACAATTTTCACGTTTAATTATGCAGCTAATTCGCTCAAATTCGCTGTAGTTCTTCCTATTTTATCGTGATTCTTTATAATTGAGCGCTTTTTGTGAAATTTACAAAGGCTTTGACGCTCAATTCTATCGCTAAACCGGATGACATTTTGCGCCATATTCCCGATTGAGAGAGAGTCTACTGTAAGTATAACCATGGCAAATTTCAGCATATTTGCCTCATTTGATAATCATAAACTTGAAAAATGTCAACAAACTTTTTTTCAAAATTAACAGCTGCCCGAATTAAAAAGTAGCCCGATCTTAAAAGAGCCGAATTAGCGAGAGTCTACTGTATTTATATTTAAACTATTAAAATTGAGGAATTTTAATTTTGTTATAGAGCCTCCAGCGGCCTCTAGCGGATCTAAAGATGTCTATTATATTATTAGAGTGTTACAAGACAAACTTTAAAAAAGTTTGAGCCCGATCAGAGGACTAGAAATTTCCTGACGTTTACATTAGTTGAGATTAATAACAGTATCACCTTTGTCATTGGAGGAAAATTCACTTACCCTGGTGATTGGTCGGATTTGATGGCAGTCTTCTTGACTGCTTTGGTGCTCATCATCCAATTGGTGGCCTCCAGGTGATCAATTTCCGTGGCAGTGGTCAGAGTCTCGAGTGTCGGAAGTTTCCGGCTGGCCTCCTGGGCCTTTGCCGGATCAAACTGTGCATAGGCAATCACCAATTGAGCCAATATCTTCATATCAGAGGGATTTGTACGGAATAATTCCTCAAGACTGCTGGCAGCTGTTTCAGCTTCGCCACCGCGCAAATGGAAATCCGCTGCTTGCCTCCACATATCAGATAAATCTCCCACACTGACTTTATTCTTCTTGTACCATTCTACGGCATTTTTCAGCACTTCTGACGCTGCCTGTTTGTCATCCGTGCCTAGGAGCAGAGACACCAGAGCTGACACAACTCCTGGACGATACTTAGCTTCTCCTAGGGACTGGAGGACCTCCACAGCTCCTTTCTTATTCCCATTCATTAGCTGAAGCTGCACAATTGCAAATTTCAGGGAGAGATCACCCTGAGGATGTTTCTTGCCGTATTTCTCCAGCACCTCAATGGCCTCCTTGTATTTCTTCTCTCGGCTCAGCTGACACACGCGTATGAGGGTGGTCTGAAACTCAAGATCCGGATACTTTTGAATGAGCAAGGTGCATTGCTGCTGACACTGATCCGCCTGATTGGTGTAGAAGGCCAGCAGGCAATTGTTGAATGCAATATTCTTCTTCTGGCGCAGTGTCAGCTTATGCTCACAGGCTTCTGCCATGGCTGATCGCATTTTCTTCTTGGAATCAAACATATTCTGATCTTTATTGATGGCCACCATATTGTTACTGGCCACAGCAATCAGTGCAGCATCATTCTTTTTATTCTTCAGGGCATCCACATAAATTGCTGCTGCCTCCTTGGTTTTACCCTGCATCTGCAGACAATAAGCCAACTGAATTTTAATTATCGCCACTTCATCTTCAATATCCTCCTCTGTGGCACCATCTTCTTCCAGATATTCCCTGCAGAGTTTCTCACTCGTTCGCAATTTCTTTTCAGCTTCTGTGAATTTCTTCTTGCCAGCTATTAGGCATGCTCTGTTGTAGCAGAGCTCATAGGTGTCCTCACGAAAGTCAGGAATGTCCTTCTTGGATCCCTCAATGGCTAGATTTGCTGCCACTGCACTCATATTCGTGAGTCGTTCATCATCGTAATCATCGTGAGTGTTCTTCACGAGGTCTCTGTAGGCATCAAAACACTCCTCAAATCTCTCCAATCTGTACAGTACCTGAGCTCTGAGCTCCTTTAAACTAGCTGGAAGATCATCTCCAGCTACTGATTCAATTGTTTTCAGGGCATTCTCCGGCTGATTCAACCGATACTCGCAGTAAGCCTTCTCAAACACCAAGTCATGCAAACTTGGAGATTTATTGAGGAATTGCAGAGCCTCCTGGAACTTCGAAAGCTGGATAAAAGACACTAATTTGCACTGTTGGGCCTTTACTTCATTGGGAGCAACACTGAGAACTGCAAAAGACAGAAAAATCCCGTGTAAATAAGAAAAGTGCCTGGAAGGAGGAGAAACATTGAGGTTATCACTTACTCTTATTGGCTGTTTTAATTGCCTTCTCAAATTCACTATTTAGCCCATGTTTATTCAAATCATTGTACAAAGTCTTAATATTTGTCTCCTTATTGCCTTGTTTGGACATCTTTCCTCACACTTGGAGCAATTTTTGCTGGAGAAAAACACAAATGAAAATATCGTGAACTTTTTTCTTGCCACCTCCTCTCGCTCAATTTGACACCGTGTAATTTAACTTCAATACCCGCCACTAGTGGAAATATTGGCGCTGTTTGCCGCATGAAGTGAGCTACAATTCAGCCCCACATCGGAGTTTCCACCCAAAATTTTACAAAAGAGCAGTCCATGAAGAAAAAAAAAGAAGTAAATTTTCCTGAACGCCAGTCGTGATTTTCGTGAATGTTTACAAAATTGCCGGACGTTCTAGCTGCCCAAAACCTGTGCGTGGATTGCCGAGCACGTGCAGTGAATGGAATTAGTGAGAAATTTGGATGTTTGGGCAGTGGAAAATAGTGATTTTGTGGTCATATAATAAAGTGAATTTGTAGCGTTCTGCGCCGCCATTATTGCAAAAAATTCTCCATTGGGAGAAGAGCCTACGGCCCAAGAGGAAATAAAATAATTTTTGGGTGGTTTCCCTGGGTGGAAAATGCAGCTGGAATAGGGGTGTAGTGGTGTGGTTGAGAAAGTTTTTCGTGGGGAAAAAGTGTGTGTGAAAAGTTGAGAAAGGTCCCAGGCACCAACGATGGAACTGGAAGAGTTGGAGAACATAAATAAGAATGACTTCCTACCACTGTTGCCGCACAATATCAAACAGGAGCTCTTCGACAACAATGAGACAGGAAACTTGTGCGATAGTGTGGAAAAGCAGGTAAAAAAAAAGGAAATTCCCACTGAGATTTTTATCCTCAATTTTTATCAGAGAAAATCCGAAAGTTGAGCATTTTGTGAAGGCACAACTTTCGCAATTTGGCCTACACACATGCCTTTTTAATATACTTTCTCTTTGACTTTCTGTCTCTTTTCTCTCATCGACTCTCGCGAGGGAAGAGGCTTTCACACACCATTGGGTGAAATGCACCCATAGAAGAGACCACGGAGTAAAAGCCCACAAGTCTCAAATAGAGCTTACGCCCAGGAATGATTTTCTTGTTAACCAACTTCGCGAGTCTGATCAAATTGGGGCTTAAATTGCGTGACCTTGGGAAAGAGTACAAAAAAAAATAACTCAAATTTGCCTGCAATTCGCGAAAGATAACAATAAAATCACTGCTATCATGTGTGCTTATCGGAAATATCAAAGTT
The DNA here is from genome assembly GCF_024763615.1 of Phlebotomus papatasi. Taxonomy (NCBI): domain Eukaryota; kingdom Metazoa; phylum Arthropoda; class Insecta; order Diptera; family Psychodidae; genus Phlebotomus; species Phlebotomus papatasi. The sequence continues at coordinate 60,621,662 of NC_077222.1, forward strand.
TGTGAGAGGTTTTTGTGTCTTCCAATTTGTGATGTTTAAATAATAACATTTCCAAGGATTTTTACCCAAATACCAGAGGCGTAACAAAATCCTTCACCCCTTTTCTTTCAAAAGCCCCCTTTGAACTACTTTAGTAAAAAATCAATTTTAAATTTAAATTTTATAGGTACCCTATAAACAAATTAGTTTATTAAACCATCTGTGCTTTTTGCGTATTTTGGAAATAATGAAGAGTAATTAAGTGTTTAGAGTAGGGGAGGATGGGATGCTTCCTTCCGGAATTATTTTTGAAAATACTAATTTATTGACTAATGGGATTAATAATCTGTCAAACATTTAAACATTTTTCAAACACAAACTAAAACGAACTTAGGTAGTTTAAATGTGGGTCATTTTCTTTACTTAATGGATTTTTAATCTTTTAACCCTTTAAGGACGAGTGGGACACCGGTGCCATCAAAACAAAACCATTTTTTCTGAGTAGAGGTCAAAATAACTTACTATCATTAAAAATAATGGTTTTATTTTTGGCACCCCGGTGTCCCACTCGTCCTTAAAGGGTTAATGACGATTGGAACATCGGTATCCCATACAGAAAATGATTTCCTGAGTACTTAAATAATTTTTTTTAAGTTTGTATATAATCGTAAATTAGAAATTTGTAAAAATCCAGGATATTTTTAGCTAATTTATAACCATTTCTAAAATCTCATAGTGCTGAATGAATTTTTAAATTTTTCATATTCAGATTTTTTTTTTTAAGAAAATCCCCTTTTACCGGTTCTCAACTAATTTGAACCGACTTATAAATCACTCAAAATATTTCCCAAAATACACCTCACGAGTAATTTAATTGAATTTCGTATAAAAATAATTTATCGGGTATAAACCGGTTCATTACCGATTCAAAATCGATTTCAGTTTCAAAACCGATCGGTTTAGTTTTGTCATAAATTCCAAGACCTTTCCAACGAGCCCAAACATGACCCCATTCGCTTGATAAATGCTCTCTCTAGTGTCTTTTTTAACCTTTTTTCATCAAAGGACGAAATATTCGCCTATGGGTAATCTCTAAAACATATCCAAAAATAAAAAAAAAATCGCACAACGCGTTTTCGAGCAATCCCAAAAAAACATGGTTTTGTAGGGGAAGGGGAGGGGTGGAGAAAAAATGACGGGCATGTTAACGATCCTTGAGTCCACTTATGGGGGGGGGTCCCCCGAAGGTCCCAAGTGGCTATCTCAAGCCGTTTGGCCTCTAGAGCTGGCGACAGTCGGACGGACAGACTGACAAACAGCGTGACGACAATACTCAGAAATTGTCTGATTTGATGAGAAAAGTGGTCTCTAGGGTGTGGAATGTGGAAATTTTTGGGGGAGTGAAAAAATCGAGGGATTTACTGCTCTCTATGTGGAGTTCGAGCAATAATAATTACAAGGACCAGCTTCATTTAGAAGTAGGCGAAAATAGTTCAAAGTAGCCGCCCCTAGGCGAAAACAGTTCAAAGTAGCCGCCCCTAGGCGAAAACAGTTCAAAGTAGCCGCCCCACCTTCCCCTACACATGCATAATTATTTTTCATTAGAGTGAAAATTATCTTGCATTAGTATTGCCAGATAAAAATCTTAAATTTTTGGGCTATTTTTGTTCCTATTGTGCCTAGAGGTATAAAGGCTAGCAACTCCGAATCTATTGGGTTTTTTAAAATTTGTAGTTACACTTTTTCTTGATTTTGCTTGGTTTCATGTTTATTGTTGATTTTCGGTCAGAGAAAAGCATCTCCTCTTTTAGTTAAATAACACTGTGCAACAAAATGAAACTTTTTTTCTTGGGATGGAAAATAATGAGTAGTTTCTTGTTCCTTGGTATGTCCTGAACATTTCTCCCGAAGAAACTTGTGGTCCATCACGTCAAGTTTCTGAGATATCTTAAGAAAAAGATCTTTAAGAAATTTTTCGAAATATTTGAAAAAGAGTTGTTTATAATCAATAACGGTACATCCTAGGATTTGGTATCAAAGGATAACTCAAGGATGTGTAGAGGAGGATTCAAGGACATTTTTCCTGGAACATCGCATATCCCTATCCATCATTTTTTAGATTTCCTTCATAAACTCCTAAATATCCTCCAAATACATGAAAAGGATTCGTGGGACGACTTGAATCCTTTACAAAAATAGTCTCCTAAATATCTCATAGGGTCGTAAAATATACCGTTATCCAGAAATTACGTATTTGAATGACTTATGAACCACAGAATTTTCTCTCAAAAATTCATTATTTTATTTCATATCTTAACAACATGCACTATAAGCCAATAAGACCTCGATATGGCATCGATCGGGCTCAAATTTTAATATGGTATAGCTGGGCCTTAGATCTTGCGATCAATACTAAACATAAGGTCCGCCGATCCCCCTGACCCGAGCTAAAAGGGTCCTAAAAAAAATTCTTCAAATGGCCATAACTCCCGTTCTAATTGTCAGAATTTAAAAAGCGAAATCAACGAGAAATGTGCTTAAATTGAGCTATTCAGTACTGATATTTTCTGTAAGCCAAATATTCCAAAAATAGGGCTCAAAATTTTATTATTTTTTATTTTACATAATCCTTCCTCGAATCCCTTGAAACTTTAATAATAATAAATATTATAATAAAAAATTCAAGCTTTAGTTTTTTTTATTTTAGAAAATAGTGAATATTGAAATTTTCGTTTCGATAAATTTTGCCCCAGTCTCCCTTATTTGTTACAAGTGTTATTACAAGAATTAATCAACCTCACCATTTTATGTCTTCGAGATAATCTACACTATTTTACGCCATACAATAAAAACTTATAAATATTGGGCTGATGGCTAATATCAAAAAACAAAAACATTGCTAAAAGATTATGTGTCAGGTTAAGGGTTATCTTTAAAAAAAAAGATCTATTTGAATTCAAAAGTATATTATCGCAGTATAAGGATTAAGAGACGATTTCAATTCGCCTAAAGATTACTCCTTGAAATGTTGGTAATGTTTTGAATCATGTTGAAGTTTTAAAAAATGCAAATAAAATTAAAGAAATTAAGGTTTAAAATATTATTAAAAAAGAATGTAGTTATAATAATATATTACCTTTCTAAAAAGCAGACTAATAAAATTATTTCTTGTGAATCGGATCCTTGACTCATGAATTTTAGAAATTTGCAAACTCTTAACAATTAGAAACGTAAAAATATATATTTTTTTAAATAGATTCAAGTAATTATTAAATATAATAATTTTTAGTTTATCCGAAGATAAAATGTATTTAGATTGTATTTTGATATCAAATATTTTAAACTTTTAAATATGTATTTAAATCCATAAGACAGTTCTATTTGGAATTTAAGGCCTAATACTTTTGACCAATATATCCATATCAATTGATGCTGTATTCTGAGTAGGAAATTAACCATTTAACTCTTTCGCGTCCCACTTTTATTCAGCAGATGAATTCATGTAAAATTGAGTTTTTCCTAATACTTTATGATCAAATATAATAGTTCAGAGAGGAAAAAAATTTTCCATTGCGTGAAAACTCGGAAAAACCACGGGTCACATATGACCCTGTTGTCCTCAAGGGAAGTGTACATACCATTTTCAAAATCTATATTACGGGCTTTCTGAGAGTTTTTTTGCTTGAAGTTGTTAATTTGGCCAAAACCATGGCAAACTGGATTGTCTTGATGAACACTGTACTCCTGGTGTTCAAGGAATCTTCCTGGTAATCCCTTGAACAGTCACTGTCACAATATTTTGAGTGGTATTTGACAAAAATAAACTTATCCACATATTTATTCACACACAATACAATTGCACAATATGAGACGCTTGCAGAATACTCTAAAATATTGCAAAATATGTTATAATTCATCAGATATAAGATGAAATGTCTAGGAGCAAGATGTCCCACCTGCATTTCACAAAGAAAAACAATGTCCCAACTACATTTCGCTATAGGTTTGGGACGAAAACACTGTTACCCTTGGGGACAATAGGGTCATATATGACCCGGAAAATCCTGCAAGCTTTTCTGGAAAATTGAGAGTAGTTTATTATATCAAAATATGCAATATACAATCTTTAGATATTCTATTTTGTGTTTCTAAAGAACTTTTTGCTGAAAAAAATAAATTAATATAAAAATTTTTGAAAAAAAAAGTCATTTCACAAAGTTCGAAATTAGTGATTTTTGATCTCAAATATTTTCTTTTCCTGAATATCTGGAGTTTTGAGAAAATTAACCAAGAGTCTTACATCCTTCTATTATGATGTCGTGCACAAACCAATAGATTTCAATTAATGTAAATAGTCAAAAAAAATTGTTTTTTCCCCGGGTCATATATGCTCCTAATGACGCGAAAGAGTTAAAACTTAATTTCAGAAGATTTTTTTGAAGAAATGATTATAGAAATTATGAAATGCTATTGGTCCGTTAACATTTTCGACATTCAATCCTATGACTTGCTGTTACGCAATTTAATATATTCGAGAATTCCGCACAACTTGTCTGATAAAATTATTCATATTACAGTCATATATTGCAAAATTTCTGAAGAGAAAGTTGTCAATTAAATCAAAAAATAAAATTAGTAAAAGGGGTTTTTACTAAATTTAACCAATTTCAACTGAATTCAATAGCTGTAACTTCTTGATAGACAGAGTCACTGCAAACTGAAAGTGCACTTGCATATGGGAATTTTCTCATGGGTTTTCATATATAACTATCCCCCTTTCAGGTGGACAACCTTCCCAGCAAGGGCACATCCACCATCCCCTCGAAGTGCGTTTGGTGTTCACAGACACTCAGCGGCACGGACAATCCCAAATTGCTGGAATGTCTGCATGTTGCATGCTCTGCCTGTGTCACCACCAAATTCTCCGAGCTCGATCGTGCCCTTCCGCCCCTTGTGCACTGTCCCGTGTGCAATATGGCCAGCCAAATGGAGGGTATTATTGACAATCAATTCCTAATAGAGCAGATTACATCGACGGATGAACTGCAGAATAGTGGAAATCAGGAGGCTGATACGAAGGCAGTTATAAAATGTAGTAGTTGCAGTGATGATGCCAATGCAACATCGTGGTGTGTAGAATGTTCTGAGTATATTTGCGATAGTTGTGTACAGGCTCATCAACGCTTGAAGATCACCAAGGATCATACGATAAAGCCAAAGGAGGAGGCAACAGCTGAAAGTCAAAATAGTAGTTCAACGGGGAAAAATCTCATGTGTCCGGTGCATTCGCAGGAGAAATTGTCGTTATTTTGTGAGACATGCGAAAAGTTGACATGTCGTGATTGTCAGTTAGTTGATCATCGTGATCACAAGTACAAGTTTGCCCATGAAATTGCAACGGAGACACGCAATAATCTCAATAGTCTCTTGAGTGAGATTAGTTACAAGCGTGTTCTCCTAACTAGCGCCATGAAGGTAATTGACGATAGACAGAGCCTGATTGCGGACAAAAAGAAGGAATTGATAAAGGACATCACAAATATGGTGCTGAAAATCACGAATACGGTAAATTTACGAGGGAAGCAACTGGTAATGCGTCTCAATGAAGTTTGTGACAGTAAGCTCAAAGTGTTGAATGAGAAGAAGGATGCACTGCAGCAGTTATCGGGGCATACAGATCACTGTATTGATTTTGTGCAGAATGCCCTGGATAAGGGTAGCGATAGTGCTGTCTTGTTCAGTAACAAGACACTAGCACGACATCTGCAAAAGGTCAAGTGTCAGCGTGCAGATATTCCCAATCCTGAGATCCCTGTGCGAATTCAGGTGCAACTGAGCCAAGTGAATGAACTCCAGAAAGTTATAGCGCAATTGGGTACGATCATTGTGGATGGTAAGGCATATCCACCGATGATACAGAACTCAACACCTCCGGTGAGTGGTCCTGTGCCAAGTCGTCAGCAACCAAGTCCAACCATGGCACCACCAATGCGTCCGGGAATGGGACCACCACCGGGCCTTCCGGGTGCACCAAGTGGACCATCGGGCTATAATCAAAATGGACCACCAATCTACAATAGTACATCACCCAATCCGGCATTTAACAATATGCAACTAAATAGGCAATTCTCCCAAGATGGACCAACTAGATTCCCCAATATGGGACTGCCAAATCGTCAGGGACAACCTCATGTTAGCTCATCGACACATCCACAGAATATGGGTAAGTAAAAAAGTACTTTTATTCAATTTACTTTTCATTTAATTAGCATTATTCATATAAGAATAAAAAGGGGGCCTTTTCATCTTTTACAGAGACATTCTCTTTTTTCGGGCTTTACCATACAATTTCAAAAGAAAACGCCACCTGAAAAAAAGTAGTTAACTTGAGAATTGAATAATATTGTTGGTTTTTTTCAATGCGAAATTGATTTTCCAGGAAATTATGAAAAAGCATTGAAATTTAGTGTTTTTCTTGAAGAAAATAAAGTAAACTAAAAAAAATAGATTATTTTAGACATATTTCAGCTGTACATATTTAATTATTAATGTTTACTTTAAAGACTATTGAGGTATTCAGCTTGCAATTTGGGTCAGAAAAATGCATATTCGAGCTTTTTAATTAAAAATAAGCAAGTTTTAATATGTCAAGCTTGCGAATTTTGTAACAAAATTAATGAAAAACAACATTTTTACTTCCCCGTTTTATCTTGTTCTTTTTTAATTGGTAGATTTTTTTCATTTATTTATTTATTTTACTATTTATGGATTAGAAGCTCAATAGGGGCTTGGGTTACTAAAGGGAAATCATTAGATTTTTTAATAAAATGTGAGTGTACACTGAGAGAAATCCGAAAAAATTAAAATAACATCCCGGAAATGTTAATTTTACATCGCATTATTGATCCAAAATCGGTGTAAACATTATGCTTTTTTGGTGTATTATGGGTTAAAATAACCCTTTTTCATGTTAATTTTACCCTTAAAAAGGTGTAAAATTAACATTAAAAATGTTGATATATTTTTACACCTAAAAAGTGTTAAAGTTACGAGGAAAAAAAGTTAATCGCACCCCCTTTTTTTCTCAGTGTAGAGTTTAAAATACATTTTAAATTCCTTTCTAAAGTTTAATGTAGTTAACCCTTTAAAAACGAGTATTGTGCATCAGAAAAAAATAATTTTTCTGATTGTCATTTTCTCTGAAGTCTTAACTGACTTCATAACTTTATGATACGGAAAACCATTCACTCGGTTATGCCTCGTTAATAATAATAACTTTAGATAGATGAATATAGGAAAAATATTGTTTGTGGGTCACCGATGACCTAATCCTCCTTAAAACGTTAAAGAGGAAGTCTTATGTAAAATTATAAAATAGTAGGGTAGATGAGGGCGATTAGCTAGCAAATAATTTTTTTTTTACTATAATTTGTGAATAAAGTTTGAATCAAACTGTTAAATATTTCAATGAGTTAGAGAGAGGGATACTTAGGGTGAAAGGAACACCTATTGATACTATAAGAACTCGAGTCAGGACTTATTGACACCCTAATCTGTACCATTTGGATTACAGTAGACTCTCGCTAATTCTGCTCTTTTAAGATCGGGCTACTTTTTAATTCGGACATTACTTCGTTAGTTAAATCAGCATTTGTTGTAACTTCATTTTTGCGATTTTGAGATATATACATATTTGGAATCGGCGTAATTTTGTTTATTAAACGCACTTGAGAAAAAGAAACTTTTATAAGCCCAATCAAAATTATTATAAACAAAAGCACTTACGCGTAATTTATAAAAATTTATCAGAATTTGTCGTAACTTCCATTTTTAGGGCAGTTACGACAAATTTTCTTACAAAATTTTCAGTAATCAACATTTGCACTAACTTCTTTTGCTCGTTTGCATAGCTTGTAATTTGCAGCAAAAATGTGATATTTCTCATTAAAACTTTCACAAACTCTTCTAAATATCCAAAGACAGTCCGAATAATGCAACATTACATCGTTTTAATTCGATATTTGTGTGAAAAAAGTGAGGAAAAATCCCTGCTCATCTGTCATTAATTCAAAACAAAACAAACGACTAAAAGCTTTTAGTGACAGGGATAACAGTTTAATTGACTAATTTAGTTAAATAAAGGTGCTTATTATCACTAGAGTAATTGAAATTGATATATTGTGTTTTTGAAAATTGTCGTAACTTCCAAGATCTTCATACATTGGAAGATGCGGCTTTATAAACGATGGAAGTTACGATAAAATCTTATTGTGTTTCTTCTAACATATTTCTCAATATCGCAGCTTTAAAATAATTTTATAAAGATTTTCTCGAGTTAACTTACAATTTATTAGTGCCAGTTTTATTATTTTGACTCAAAATATGGCATTCGGTCGGGTCTCATTTTTCATCCATAAAATTTCATCTCATGAAAAGTTGTCAAAAGGAAGTTACGGCAAATGCTGATTTAACTGACGAACAGTTACATTTGAAAAAAGTTTGTTGTAATTTTTGAAATTTGATTACGATTATCAAATGAAGCAAATATGCTCAAATTTGCCATGGTTTATCTTAGTTTTGATGAGATTTTGCATTATTGAGGGATTTTCATGAAATTTACAATAAATATAAATGTGTGAACTCAATATGTGTATGCAGATGAATAAAAAATCGTTGCATTTCAAAAAGTTGGTCGCTCGAATTTCTCTCTAATTCAGGTGAAATTTTGGTCCCAAATACCCGAATTTGAGAGAGTCTACACAAAATTTGAACATTTATCCTTATCGAAAACCGTAAATTAATGAAAAAAACGCAATATTACTTACATTTTATTATCTCGTCCTTAAAGGGTTAAAATTTAAAATATCAGTCCTAAAACATTATTTATTCGGCATTTTTGTATATGCCAATTAGTACAGGGGAAGGCTCTTCGACTTCGAACACTTCATATATTTCCCATATTCCTTTAACGAATCTATCTAATAGCAATATATTTTAATAGCCAGTTTTAAGTCTTTCGGGACCGCGGTATATGTAACAAGTCAATTTTTTGACCAAAATAGCTCAGTTCAGTATTTAATAGATATTTGTAATCATACACAAGTTTATCGATTTTAAATAGTTCAAAATCAAATGAATTGTTTTTCCCAGAATATCCATATTTTACTTTGAGTACTCAGAGTCCCACTCTGAGGGCATACAATGGGTCAAGTGGTAGAGCACTCGCTCTATGATGCAAGTGTCCTGGGTTCGAATCCTCTTTAGATCACCAGGAATTTGTCTGGCGTTGAAGGTGTTCGGATTGCATCCAGTGAGCTTCACTACATTTGATTCCCACGGGCATGGGACTGACAACCTCATCCCGTACAAGAAAAATAATAATGCATGTCGAGAAATCCCCATTCGGGAAGGCTTTGTTGCGTCTTGGAATGTTGTGACAGCATTATTATTACTCAGAGTCCCAAAAGAGATGAAAGAGTTAAGTCACACATTTGCTGAAAAAAATGTTCTAAGCTAGAGTATATGCGAAGCCTGAAAGCCTTCCCCTACGTAATTCGTTTAACAACATCTGCAAAATTAATAAAAAGAAAGTCTTATTCCAAGCATTATTAAATAATGGTCGGATCGACACAATTATCGTACACTGAGAGAAATCCGAAAAGTTAAAATAACATTCCGGAAATGTTAATTTTACCCTGCACTGCAGTATTGATCCAAAATCGGTGTAAATATTATGCTTTTTAGGTGTATTATGGGTTAAAGTTAGCTTTTTTCATGTTAATTTTACATTTAAAAAGGTGTAAAATTAACATTAAAAAATGTTGATATATTTTTACACCTATAAAGTGTTAGAGAAAATAAAGCCAATCGCAGTCTCTTTTTTTCTCAGTGTAGTTTTTGCCCACAATTTTACTAAACTAATTTGAATTTTGTTTCATATGGTTCCGGCACACCTTTTAGACCAAGAAAATTTCATGAAATCAAAATTCACATCCTTTTCTTTCCCATGAACTTTGCATATGTCTGTCTCATTCTTTCGCATACCAAATTCGTTTGAGCTAATTTGAATTTGGAGTGATGTTTAAGAGAAGAAGAAGAGTGCGAGAGAACGAGATAGACATATGCAAAACAAGTGAGAAAGAAGGGGATCCGAATTTCGACTTTATGAAATTTTCCTGATCTAAAAGGTGTGCCAGAGCCAATATTAAGTAAATTTTAATATAGTTTTTACTCTTAGAAAAATAATTTGGGATATTTAATTGAACTGCAAAATTATTTAGAAGTAAATCTATGAGAAGCAAATCTGTAACGAACTTTTCTGTTGCAGACATAAGTTTACGTGGCTTACTGAACAATCAAGGTGCTGGACAAAGTCCATGTCACAATATGGGAGGATTCAATGCTCCGCCAAGTTACAATGCATCACAACAGAGTGGCCCACCGCAGGGTTTGCCCCAAATGCGTCCACCCTACCTAAGTGGACCGCCAGGGCATCAGAGTTACAATCAGAATCAAACGGCTGGTAGTGGAAGTGGGGTAAATAATAATCCGGCCAATTTTATGGCTGCCAATGGACCTCGTTTCCAGAACTACCAGCGTATGCCACAGTCACATTCTTCGGGGGCTATGCAGCAACCTCCTCCAGCTCACAGATCAATGCTGCAGAATGTGAGTTAACTGTGTTTCCATTGGGAGCAGGATGGCGGTTTTATGAAGAAAATTTTTGGTTTTGCAGCAATCTGGAGCAATGAGCTACAATCAACAGCAACAGCAACAGCAGCAACAACAACAGCAACAGCAACAACAGCAGCAATACAATCAAACACTACAGGCCCAACAGATGCGATTGATGCATTCAGGTGCCAAATGGCATATTCCACAATCGCTGCAGCAACAACAGCAGCAGCAGCAGCAACAGAATCAAAATGGCTTTGCTGGGCCATCGGGACAGTTTATGCAGCAATTCAATTTGCGGCAGGATTCATTTAAAATTTCACTGAAATCACCGCCAATTGTTAAAAATCCAGCACCTAATATCACCATTGGGTCCACCAATGTCATCCCCAATGTAACATCAACTAACCCCAAGACACCGAGCCCAAGTACAGGCCTCAGTGATGTAAGTTGCAAAGTATTTCTTTTTGCCTCTTTTTTTTCGTTGTCGATAAATTGAAAATTCCCCAGTTCGTAGATTAGATCATTCAAGTTGTAGAGAGAAACTGATTAGAAATTTAAATGCAATATATCGAGAATTCACGTGGCAATCAATTAAAGTGGGGACAATAATTGAATTGATTTATTTTATATTTACAAAATGTATGACTATAAGTATCATCGGAATAAGAAATGGTTTCCTTCTTTACGATGGGGTTTTTCTGTGGCCTTTAGTAGCTTCCATTGATGAATATTTTTTGAGTAATCCTTTGTAGGTATTTCTATTACCCTTTCAATTATAAATCTTAATTGTAATTGCATGTTAAGCTTTGCTAAGCACTAAATACCTTTGCATTTCTTCGGGAATTCTTCCACGCGTGAAAAAACCTCTAGGTCTTATTCACAATATGAAAAAGTTACTCATTTTAAAAGTTAGTCTATTGACTTAAATTTCCTCAGAAAGAGTCATAATATAGAAAAAATTGAATTGTGCGAAGCTTCAGTCGTCCGAAGTTAGCACTCTTTCCCCTATTTGTCTAAGATTTATTCATATTTAAATAGTTTTTTTTTAATAAAAAATTGCAGTTCTTAATTTATTTCTCAATAATTAAGAATTACTTATTAATTAATAATTAATTATTACTCATTTTATATTATTTTTCTTCGCCTTTATTTGAGAACTCAATTTCTTAGACAATTCCAAAAAAATTAATAATCGAGATTTTCCAACTGAAAATCTATGAAGTTAGCGTCGCCTATATAAAAGAAATATGAAATGAAATGCTAACTAACTAAATACAAATTTTATTTATTCTACGAGTGTATAATTGAGTAGTCAAAAGATAAATTGTTTAACAAAAACTTCAAATTTTCTATTAAAATTTTATGCTAGCGTATTTAGTAAGAAATGTTGAATCCGATGTAATTATTTGATTAAAATACTGCTCTAAAAATGCCTAAAATAATAAATTTAAAGTAACTAGGAGAAGCTTGTGTAGCTTCGTACGGAAGATGATGTCCGAATTTTAGGATTTTTTTTAATGAATGCCACGCAAGCCGAATCAATTATACCATGATGTCAAAAAATCTCTTGCTTATTAGGTACGTAATTCCACCTCACCAAGTCCTTAGAAAATCTTTAGATTTTCCTCTAGAGGAAAATTAAAATTTAGTGGTGATTTTAACGAAGCTGCTCTGATTTGTTCAGCTTCATACAAAATTTGGCCAGCTATGTATACGCCACATTTTCACCGTATACACTGCACCGTGCACAACAATTTGCACATTAATTTTTAGTTCCAACAATTAAAAAATTGATTTTAAGCTTTTTTTCACATGTTTTTGTGACACTTTGAAAACCATTGAAGTGCGCGAATAGTTTTCGTGAAAAATGTTGAATATCTCAATTTTCCTATGAACTCATTCAATGCAATATCTGGATCAGTCAAATATTCCAGAGCGGCGTGCACGGTGTGACGCATAACATTAGGAAATCCCTAAATTCGGTGGTCAGTAATATTGAATGATATTTTACGAAGCTGCAAAAGTTCAATTTTCCTGAACTGCTGAGGTGGCAATCTTTGTGAAATTTCATTTTTCCTACACAAGCGTAGAGAATTTACTTCAATATGGACATAAATTTATCTAGTGTGTAGGGGTTATAACAGCAGCAGTAATACAATATTACTTTACGGCTCATTTATTTCTTACTTATTGAGTAAAAATCGATTTTAGTGTAAGTGGCGAAAAGTGATTAATTAATTTTGAGTATACAGTAAAGCCCGGCTATAGTCCATATTTGGTTCCAGATTTGACACTTGGATCGCACTATAGTCCATGTCATTTTTTAAAATAATCAACGACTTTTAGTATTGAAATTGTTCGACGGCTTCCACATTCTTTGCGATTGTGGTACTTGTCCCCGCTCTCTTCAATATGGATCACAATTATCACAACTACTCAATTAAGTTTGCCAAAAATATTAAAATATTTATGACAACATTGCATGTCGCGTATACTAAAAAACATAACCTAACTTAAAATCAGTCTTTTGAAATCAACGGTCTATATATTGTGGACTATAGAGCGATGGCCTATAGCGAAGCTCTACTGCATAGTGAGTTGAGTGGACGAAATTATCAGAAATTAAATGAATGAGATGTTTTTAAAAGTCTTGAAATTGATTAACAACCAATTTTATTGGGTTTTTTTAAATCTTATTTTATACAAATTATAAAATAAGTGACTTTCTTTAAAATTAAAATATACTATTTTAAATACACTGGAAACCAAAAATAAACAAAATTTTGCATGCACAACACTGACTTCAGCGAGCACATAAAACCTAAGCCGATATTAACAAAGCCTTAAAAATTTAATAATAATAATAAAATCTAATTGATTATTTCTCATTAATATTAAATCATAAGTCAAAATATCTCTAAAAACCTTTCCAGATAAGAAATTAGAGAAGTTAAGCCACTTGGCTAAACTTTAAGTTTGTAGCCCGTATAATGCAATCTTAATGAAAGCCTAAGAAATCGCCGTTTGTGTCAACAATTGTCGTAACTTCCTCGGTACTTAAATCAAAAGTTCTACTTTAAAATTTGTATTTCCCTGTTATTTATAAGAATTGCTAATTTAGGGATTGTATTCCAAATGAGTATTCTTATACTCAAAAATTCTCAAACCAGAAAATTATGATTTTTATAAAAGAAGTGCTATAATTGCAGGATGTCAAAAGAGCAGCAGCTCAGGACATTCTGCATTTCATCTCGTTATTAAAAGAATTGGACTAAGGTCTGTTGGTTAGATATAAGAGGCTGAAATAGTGTCTAGGTGTCTGCAGTCCACAGATCGGACCATGCTTCTGTCTGATCCAAACGACGATGATATGCTAAAAGTGTTAAACCATTGAAAGGGCTACAAATCGTGTGGGCTATTATACATTAAAGAAATGTGTTTTGATGCAAACCACAGACCCTTATTTACATTTTTTTTACCTTTAAAAAGTAACTCTCCAATAGAATGGAAAATTCAACGATTAATGACTGAAGTTTATGCTAATTTTTTCAAATTGTACGGGTTCTCACAATTCCAGACGGTTTTTGTGCCCAAACAAAATATGCAAATGAATATAAAGTTTATTGATTTGTTGTCATATTGTGGCGTACTAAGGGATCAAAGAACAATATGATAAGACAAAAATGCCCAAATTTTTTTAGGTGATTTGGAGAAAATGAAATGACTTTTAGAGAAGGAAATCCTTATCACAAAATCACTTGGATTATTTTTGTTTTCTTTGAGAATGTGAGAATTCAATTGCAAATTCTCTTCTTGCTTTTTGAATTTCAGCAGAATTCAAAAGACTCAGCTGACTCAATTGATAAATTGTGTGAGGAATCAATGAAAGATCTCATGACGACAATTGCCAAGTTAGATTCTAATGGTGTACAAGTCTTGCCGGAAGGACGTTCAAAGGCTACATCGCCTCTTGTTCACAGTTCCACGGATATGTCAGCGGCAACAGATGGTGCGTTTATGCTCATTTTTTTTTGTTTTGGAAAAGAGAAATTGAGAAAATGACTTTGAGAGGATTTTTAATAATTAAAAAAAAAATGTCCTTTATGTTATGTTAGACAAAAATAGCCAGAAGGACGATCCAAATGAGGATTGGTGTGCAGTTTGTCTCGATGGGGGTGAACTGATGTGTTGCGACAAGTGCCCCAAAGTATTCCACCAGAATTGTCATATTCCATCAATTAGTAATCTCCCGGATGAAAGTGAGACATGGCAGTGTTTGCTGTGCTATAACTTTGCCGATATGCCCCTGGAGGCGCCGGGTGAGAAGAGAACTGGTGATTTGAGTATGCGAGAAATGAAAATAATGCAGCGCATTGTCCTGGAGATGTACTGTCAGTATGAGATAAGTTTGGCTTTTAGAGAGCCAGAACCACTTGCCAATGAGGAATTTTACAATATGATTAGCAAGTATGATCAAACTATGATCTACAAATTGATTTTCTTGTTTTATTTTTTCTATAAAATCACTAATATTTCCTTTGCAGTCCCATCTGTTTAGATGACATAAAGGCAAAGCTGGACTTATCCAATCCTGAGCACTATACAGATGTACAAACATTTGTCAATGATGTAAGACTCATGTTCAAAAATAGTCTCCTCTACCATCAGGTAATTATTTTTTTCACAGTCTTTGTATTTTTATTGAGATTCAGGCAATTAATTCGAAGTACAATGATTTCCAGGAGAAAAATTTAGTGACAAAAATAATAGATTTTGGGCGTGAATTGGAACAATTCTTTGAGCAGCAAATGATGAAGTGGCTACCCAGCTACAGTCATCGACAGAGTGACGATGACGAAAGATTTCAGTGCCCATTGAAGCGAATGAGAAAGATAATTGAGGAATGAATAGCGTATCACTTCCTCCATGATAGTGATTAACATTTTTATCCCAGAAAGTTTTAATTTGACTTTCAAATTTTACAAAGAAAAAAAGAAAGAAAGAAAATACAAAAACAAAATCACAAAAAACCCGGAGGAAGTGGAAACTCAAAAGCTATTTTTTCTACACAAAATAAAAGTAAGGAAAAAGAAAAAACAAATAAAATACTTGAGAAAAAATGACATCAAGCAATAATTGTTGAGAATAGAATTAAAAAAGAAAGAAAAAAAGAAAACAAAAACAAAAAATATATAGTGAAACATTAGAAATGGAAAAGTTTTACAAAGCACACTTCCCAACACATAAACACATACACCGAATTCATTGCACATTATAATGTTAGTTAACCGTATACGCATTTCACTTAATCAACATTATATAGAAATGAAATAAAAAATCATTGTAGTCTATCGATAGAATATCTTGATAATACAAAAGAAAAAAAACATATAGATAGCTGTAGGTATAGCTTATATACTTAAAGAGAAAATAATGTATTTGACAAAAACATGACAATTCACTGAGAGATATCATCTCCTTTGTTAGTTTTTAGTAAGGATCAATCAGTAAGAACATAAGATTTAGATTAAGCACAGATTTAAAAGTTATTACCTCTGTGTGTTTGCATACTTTTTTTCCAGATTTAAGTTCTTAATAGGTTTTTATTATATATATTTTTTTTCTATTTCCCGGAAATGTATCTTTTGGGATTCCTTTACAGAAACCTATAATTTATTTTTGAAATCTTATATTTTGCAGGAAGGCTGTTTGCAAATAGAATTTACTGTTTATTCCACCTAAAAAAAAAACAGCTTTTAGTAACTGAGATCCTTTACAGGTGTCCTCGGAGTGCTTAGAAATCTTGAGTGCTTGCAATTCGAAATGCGTGAAAATTTGATTTTGATTCACGTCGAGAAATTTTTTTTTCGTTTCATCTACTGAAAACATTTAGCTCGATGCGATTCCTTTTACCCCTAAGATTCAACTCAAAATCGAATTTTCACGCATTACGAGTTGCAAGAACCCCGAATTGCACGCATTTCGAGGTTACATGTAAAGAAACTTAGC
Source organism: Phlebotomus papatasi (assembly GCF_024763615.1). Taxonomy (NCBI): domain Eukaryota; kingdom Metazoa; phylum Arthropoda; class Insecta; order Diptera; family Psychodidae; genus Phlebotomus; species Phlebotomus papatasi. The sequence goes on from NC_077222.1 coordinate 60,638,327, forward strand.
TACCATAAGCTTACCTGGGCTCATCAATGGTAATTTTCCATTCTGGATAGTTTGAGTGCAGAAGGCCAAAAAAAAAAAGTTCTTTAAAGTCGGTTAGTACCTTAGAGAATCCAGTCAATTTCGGTATACTAAGGGTCAGAGTACAGTAGGTTGAAGTAGGGGCGGATGGGATCCAATTAGAAGGGGATCCAATTAGAAAGATTTCGATCTCGATCTCAGATACCATTTATACTAAAATTTCATCGAAATCGCTTTATAAACACTGAAAATATGGTCCGGTCAAGAAATTGAAAAGGTTGAACCGTTGAAACGCTCTCGACCTCTACTACAAAATATTAAAATTAAAAAAAAAGCATCGTCTAGTTTTCGAAGGGTTGTAGTACTCCCCAAGGGCTTTCCAAAACACCATTTTTTTAAATCCGATAATTAAAACCGGAGATATGGCTATTTGAAAATTGACTTTTTGACCTCTTCTAGCTCGGGTCAGAGGGGTAGGGGGGCTTAAGTTTTTCTCTAATCGAAAGCTCTCAGCTACAATATACTAAGTCTAGTTTTAGAAATATTCGAAATGGAATTTTCAAAAATCGATTTTGTGATTAATCGGACCTTCGATTAAATTGGATAAAATTTAGGTGTCATAAGGGTTGTAATACTCCACGAGAGCTTTCCAAAACTTCAAATTTTTTCTAACTCTGACAATTAGAACCGGAGATATACCCATTTGAAAATTAAATTTTCGATCCCTTCTAGTCCGAATCAGGAGGTCGGGGGGGGGGCTTTAGTTTGCTACTGATCGAAAGCTATTTGACCCAGCTATAACATATTAAAATTTGAAATCGATCGATGCCATAAGGCTCGAGTTATTGAAAAATCAAAATTTAAGGGTTTTCCAAAATGACGGAGGGGGGTGGTGGGGTGGATCACACATCATCAACTTCTAGCCACCTATCGACATTTAACCCAGTGTGTTCTTTAATATGCGAAAAAAAATTCTAAAACAATGTTTTCTTGGATAATTATGATCCAATAAAGTCGAAAAAACCATCCATTCTTCATTATCTCTTTCAGTTTAGGCGCTAGATGAGAAAATATAAATTTTTTGAAACTCTTTTTGCTTCTAAAATTCACATTTTTACTCTTAAAATTTTTTAAATAAAATATACAAAGTAGAATGATCTATCTTTCAGTAAAAAATAAATATATTTTTGTCCGATAACTAAGTCGGTTTTTTATGGAAATTGGAAAAGAGTTTTTTTTTTGTACAAATATTTTTTGTTGCTTTTTCTCTGATCTGTCACACAAAACTGGGGATAGCAACTAAACGAAGAGTCAAAATGAGTTCAAACTTTTAAAAGATGTTAGTAAGACTATTACGGAAGACACTATAGCACTTTTAAATAAACAAAAACTTTGTAATCGCAGTAAATGTGATTTTTGTGAAGACCGTCTTGAGGCGGTCTCATCTGTTAGAGGGTTAACCTTTGTCGATACTTCTTTCCGTTCTCTCTCTACAAGCGTTTGTACTCCGAACGGGACCGACAGGACGTCCACGAAAATCGATTCTTAGCGCATATGATATTCGTGATCTATGAGTGTCAAAACGTATGAATCCAAAATTTGAGCCCAATCTGACGAGGTCGGATTACACCTCGGACCACATAAGCTCAGATTGTAAATAATCTTAGCTAATAATTCTTAGTTATACTCCTCAAAAATATCACTATGCAACATGGTTTTGCTAACGGAGATCTCACATGGTACGTTTGATAGAATCAAGTCCCCTGATTAAGAATCTGACCTTGGTTTTGCTCTATCACGTCACAATGTTTTTTATTGATACTTTTATATTTTTCTGTTTTGCCTTACATTATCCGTTATATCTCAGGTTCTAGTAAACAGAAATTAAAGAGTGTGGGTCCATTGGAAAGGTCATTAGTCGTGCTTCGATTTTGATAAAATTGAAGTTTCTCTAAAAATTACCAAAAAATGGTCTTAGAGTGAGGTTGTAAAAAATCTTCCATCGTTCCATGTTTTTATCTTGCACTTCCGGAAGGCGTTTGTTGTCGATTTCGAGAAGAACATTAAAATCCAAGATCATGAATTCATTTTAGTCGCATTACATGGATTTCAGATCTAATGCCCTAGACACACTTACGACTAAAGTCCAGAGACGACTAAGCTCGTTCATAGCCAAGTCAGTTGCTGACACACTACAAATGAGGCTTAGCATTCACTGCGACTCACAAAACATAACTTTCGTGGGTTTTTATGCTGATATTTCTACTGAAATGCACTAATACTGCTTTGAATATGAAACTATTTGTAAATTCATGTCTCAGTTCACATGCAATAATTATTGTTAATTACAATTATTTGTGAGGTGGAAGCTAACTCGCGACGTCAGCCAATTTCCGCGATTCTAGTGGATAATTCTTATTGTTATAAGTGAATTGTGAAGTAAATTTACAAGTAGTTTCATTTTCAAAGGAGTACTAGTGTATTTCAGTAGAAATATCTGCAGAAAAACCCACGAAAGTTATGTTTTGTGAGTGCCAGTAAACGTTAAGCCTCTTTTGTAGTATGTCAGGAACTGACTTGGATATGAACGAGCTTAGTCGTCTCTGGACTTTAGTCGTAAGTGTGTCTAGGGCATAAGGCTTAGTCATATGGCTTAACCATTTAAGGACGATTGGAACACTGGGGTTCCATAAAGAGAATTTAACGACGAGACAGTGTTCGCGGACCGAAAATCAACAATAAAAATTAAGCCGATAAACAAAATCAGTAAAAGGTCTTACATCTAACTTTAGAAAATCCAACAGAATCTGATTAGGTGTTGATCCTTTATGAGCGATAGGGACAAAAATAACACAAAAATTTAAGTAATTTTTCTGACAATACCAATGAATTTGAGAATTTAAAAATTCGCCATTTTTGAGCTTAAATATTTACTACATTGCAAAAAGCTAGAGACTTGCAAAAAATATTTTAGATTCCTTCAACATTCTACTTTGCAAAAATGTACAAACATAAGGAAAGATTAACTTCAGGTAGTCAGGAAAAATTATTTCCTTTATGGGACACGGGTGTTCCAATCGTCCTTAAAGGGTTAAGCCGAGAGACAAATTCGTGCATACCTAGTTGTTTAGGCATCATCAGGTGAGAAAATGTAAGTTTCCAAAACTTTTTTCACTTCTAAAATTCACACCAACTAAATTTATTTAACTCAAATTACTTTAGATCGGCATTTTTCTTGAAATTTTACACGAGAAAATTTCATATTTTTTATGTATTTGTTCAGACCTTCTCAAATCTGCAGAACCTACCTATCCTAGATCGTTCACTGAGAAAAAAAGGGGGTGCGACTAACTTTTTTCCTTGTAACTTTTACACTTTTTACACCTTTTTAAGGGTAAAATTAACATGAAAAAGGGTTAATTTAACCCCTAATACACCTAAAAAGGGTAATATTTACACCGATTTTGGATCAATACTGCAGGGTAAAATTAACATTTCCGGAATGTTATTTTAACTTTTCGGATTTCTCTCAGTGTTCCACGGTTGACTGAATTGTATTTTTGGATGCGACTGACTTTAGAAAATATTGTTTTACAGCCTTTCTGCAAATTTTAGGATTTGAAAAAAAAAATAGTTACGGTATTGTAAAGCTAATTGACTATCTTTTTTTATCACATTAATTTATATATTTTACCAGCACATTTTATAAAATATTTTTTTTACTAAGAATTACAGGGATATACAAAATTTGAACTTAGCCTTAAAAATACCATTTTCTCGGCAAATACAGTCAATTTCCACGAAATACGTAATCCTAGCTCTAGGAGGCTTTATAAATTTTAAAAGGCATTTCCTACAAATTAGATTCTTGGAAGACCACTGATTTTGTTCCTTTTCTATATACAGATCTTTAACCAAGAGAATATAAAATTTTGTGAATATCCCTGTAAGTTCACAAATGATTGTGCTTTATTTTACCACTCCCCAATCATATCCCCAAGAATTTAGATTAAAGTCACGTTTTCTCGCTAGTTTCCCATTTAAAAAAAAAACATTATTTTAGAAGAAAAAAACAAACAAAAAATGATTTCCAACTATCTTATTTATGTATTTGAAGATAATAAAAATAAACACAGAATATTTAAGAAGCAACCTGTTTCATTTGCCGTAAGCCTTCCAATTGGTTCATGCAGCGATTGAGCCTCAGTTGGGTATTTGTGCAGTCCACGGCGAGCTCGATGGTCTTTTTGAAACGATTCCTAGCCAGTTGGAGGCTCTGTGGCACGAGGATTCCAAACCATTTTATAGGATCGATGAAACCATTCTCCTTGTCCACGGGATGCTGCTCCAGTGTAACTTTTGATGCTCTTCTGGGTGATTCTGGAGAGTCTGTTGAGACAGTTGCCAATGCATTGAATTCTGCGCTATTTTCCGTGGGCAACTGTGATGCTGATACAGTTCGCTGACCCTGGATGTATCTGGCTTTGGCCATCAGTAGCTGACCACTGTTGGAATTCTTCTCAATTTCAATTTTCTGCTTCACTTCATCCTCCATCAAGTCCAAAACTTCAATCGTTAATTTATCCATCAACTCACAAATATCCGTCTTTGATGCCATCTCTAAATGAAAGAACACTATCAGAAGGGTATTTTTTAAGGAAAATTCAAAGGAAATCTTACCTTTTTCCATGATTTTTTGGCAATTTTCTGGGAGATCACAAATCAAAACAATTTTCTCCACTCAAAAATCATATGATTTCGACATCAGCGCTTCAAGTGGCTGGGATTTTAACTACAAACTGTCAGACCACGTGTTTTTGTTTACATTTTTTCTGTATTTTGACTCGCGTTTTGCTCTCCAAAAGCAAAATTTCTAAGGAAAATGGTGAAAACCAAGTGGACAGAATTAGAAAAACCCCTCAATAGTGCTATTTTAGACACAATAAATGGCTTTGGATTCGAGAAAATGACTCCTGTTCAGGTACATTTAGAAAAATCCATCAAAAATTAGTAAAATGAATCATGAGAAACATTTTTCAGGCTGCCACAATTCCCCTTTTGATGTCCTGCAAGGATGTAGCTGCGGAAGCTGTGACGGGATCTGGGAAAACCTTGGCATTTATAGTTCCTCTATTGGAAATCTTACTAAAGCACCAAAGAGAATCTCCATGGAAGAAGACAGAAATTGGTGCTATTGTTATTTCGCCCACGAGAGAGCTCGCTACGCAGACTTCTATCGTCCTAAAATCTTTCCTCGAACACCCAGATCTCTCGATATTCACCCAGAAACTCCTCGTGGGAGGAAATAGTGTCGAGGAGGATATAAATAGCTTGAGAAATCGTGGTGCTCTAGTACTTATTTGCACTCCAGGTCGCCTTGAGGATTTGCTAGAGAGGAAAGGACAGCTGAATCTTGCAGCACGTGTGAAGAGTTTAGAAATTCTGATACTGGATGAAGCAGATCGTCTACTGGATCTTGGATTTACCGCCACAATCAACACAATTCTCAGCTATTTGCCACGACAGAGGCGAACCGGTTTGTTCTCAGCCACGCAGACGAAGGAAGTGATGGATTTGATGAGGGCTGGCCTGAGAAATCCCGTTGTGGTTAGTGTTAGAGAAAAAGCATCCACCAGTACTCCCATTCTCCTGCAGAATTACTACATTATCGTCCAAGCTGAAGAAAAATTGCGATATCTCCTGGCATTTATGAAGCAGAAGAAAGTCCAGAAATCCATGCTGTTCCTGCCAACATGTGCTTGTGTGGAATATTGGTCACAGGTTCTCCCTCGCCTTCTCAAATCCACCAACATCCTCGCCCTCCATGGCAAAATGAAGAAGCAACGTGGGAAGATTCTCACAAAATTCCGTGATGCTGCCAATGCCATCCTCTTGTGCACAGACGTCCTGGCCAGAGGAGTAGACATTCCGGAAGTGGATTGGGTCATTCAGTGGGATCCACCATCGAATGCTGCATCATTTGTGCATCGTGTTGGTCGTACAGCTCGTCAAGGCAACGCAGGAAATGCCCTGATAATGCTCCTTCCCACTGAAGATGCCTACATTGAATTCCTCAAGAGAAATCAAAAAGTATCCCTAGAACCTCTAACGATAGCCCCAAAAACCGATCTCTCAGCCATAAATAAGCTCCTCCATCAGATGCAGTTGCAGGATCGAGCGCTCTTCGACACTGGAAATCGAGCATTTGTCTCCCACATTCGAGCATACAGCAAACATGAATGTAATTTCCTTCTGCGGCTGCAGGATGTTCCCTTGGGGAAAGTAGCGACGAGCTATGGGCTCCTGAAACTACCCAAGATGCCTGAGATCAAAGACATTCACCAAGAGGAATTCTGTGGACCAGAAACCAACATTGATTTCACTGCAATCGCCTACAAAAACACCCAAAAAGAACAGACACGACAGGAGAAGCTGACAGTGTACCAGGAAACTGGCATCTGGCCAGGAAAAAAAATCAAGCGAAAGAAACAAACAGAAGCCTGGGAATTATCCAAACAGAAGAAGCTCGAAAGGAAAGCAAAGCGCAAGGAACGCAAAGCAAAGTTGCAGCTGAAGAAGCAGGCTGAAAGTGAAAAAGGAAAAGTGCCCAAAAAGAGAAAGAAGGGTCTATCTGATGAAGATCTAGCAGAATTGGCAAATGACATTGCTCTATTGAAGCGATTTAAAAAGAAAAAAATCACAGAAGAGGAATTTGACGAAGAAATTGGATTTAATTCAGACTAAAATTAGTCCTAGAAAAGTCATCAAATACCTTTTTTGTTTCCTTTGTTTTTTGTTTTTCCTTTAAGAAATGGCCTTGACAAAGTCCTTCAGGGAATCCTTCTCTCTGGCATTCAAATATTCCGGATTGATAAAGTCCTTCTGACACTTGATACTGTAAATAACAATGAAATTGTAACATCAATAAATTTAACAGAAAAAATAAATAGAATTTTTGTTTTGTCTTACACATCCTTAAGCTCATCCGGTGTACATTGTTTCAGCAAATCCTTAATGTACCTCAGTACACATAGTCGATTTGAATCTTGTACTTCAGGTGATTCCTCATAGACTTTACTTTCCCTCACATGCCTTATATACCTTCCCACACTCTCAATGTAATTCGTGACAATTCTTTGACGATAGATATTCCTCTTGGTTTCATTTTCCTCTTCGGTGGTGATCACCTCGTCAACCATTTGAAGAAATGACCGGAAGATTTTCTCGTCTGGATAGAATGTGAAACTGTGACAAACAGCTCCGAGTAACTTTACTGCTTGTACTGGATACTTGAAAATTATTATCAAAAGTCGATGCAGCATGTCTCCATAGATAACGGCCTATAAAGGAGGAAAAAAGGATTCGTACAATGATCTTCACCTGATTGAATTAAAAAACACTTCTTTATTGTTCCCACCAAAAAAATAGGGATTTTTTTAAATGCTGGAACTTGTGACTATAGAGCAAAATTTAGACCTCTGAACAAACCAATTTATGGTATCACTGAGAAAAAAGAGGCTACGATTAATTTTTTTCGTCATAACTTTAACACTTTTAAGGGTAAAATCGGTAAAATCAACATGAAAGAAGGGTAACTTTAACACATAATACACCTAAAAAGAGTAATATTTACACCGTTTTCGGATCAATACTGCAGGGTAAAATTAACATTTCCGGAATGTTACAGTAGACTCTCGCTCAATCGGCTCTTTTTTAATCGGGAGAATAATTTTGTTGACAATTTTCACGTTTAATTATGAAGCTAATTTGCTCAAATTCGCTGTAGTTCTTCCTATTTTATCGTAATTCTTTATAATTGAGCGCTTTTTGTGGAATTTACAAAGGCTTTGACGCCCAAATTTATCGATAAACCGGATGACATTTTGCCCCAAATGCCCAATTGAGAGAGAGTCTACTGTATTTTGACTTTTTCGGATTTCTCTCAGTGTATGAACAACCCCTTAACACTTGACAAAAATCGATTAAATAAATCATCAAAGTCCTCTAGAATTACAAAATTAATATATTATTTATTGTGTAGGGGAGATTGGGGTAAAACTTGTCAAAACGCATATTTAATTCTTTCACGAGCTCTGACAAAACTTAAACGTTTTATAATGAGCATATTCTTAATAGGAAATTTACTGCTCTACAACATTGCAGAACACTATTTTCCTCTATCTCGAAAGAAATGTGATATTCGAATCATTTTTTAAAAGTCGATTTTGTAGAGATTCTCAAAATTTCTGGGGCAAATTTTGTCAGTCTTCGGATAATTTGTAACGTTTTACTCTCGCAAACGTTAAAAATATCAAATAGACATATTTTTATAGGAAATTTATTCCTCTACAACTTTGTCGAAGATAATTTTTCTCTATCTTAACGAGAAATGTGCTTAAATTGAGCTAATCAGTATTAATATTTTCTGTAAACCAAATATTCCAAAAATAGGGCTCAAAATTTTATTATTTTTTATTTTACATAATCCTTCCTCGAATCCCTTAAAACTTTGTAAGTTTAAGAAGGTTCATGAAGGCTATCTATAATAAAAATTTCAAGCCTCAGTCTCTTTTATTTTAGAAAATATTGAAATTTTCGTTTTAACAAATTTTGACCCAGTCTCTCCTAAGTTTTAATAGGGAACAACTAAATAATATCACAAGCTTTAGAGAGAAAACGGGGTGGACATAGAGAACGGTAGGGTAAATGTCCTAATTCAAAACCATTTCCAGACTCTTTAACTTTGACAGAAGATTTAATACATTAGGGTGGAATCACCACTTCTCGCCAGTGCCCCACTTCTCGCCACGTATATTGAAATCGCTATTTTTCACGATTTATGAAATAAATGAGCCGCAAAGTTACTTGTATTTTTATTGCTGCTACGTATAGAGTCAAAAAACACTAATTTTTTGTTTTGAATTTAAATGTTTGAGCATTTTTTAGAGGAATATTTTAAGCAAGTGCATCGAATCCAATATTTCTTACAAAATATAGTAAGTGTCATGAAATTTTTATCGAACAAAATTTAATTTTTGAATAAGTAATTTGCCTATTGAACATTTAATTACATCCGGCGAATACATAAAATTTGTATTTAGTTAGTTAATATTTCATTTTATATAATTTTTATGTAAAAATGAGCCATGGCGGAAAGTGGTAATATTCTAAAATTGATTCACCACCTGTCGCCATAGCTTTTCAATAGGCGATGCTAACTTCACTTCATAGATTCTCAGTTGTCAAATCTATTTTGTTTACTTTCTGCAATAGTCTAATAACTTGATCTCTCAAATAAAAGTGAAGAAAAATCATTTAATGTGAGTAATAATAAGGTGATCCATGAGGAAAAACAAATGCTGAATGTATTCTTTGCATATTATTGCTCAAAATAATCAAGTTTGAACTTTTCCAAGTGGGTGGCGAGAAGTGGTTACAGTACTGGCGAAAAGTTGTAAAAAATGACGACGAAGTGGTTATTTTTGCATTGTTAATAAAAATCAATTTTTTAGGTACTCCCGAGTTAAATTGTAGGACAATTGTTTTGACAAATCTAGAGTCAATATATCTAAGTAGCTTTGTGTCAAATTTGAGTTATCTGATAATAAGGGGTCAAAAGTTATAATACAATTAATTTCACTTTTTCCTAAAAGTGGCGACAAGTGGTTACTCCACCCTAAGTTCAATTTTTTTTCTGAAGAAAATTACATAAATTTGCTCCTTGACTCTTCCAGAATGTTACTGTTTAATGAAAATTCTTTAAATATAATTTGAAAACTTCTTAAATACAAGAAAAATACACGAGCGTAAAATGCTTCTATTGGAAACAAATTAATCCAAATGGAAACAAGGGAAAGTTTCTAATTGGAGACTAATAGTCTAAGTGAAACCCCGACGAAAGGCTTGCTTGTTGAGTTGGTCCTGGGTGCAGGATTTGTTCTTATTCCTGGTCTTTTTCCTTTCCTATCTAAAACAATAGGAAAATCACTCCAAAAAAATTATATTTCCGGGGTTTCATTATCTTTTTAACTAGTAAAGTTGATTAACAGTGATAAAAGAAAAGACACGTGTTAGAGTTTCAGATTTTTGCAATTTTTTTTCACTACCATTCAATGTTAATCGGTTAACGAGATGTAGGTCACCTCGAAATTTGCTTAGAAGTAATAATCTGATTCATTATCGGTGAAAATAGAAACCGTTTAGACTTGTCCGGAATAAAGATCATTCGCACGATACCAAACCTGCCCAAACCGATTGCGAATTTTATTAGCCCGTTTTATGATTAGCATTATCTAAAAAAATATCCGATTTTACAACTCGAACTCCATGGAGAGAGCAGTTATATAATCCCTCGATTTTTTAACCAACCAAAATTTTGAACTTACACCCCCCATCCCCCTTCTTCCCATGCACCATTTTTCTCAGCAAATCTTCGCGTTTCTGAGAAATGGCATCACGGTGTTTGTCTGTCTGTTCGTCAGTCTGTCTCCACCTCTGAGATGTCAAACGATTAGAGATATTGACTTTGAACCTTCGGGAGACCCTGCGCCCTATAAGTGCATTCAAGGATCGTTAACATGCCCCTGATTTTCTTCCAAAACCATGTTTTTTGTGATTGCTTGATACATCTTGCGATTTTTTTTTTCATTTTTGGATATGCTTTCTTTACATGTTGTCCAGGCGGACATTTCGCCCTTATACAAAAGTACCATTAAATCATTCCTAATAACGATTTTCAAGGTCAAAGGTTAAAAAGATTTTAGAGAGCGCATTCATCAAGCGAATGGGTTCATGTTTGGGCTCGTTGGAAAGGTCTTGGAATTTCGGATAAAACTGAACAGGTTCCAATTGGTTCTGAACCGGCTCATAACCGTTAACGATTTTTTATCGGAAATTCAATTATATTGCACCTGAGGTGTGTTTACTTTGGCAATGTTTTGAGTGATTTATAAATCGGTTCTAAACCGGTAATGAACAGTTTATTAAACGATAAGTAATTTTCGTCTGAAAACCAATACTATTACTTCAAAAAATGTTTTTGGTGATTTGTGAATCGATTTACATCAGTTGGCAGCCGGTAAAAAGTATAAATGATGCGAATGTAATTTTGAGGTATAGCATCTAATGGCCTCAGACACTAGAGAAATTTATGTCCATATTGAAGCAAATTCCCTACGCTTGTGTAGGAAAAACTCTTCAATATGGACATAAATTTCTCTAGTATGTAGAGGCCATAAGTCACAAGTTCGAGCACTTCGGAAAGCCTGGAACGCTTTTCATCCCTTGTGTTAAATTTTAAAGTTTTCGAGGTATACAAAATATCGGAAGGACATAGCATTATTGCAGGAAATCAGAGTCACGATAAATATGGGATGGTTAAATTGTGCAGAAAAAATGCCAATAGGTGTTCCTTTGACCCTAACAGATATTTATTAAAACGATGATTACTTACTTTACTCATTAGAAAGATAAACTTGGCAAAAGAGATATTGATGGGATGTTCAAGATCAGGAACGCATTCCAAGACGAAAATCAATGCATTGATAGTTATCTTGTTGATAGGGTAGATTTCTGCATCTGTGGATGCATCAAAAAGTGGATCAGTTGAAAACAGCACTTGCTGAGCATATTTGTACAGAGTTATCTGCAGTCTGTCCCATGCATCATATCCATTTGGTGGACAACTCTTCACGAAATTCGTGATAACCAGCGAAAAAGCCTGCATCACTTGTAGATTGAATACCCTATCATTCTGGTAGTTGAAAGTCATAAAGGGAATGATATGCTGATTTATAAATGCCATTATATCCTCCACTTGTTGAGACAGATTGAGATCATCGATTATCCATTTGGCACTCAGCAATTCCGCATAAATCACCAGAATGTGTTGAATATTATTTGATGAATGCACATGAACATCTTCAAGTAAGCTCTTTGTTGTCTCAAGCAGCTTCAGCCACTTTTTCTGTGGAAAAAATTCCACAACATTGTGAATGTACAGCGCTGAACTGAATTGGACAGCAATTGTTTCATCATTCTTCGCATTGAATCTCTGTGTCAAATTTTTAAGCATTCCTTTAATCTTTCCATTGGCATAATCACAGAATTTAGAGATGTCACGCAGAAGTATATTGACGTGGTAAAGCGTTGGTATAAACTCAATCTCCGCAAGTCTGCCCATGATAAAATCCGTAATATTTCTCATAATAGCATCATGATTACGAGTCACGAACGTTTTCAAGTCAATGCAGTAGAGTGTGTCTGTGATAACAACATAAATCAGTTGATTTTGCCCACAGGCAGCCGACGTATAATCAAATCGACGGAGATATGTTTCAATAATTTCACGCCTAAATGCATCCTCAACATCCGGTTCCATAATCTTTCTCATATAAAAATATATAACCTTGAAGGCTACAGGATCCTCTGTACGACACACCTCATCAATGAATTGAGTAATATCGGGGAAGTATCTCCAAAGAAGCTTTATAATGGTGTCCAAATGCTGCAGCGCGTCCTGATAGAGGGGTATTTCGGAAATAAACTAACATTAGAAAATTTTGAGATCGAATTTAAGAGAGTAACCAGATAAAAGTGGTTATTGTTTACGCTGTTTGCTGTTCATTTAAGTCAGCGAATGTCTGTTTATTACTAAAAATTTAGCTATAAAAAGTATTAATTATCTCGTACAACACACCGCTGTTTTTAATCTAAGACACTTCCCCAACCTTTAAGCCGGCTCTACAACCAATTCCTATTTGCTCTAGGACTCGTCACCATTTCAAACTGACTCAAAACAAGGACAAAAATACCTTAGTAAATTAGAAATAGTATTCAGCCAAATTTCCTGGTATCTTGAAATTTCTATTGTAGATAATTATACAGGTGTACGATAAAACACGGGTCCTTTTCATAGGCCCTTTATAGGGCATTAAGATCTTAATGCCCTACACACACTTACGACTTAAGCAGAGAGACGGCTTAACATAATGATAAAATAATGATGAGATTACATTTCCATCAGTTTCTGACTAATCCATCTCTCGGCATAAGCCGAGCAACGGCTTAGTGGGAACTGATAAGAATTTTGTCAAATCATTGTTTTAATTATAATTACATAAATCTGTTTCTTGACTTAAATCATAAGTGTGTCTAGGACATAAGTATAGTTGTTAACCGATTGACCTCTGGTTTTATTAACGGTCTGACGGTCAGCCAAACAGCGTTACATTAACTTTAGTAAGAAGTAGAAATATTGGTTTTAGGCTCATTAAATACAATGTTTAATGTCAGAAATAGAAAGTTTTGCTGAATTATTAAACTGTCCAATAGGGTGTTTCAACAAGGAAAAAAAATTGTGGCACTATTCTCACGGTGCTGTATTTGATGAGACAAGAAAGTTTTTCTTCGACGACCATATTATCAAACGCTGTTTAGAGGTGGCTGAACGATCCTCTCTGTAGTGCAAAATCAGAGAAATGTTCTACAGAGAGGGTCGTTCAGCCACCTCTAAACAACGTCTGATCATATGGTCGTCGAAGAAAAACTTTCTAGTCTCATCAAATACAGCACCATGAGAATAGTGCCAAGTTTTTTTTTCCTTGTTGAAATACCCTACTGTCCAAACTTCTTTGAGAAGTTAATTTACTTTATTCGAAAAATATATATTTTAATTGAAAAACAATGTATAAAATGTTATTATATTTGCCAGCATTAAATTGATAAAAATGAAGTTTATTAGAATCTAATTTACGTTATTCTTATTTCTATAATTTTCATAAAAATAACGGAAATTTTTCGTTGAAGTTGCGTTTTATTTGGGAACTTCTTTTCATTTCTATTTTAACTCTTATTGATTCATGTCCACTATATAATAAAAGTATATAATGTAGGACTCTAAAGTATAAAAATGTACCACTGATGCGGGTGACTTTAACCCATTGCTATTCGTAAGCTTTTCTTTATTTTTAGCACTTAAAAGTATTCTTCACCGATTCAATAATACAGGATGATTGATCGGCCAAGACCATACTTAGCTAAAATTAGAAAAACAGCTTACGAACGAGAGCAGGGGGTCAAAATCATCTACGTTTACAGTAGATGAAGATAATTATTTAGTCAATACTAAAGCCCGGTGCGGGAAGGTTTTCGGTCGAGCTCTGATCAATACCAATTATGTCATACAACCCGCCATTTCTTCTTAATCCGAAACACATTCCCAATTTATAAATAGAGGAATAAAATCGATATAATTAAGATTTAAATATGATAAAATAAGGTAATGCTCTCAAGAATCAGCTTGAGTCTAATTAGACCCTAATGCACTAAACACACTTACGACTTAGGGCAGAATCGCATTGACAGTAAAATGCTCACAGTATTTCGTTATTCTACGAATTTTCATTGCAATTCTTACGCAAACGCTCGATTACCGTATTACCTTATCTCATATTTAGTGGCACTGGGTGAAAATAATATAAGAAAATTGAAGAAATAAAACGAAAAAGCAATAAACGGTGAGCAAAAAAAACTGTACGATTAATTTCTCTTAGTTTTTTTTGCTCACCGTTTATCGAATTTTCGTTTTATTTCTTCAATTTTCTTATATTATTTTCACCTAGTGGCAGCCACTGAGTATGAGATAAGGTAATACGGTAATGGAAAATTTGCGTAAGAATTGCAATAAAAATGTGTAAATTAACGAAATACGGTGAGGCTACAACTATCATTTTATTGTCAATGTGATTCTGCCCTTAGGCCGAGAAACGGCTTAACTCTTTCGTCTCTTTTGGGACTGTAGTACCCAAAGAAGCATATGCATATTCTGTGAAAAACAATGTTTTTTTTAATTATTCAGAACTGATAAAAATCCGATTCTTGTGGATGATTACAAACTATAAGGATGTCCAAATGTAAGATATTTTTTGTAGGACCTCAATTAATTCCTGAGCTTAGATATTTTTGATTAAAAATTGTAAAATTGGCTTGCAGCATATGCTGCGGTCCGGAAAGAGTTAACGTAATTATAATCAAAATAATGATTTGACTAAGTTCCCACCAGTTTCTAACTAACTAAGCCGTTTCTCTGCTTAAGTCGAGAGACGGATTAGTCAGAAACTGACTAAACCGACTAATCCGTGGAAATGTAATTTGATTATTATTTTGATTGTAATCACGTTAAGCCGTCTCTCGGCTTAAATCGTAAGTGTGTCTAGGGCATAAGGGCCTTGACAGACTTGAGGATTAGCCGAGAGACGACTTAGCGTAATTATATTCGAAATAATGGTTAAACTGTATTTCTACAATTTTCCACTAAGCCGTCTCTCGGCTTAAGCCGTAAGTGTGTCTAAGGCATAAGGCTTGTACGTTTTCGTGATCTCCTTTCTTGCTTATTTGAAACAGTGAGAAAGTCTCAAAATTGCGTAGTACAAATTATTGTAGATGACGCCATTTAGGGCACCACCGAACACGGGGTAGCACCAAACATTTAAATTAGATATTAGATAGAGGACGATGCCTATATTAATTCGATTAATTCATAAATAAGGATGCTTGTCCAGTGAAGAAATGGTCGTCATAATCGAAGTAGTTTAGAAATAAAAATCAGTGATCGATGCTACCCCATGTTCGGTAGTGCCCCAGTCTCCCCTATCCTACTTAAGAAAACTTATTGGTTTCAGACCTAAAGCTTAGCTGTATGGCTTGGTTTTTCCAATTTCTCGCGATTCAAGATTTATTGGAAAAATTTAACTCAAGATTGGAGTATTAACACTAAACCTACCAAGACCCGGTCAAATTGACCGGTTTAAGATTAACACATATTTAAACGATATACTGTCACTATCAAACTTTATGAATTTCTTAAAATATTCATGTAGGGTGTAGTCGAGATTTTCCACCTGATAGCGAAATAGAGCCCGGCTGGTGGATTCCCTTCCCTGTTCGTGGGAAATTCATATTTCCCGCCTCTCGCTCCAAGCAAGGCCTTTTACTGGCGGTATAGTTCTGTTGCCCGCCGTGTGGGGAATTGGCTGACAGGCGACACTGTCAGTCAGTCGGTAACATGGCCTGGAAGAGTACGGATGGGGGCACAGAGCTGGGTCGCTGCCAGGCAATTGGCCGCGATAAGCCTTGGTCTCCCTAAGGAAACTTTCAGGGCAAAAGCCCGGCTACAAGGGGAAACTGGGGCACCACCAAACACGGTGTAGCACCAAACACTAATTTTTATTTCTAAACTACTTGGACTATCTTGACCATTTCTTCAATGGACAAGCATCCCTATGGTGCCTATAAATTCCTATAGGCCTTATCTTCAGAAGTCGAATATCTGATTAACAAATCGCAGTGTTTGGTGATACCCTGTGTTTGGTGGTGCCCTAGTTTCCCCTAATATATTTTTCCATGTTTAAATTTAATTCTTTTTGTTCTTTACCAAGACAAATTTCTTAAGTATCCTACCCTACCGCAGTTTGTCGTTTGACCGAAAAACGGTCGGTAGGTTTAGTGTTAAGGGCAAATAAACTCTTTCATTTTAAAAATTAAATAAAATTGATTGTTATATAGGATTTTGAGACCTGCGGGATCTGGGCTAAACCTCTAGTCTCAAGACCGTTTAACATACCCAATGGTTTACTTTCATTTATTTTTATCACTTTAACCAGTAAAAAAATCAAATTTATTTTCGTTAAGCCCACTATTCCAAGATAGTTCATAACTTCTTATGCCTTCGGCACACCTTTTAGCTCGGTATAATTTCATAAAATCAGAATTCGCGTCCCTTTCTTTTTGAAAAGATTTGCATAAGTCTGTCCCAGTTTTTCTGTCTCAAAATTGGACTGATAAAATTTAATTTGATGTGATGTTCAAATGAAGAAGAAGAGTGCGAAAGAGTAGGATAGACATATGCAAAGCTTTTAAGAAAGATAGGGATGTGAATTTTGACTTTATGCAATTTTCCTGATCTAAAAGGTGTGTCGGAGCTATTACTTTTCCTTTTATACTAAGAAAAATTTGAATATTTTTTTTTATTATGGGCCATTTATGTTCACGGTCTTACTATAAATAATTCAACATATTTTATTTTGTCCCAGTTCTTTTTACTGAAAAATTGCCCACTTTATTGTAGACTTTATTTTTATTTTTCCCGTTTGTATTTTCCAAATTTAGAGGGAGAAAAAGAAATAGTTAATTACGAGTCAAAAATTAAAAATACAAAAATTTATTCAACATAAATAGGACTTTTGCCAGAAATAATTTCCAATAGGATTCCAATCTTACCTCGTACGTGGTGAATAATTTCATAAGAGCTTTCAGCATCGTTTGTTCCTGTTCATCTCTCATCGTATTGGGATTGGAATAGGTAAGCAGGAAAAATTTCTTTGCCACTTCGCGCATATTGTTATTCGTGGAACACATCATGTTGTACACAATAAGATTTTGATTGGGCAGCAAGAAACTTGCCTTCCCAAGAATTCTAGAACGATAAATTTTTTGAGTTGGAAAAAACTTAAATGTTACTTTATGGGGAAATTTTAGGAATCTTACCTCTGAGCAGCCAGGATAACTTTGAGAGCTGCAATTTGAGTGACAACAGTGTCCACATGCATTAGACTGAAAAGTGTGTCTGTACAATTAGCCAGGATTTCCACAACCCGAAGTTTCACGGCGTTTTTGCCATTTTTGAGAATATCATCGATTAGACCGAGGATTTCTTTATTGCCCTTGTGCTTGACGAGAATCATGGCCAACAGTTGGTTCAATTGGCAGTTTTCAAGGATGTAAATGGTGTTTGATGAGCGAATGATGGCACACATAAGACCGGGCATGTGATCAAAACATGATCGAGAGATCGTCAGATCAAGAGCCACATTTTCCAAAAACATCCCAATTAGTTTCTTCACATGGATTTCTTCAGGCGAAATCCCAGCTGCATGGGCATCGGGTACTGTACTTTCATTGATCACAACTCGTAGCATTTCCAAATCATGGGCAATTTTGAGAGCTACAGAATAAAACTAGAGGTAACTAGGAGAAAGAGATTTAACGGGATTCAATGACCTTACAGAAGTAAATACCAACGGAATTTGTCAATTCTGTGGAGAATTTGGTCAGGGTCAGGAGGCACTCTGAAAGGACTTTCATCCATTTCTCATCTCTGATCATTGGATTTTTTACACTGCAGAATTCTTTTATGAAATTGTTGATTTTCTTCAGAGTATCATTGTCACTAAAGATGAACTTCTCATCGTCATAGTCCACCTTAAAAATTCTCTGTTAATTTTATTCTTTTTCTTCTAATTTAAGGCTGAAAACTTACGATTAATTGCAAAATTTCATTAATGCACTCAACGAATTTGCCATCATCAATGGATTGATTAACCCTTTCAATTGGTACTTCGTATTCCGTTCCAAGGCATCTTACAAATAATTCCAGGAAGCACGAGATACTCTCCGCATTCTTCTTATTGTACACATTCGTAAGATCATGAATAAGGGTCTGGAAATTTAATTTTCGGGTTTATAATACGATCGAAAAACAAAGAAAAAGAGAGACGCACGTTAATGGCGACCCTTCCTGATTGGAGACCTTCGTACAGATTCACTCTCATTTTCACACAATACAAAATAAAATTTAAAAGGATACAAAACACTGAACTTCAAAAATGTCACAACTTTCCTTTAAACACTTTCTTTCTAGCACTTTATCTTTAAATTTACCACAGAACTAGAACTGATAAAACTATGAAAATTGCCAAAATTGCAAAGATCCTCTCCTGTGAACAAAAAACGTAACTGGCGTCATAGTGAAGTTGGCTACGTTTCTCTCAAAAAAATCACCAAATTTTTGGGCATTTATTTCAAATATAAAAATCTACTAACGAACACTTTTAGCTTTTGAGCTCAAATTGCAAAAAAAAATAATTATATAGATTTTCCATTCAATCAGAAAGTTCAAAATCCGAGTCTGCACATTCAATAATATCCTCATGGCTCTCCTTCATCATCTCAGTAATCCCAGTTAAATCCTCCAAATATTTCGACGTATTGAGTGCATCGAGAATGAAATCAACTTTCCTCTTTGAATACTCTTCAAGGATTTTCTGCAAAAATTCTATTCTCAGAAAAAAGAAAATCACTTGATAATTCTTGAGAAACTTACATGAGAACATGCAATACACTGTGAAAAATTCTCAGTAGCTGGCAAGATTTGTTCAAAGGACGAAATAACACCTCGAATTGAATGTGGCAAGATACCCAAAATCCCTTCAGGAAGTGCCTCTGCTTCAGTTCTCTGGGCAGAAGATGCTACAATGTACGCCGGTGCAAATTCTCGTAATTCATGCTGAAGCAGTGTCGTCATCAGCTCCACAGCAAGTGATCCGGCAATATTACTAACAGCTGGACGTGTTACTGTACATTGCTGATCCAACGTTCGATCTCGCATTGACTGCAGAATTAGCGAGAAAGAGAACCAAAATTTGTGAGAAAAGAGCACAAACAAGGTATTTACATTGTGACTAAAAATGTTCACATTTTATCATCAAAATTTGCTCTCAAAGGTTCGAGAGAAGAAGTATTGCAATCAATCGAAATTTCAGGTTTGAATTTTGGGCAAAGAATATTATATAATCTTTCAATTTTGAGATATTCATGTTGCATGACCCCCCTGTAACAAATGATATTTTAGTATAATTTTGTAAATTTGATACTATTTTAAAATAATTTTTATATTGATATCCGGATGACAGCTGTCAAACACATGAGACAAGTCAAAAACTACCCTTTTTCAAGAGAACTTTCCATATCATTAATGAAAGAGAGCAATAAAATATATAAAAATAAAATCAAAGAAATTGTGAACGCAAATAAAAAGATATAAAAGTGAGAGTGCAAGCAAAGTATACCTGGACATTATACAGTAGACTCTCTCTCAATTGGGCATTCGGGGCAAAATGTCATCCGGTTTATCGATAGATTTGGGCGTCAAAGCCTTTGTAAATTCCACAAAAAGCGCTCAATTAGAAAGAATCACGATAAAATAGGAAGAACTACAGCGAATTTGAGTAAATTAGCTTTATAATTAAACGTTAAAATTGTCAACAACATTTTTCGCCCGATTGAAAAAGAGCCGATTGAGCGAGAGTCTACTGTAGCAGATAAGGCTTGCCGCAACGAAGGAGGGGACTGATATTAAATGTTATTTAAATAACACAGAAGCAGATAGATCACGAAAAGAATTCATGTGGAAAAAATGATCGAAATTATGGAACAAAATGTGAAGTGCGAAAGGGAAATTTAAACACGGAGTTAGACAGGGAGTGCTAGAAAAAATGGTTAAAAAATATGAATTTAGGAAGTGCACAAATCAAAATAATTTAAAGGATTAGAAGCGGTCATTGCTATGATAAGAAGTCCCTAAAATTAATTAAAAAAAGAATCAGACTTGTGCAACAAATGCGAAACAACAGAGGATATAAACTTCATAGTGATACAATGTAGGAAATTTATAGATATAAGAGACAACTATTAAGTGCATTAAGAATGAAAAATAGCATAAAAAACATACTTAAGAAGGTAAATGAAGAAACATATAAAGAGATCTATAAATACATTAAACATTAAATAAACAAAAGTGAGCATATAAACATTTAAAAACAGTTAACGCAGAATAATAAATAAAAAAGTGAGTAATAAAAAAGTGATAAATAAAAAAAAAGAAGTGATACACTTTTTATCTGTAATTTTCCAGACCCAACCATACGAATAACGAATCCATATAACCCCGTTAGTCATCAACTCATTCCTTACCATGGTATTATACATCATACGCAAATTGAGTGATTTTAGATGATTTTATTTCTGGGCAATTGATATTCGATTTGCTGTCGGGAATGGATTTTTAGTTACTTTTAGTCCTTCAATTACATAGAAAAAATAGCCCGACATAGATAGAAATACATTTTGTTATTCTTTTTTCCCTTCGCGGAAAGTCATGCAAAATTTTTGCTCAAAATGGCAGACGAAAAATACGACATCCCGTCGAATTTGTTAAAATTGACCTCCATCCTCTTTCCTGATTAGAATTCTGGTTGCAAATTTATTTTCTTGAATAGTTACTCTATCTAAATCAATAATGTTTATAATGAATTAGTGTACAGAATTTAAATTCAGTGACCGTTAAGACGTGTGTTTGACAGAGGCTCCCCGCGCCCCCAATAGATATTTTTTTTCTTTTCAAAAAAATCATCTATTAATCTGTATGAAACTAATTCCAAATTATGAACATTTTATCTAAAGTAAGTACATTGACTGAATGGGTTAAATGAATTTATGTAGGTCAAGTTTAGCTTTTCTTCTTTGATTATACCTAAGTTCAAGAGCCTTGTACCAATTTTTGTGAATTCTCATAAAAATTGAAAGTAGTACAGTACGACAGCAGGAAAAAGATATTCATACTTGATTAACTGAATCTCGCGGTCTATAGAACCGAGGTACAGTCCTATTTTCAAAAGATATAAAATTTCTCAACTAAATTCAATTGCAGATTTGTTTTTAATAATTTACAAGATAAAAAATTGAGATTGGTCATAGATAAAACTAGGGTCTACTAAAGATCATTTTATATTTTATCCATTTATCACTTTCATCCCGATTCATTCTGTCTGCCATATTTTGTGATTTAAATACAGTGCCCGCTTTGTAATTCGGATGATTGGGAGACAATAAGACAGATGTCTGCTTCGTAATCCGGATGAATTTTTTGAATTTGTTCAACGTCTCGAAAATATAATACAAGGTTTTTTTCTAGAATTAGTATAAAAGTTTTAAAGAAGATTAAAAAGACATAATTAAAAAATCCCATGCTATTATGCACAACTTACAATAACTTTTATTTAGTAAACATGTTTTTGACGTTTCAATGAGAGTGAGTGAGATCTAGATCTAGTCATCTCGCTCATTCTCATGGGAAATTGTAAAAACATGTTTACAAACAAAAGTTATTGTGCGCTGGTCATTATACTCCGTTTATTAAAAAGAAACATCACGGGATAATTCATTTTCATTTCTAAACACACATTCATACATAACCTTAAAATTATTTTAAATGTAACCGTCAAGAATTCGTCCGGATTACGCCGATCCGGATTAGAGAGCGTGCACTGTACTAGGGAATCACGTTTGATATTCACCTTAAATTTTTAGTGAGAAAATTTAAATTAAATTTTGTATCGACAAGTCAACGTTACGATATTTTATCGTAGTGGGTGTGGCCTAAATTTCCACGTTAAAAACTTTCAAGCCAATCGTTATGTGGGCGTGGCTTGTTCTAGGGTATATTCATGATTTCTTACAAAGTCATTATAATTTTAAAAAATTCAATTTATTTTGATGATGAAGGAACAGAAGAAAATAGAGTATCTTTCTGCGCTGAGTTTTGTTTTTTTTTTTAGAAACTTCAATACTATTTTTCTGCATTAAGATCTAAAGAAGAAATTGGTGACTTTTAAAGAGTTTCTATAATATTTCCTCTGTGAAAACATCCATTTTTACTTGCTTAGCAATTTTAATTACTCTTATCAAAGAATTCGAGCAGTGGGAAAAGTCGACGCCCCCACCTTCTGTTTGCTAGTCATTGATAAGATATAGACTTATGTATTCATTTTGAAAGTGGGATTAGAGGTGAGCAAGACTGAGAAAATATTCCCTTCTTCCAGTTTGTGAAGTTTTGTTAATGAAAAATCAGTGCAAAACCACTTCAGGATGCTGACCCATTTCGCTGGAAATATTTTCTGCACACCTGAGCCCGGGCATATTTTTGTCATCGGGGGAAAATCACTCGATGGAGCATCAAAGTGAGTCTTATCAGTGGGGAAAATTTCAATACATTCTAAAAAAAAATCTACCTTCCAGACTAGACATTAATCTAACGTCGGGAAAACATGAATTAGCCCCTGTTCCTCTGACAATCTCTGTACGTTTTCACGAGGACATAATTGTAAGGAATACCTTCCATGAGGATGGATCTTGGGGTGATGAAGAGCGTGAGGACAATTTGGATGCATATACCGTTCCTAATCCTCTGATTGCAGGTGATTTTTTTAAGTTGAAATCTTTCTCATTAGTCAGGCAGAAATCTGAGTAATCAACTCCGTTCACTTATCAAAGTTCTTATCGCATCCAAATTTATTTTTATCCACAGGTGAAAATTTTAAAGTGTACATCTTGGTAGGGGACACGAAGTTTCATATAGCCATTAATGGACGTGCCTACTGCACATACACGTTCCGCTCGGCTCTGGAAGATATTCGTGCCATCACCATAACCAATGATGTTCAAGTGGTTAGCCAGGTTGACCATAGACAAGCCTTTCCCACACCCCATCCTCCCATTCAATTTGATGAACCTCGTTTGGCCTTTAGCAACGACGTACCCAAGACATTCTCTCCTGGACACGTTCTCGTTATCACTGGCATTCCCTATGGAAATCCCCGTGGCCTGTTTATATTGAAGTTCACAGAGGGCGAGACCAAGAAGCAGGCTCTTCATTTCAATCCACGATTTGATCCTCAATTTGTCGTGAGGAATTCCATGAATGAAAATAGTTCGTAAGGATTATATTTAGCATCGCGTGAGTGTCTCAAAAATACCGCCTCTAACATGAGTTGATTTTCAGATTTGGTGCTGAGGAACGCGATGGAGAGTTTCCCTTCGTGATTGATCAGCAATTTAAACTGGCTATTGCATTTACTCCCGAAGAGTTCAGGTAAAATCGTAAAATCCTGTGATAAATTTGTTTTAGTTTATCAAGCAAAAGGAATAAGCATGTGGCAAGGTATTTTTTTTATATGGAGCTATTTGAAGCCAATTCCTAAATTGATCTCGGACTCAGCTCACAGTGCTCCGAGGAAAAAAATTATTTAAACAAAAATTTAGTATATTTATCCCTCCATACGGAAAGGTATCTTATAATATGGAAAAACTTCTCACTTTTTTGTTATTTAGTATAACA
The DNA here is from genome assembly GCF_024763615.1 of Phlebotomus papatasi. Taxonomy (NCBI): domain Eukaryota; kingdom Metazoa; phylum Arthropoda; class Insecta; order Diptera; family Psychodidae; genus Phlebotomus; species Phlebotomus papatasi. Next base: position 60,662,355 of record NC_077222.1, read on the forward strand.
GTCACGAGTGCAAAATAAATCCCATATAGATTTAAATCGAAGTATGAGAAAGTGGCTTCAAATTTCAGGCAACTTGCCAGCACAGTAAAAACGAGATGAAATTGGCAGGTTGAATTCCATTAGTTGAATTGAACTAGTTGAAATTTCGAATTACAAACCACTAAAAAAATCAACTTTCAATTGAAAAGGAATCATTTAGATTGCAAAACTAGTAAAATTAAACTCTCGGTAATGGCCTACGTACAATAAACAGTAGTAATAATTACTATAATAGTAATAAAATGAAGCAACAAAATGGCATAAACTTCATTCAACTGACTGATTGAAAATTGTCACGATTATCGCGTGTAATAGAATTAATTCGATTTTCGTAGTAATTTTTCAATCGATTATCGCAGCAAAAAGTTCAACTTTCAACTAATTTCGTTTAAACTCATTCTTCTTCTTTTTATATTTTGTGTAATTTCAGTACAATTTTTGAAGGTAAATTCAACTTAGTTTGCTTTTCAACTACGAAAATTCAACTTGTTTGCTTTTCAACTTTGCTTACTACGATAATCGTTGCAACTTTACTACAATTATCAATGCTCTCCCATTACACGCGATAATCGTAGTAATTATTTTTTACTGTGAGGGGCGTGAAAAGGAATAATGTAATCGTTTCACTAGGAGTCGAAATATTTGAGATTAACATTAAAATTATTTTTGCGATTATAGCGCATTCAGCGTTAGTTTTATGAACTTTAGATATTCGAAAAAGTTATTATGAGTTCCGGAGACGTTTTATTTTACCTTTAGGGCGATTCTGGTTAAATAAAATCGGATGTTGGGGAAAGCGCGCTACCTTCGGACGACTCAAGCCTAGGGTAACTCATTTTTTTCTAAGGAATCAGTTCTTCAATCGTAACTTCTTGCGATCACTGTTTGGGGAGCTAAGTCCGCTAAACCTTGAAAATCGTTTTTTTTTAATTCAATACTCAATATCTCGAAATATCTATTATCGATTTTGATAAAATTACAGGATGTTGTAGTCAAAGTCGATACCTTTCCAATGATAGGTCACACTAACTTCTGACCCTGGCCGAATCTGAGATATAAACGACAAAAATACTACCGGTGTTTAACTTTTGAACATAACTGATTTAGATGATAGTTTTTTTTTTAATGTTAATGCTCAAATACTAAATTAGTGTTAATGCTATTTAATCTTTCCTTCAAAATCACATAGCTGGGATCAGAAGGATTTTGAGTGCTTTTTGTGAAATTTACAATGATTTTGATGCCCAAATCTCTCGATAATTTGAATGACATTTTGCCCCATATGCCCGATTGAGAGAGAGTCTACTGTATTAGTATTAATATTTGAGCCTAATCCATTAAAGAAAACTGTGGAAACAAAATTTAGAGACGAAAAATGGATCCGATATGGGAATTGTAGTCATTTTATGATGTGTAGTTCAAAACCGCATGTTGCAATCTTTTACAGTTTTCTCTTTCTAGAAGTGATCATATAACAAATGATTAGCACAAACCTTAGCAGTTCCTATTTTGAAAAAAAATCGACAATTTGAATTTCCGTACAACTTGCAATTTCGGACAAACCAATCTAGAGTTAAGACAAATCTAGTAGGGTTCCAAAATTGTATAGGGTAGAATAGCCTAATTTAGAACCTGTTCCAAATGCATAGATTTTTAAATCATTTTTATAAGATCACTCGAAAGAGCTTAGGAGGAATACAATTGATTTTTGGACAAAAGTTGCTCTTTGGTTTGTAACTGGCTCATAACCGATTGGAATCGTTTGAAATTGTCAGAATTTTTAAGACCGTTCCAATGAGCATCCAATATGACCCCATTCGGTTGAAAAATACGCTCTACAATTCTTCTAACCTTTGACTTTGATAAAACGTTATTGGGAATGATTCAACGTGTAGCCGAGCTTTTGCTCTTGAAGATTTCTCATGGAGATCAAGGTTTATCCCGGCCAATTGCCAGGGAGCGACCTAGCTCAATGCCCCTATATGAACTCTTTCAGGTCATGTAACTGACTGACTGATGACATTGTCTCTATCAGTCAATCCCCCACAATCAAATATGATTTCCCGCGAACAAGGAAGGTAATCCATCTCATCCGGACGAGCCGATTTCTATTTCGCTATCAGGTGGAAAATCTACAATCGGTATGTTCGTATATGAAAGAAATGTCCGTCTGATAGGAATTTTCTAAAACATGTCTAAAAATGAAAAAGAAAACGTACAATGCGTTTTCGAGTAATCCCAAAGAACATAGTTTTGGAGGGGTAGGGAAAGGTGAGGGGTATTTTAATGGCTTATGATGTCTACACACTAGAAGCAACTTTTGTAAAAAAAAAAAAATGACCTTTTTAAAAAATTCTGACGTTTCTGCCTACAAGAATAGGGGGAATTTTCTTTAAAAAGGCATTGTTTAAAGAAATTTCTCCTAGTGTGTAGAGGCCTTTATGGTCGACTTATAGGGGGTCCCACGAAAAGTCACAAGTCTCTATCTCTAACCATTTGGTCTGTACGGTCTGTACGCATGATAACGGACGAACAGACGGACAAACAGCGTCGCTTCAAAAAAAAACTTTAAACGATTTTTTACCCTATCACTACCCTACCCTTCTAACATTTTTTTTAAAGATTGAAAGGTAAAAGTTCTTATGTAGTAAAAATTGGACCGGCAGACACTTAAAAAATAGATCAGTTTTAGGGTAAAATAATAAAATTCAGAACCGGATCCAAATGGGAACATTTTTAATAAAAACTTACCAATATTAATTATATGTTCTATTTATTTGGAGTGCAAAGAATCAGACAACATTGTTTCAGAGTTTCTTGAAAAAAAAATTATGTATTCCTATTGTGAGTTGTGAAGAATTTCCATTTGGACCATGCTCTGAATTAGATTATTCTACTATCCTATGTGTAAGTGTATTTGTGTTCTAAAGCCGCCTTTCATTGTCCGATTTTCAGTATGTCCGACATTCAATAACTGTCCGACATTTAGCAAACCTACCCTGTTTTTTATCCAATTGGTATAAGTTACTGTTTATTTGAAAAGTCTGTATCCCAGATAAGTTCAAATTAGTTTTAAACTTTTCTATAAAAATTCAGATATTGGCCGAATCCTAGGTGATTTCTCGTCAGAATCCCGTTAAAGTAAAAAAAAAGTCACCCAGGTCCTGGTTAAAATTCCCGAAATCTAAAATTCCGAAAGCCAAAATCCTGAAAGCTAAAATCCCAAATTCTTAAGTGTCATAGCTTCCCACGATTACACTCACCCTTGCTGGAGGCAAAGGGAAATTTCCTATGTCTTAGAAAATTATTCTACACATTATTCACCGGACTCTTCGTCTAATTTCGTCCATTTCAGGATTTAGGATATTCGATATTTTGGCTTTCGAAATTTTCGTTTTTCGAGATTTTCCATTTTTCAGGGATTTTGCGGTTCGGGAACTTCGAGATATTCGCTATCAAGATTTTAACTGTCGAAATTTTGGCGTTAGGAATTTTGACTTTTCGCGCATTTCGGGACTTTGAGAATTTTAACTCATTTGCAATTTTGGCCTGTACCGGATTTATGAACATGTTCATTAGGTTCTAAACCGGAGAACGTAAAAAAGCTGCGAAATGCTTGAACATCATGATGCTTGATCCAAGGACCTTTAAATAACATTTTTACTCCGAAAAAATAAATTGGATTTTAAAATTTAAAGTGAGAACATCTCACTCACAAGTTCGAGCATACCGCAAAGTATTTTTTACTTGGCAAACTTTTTGATTGAATATTTTTCACAGGTTTGCTGTAAATGAAAACTACTTTGGCAAGTTTTCATACCGTTCAGCAAATGTCCTGGATCGCATCAATGGCTTCAAGATCAATGTGGGAAATGGTCTACAGCTGGAAATTACTGGAGTGGATCACTTGAATATGGGAATAGCAGATTGTGAGGGTTTTGAAACCTATTCCCATCCCGATGTTGCAATTATGTGATCATACTTATCCAAAGTCATTTTATCTTTACTTTGCATTTATCCCAATATTTGTTGATTGAAAATAAAAAAAAAAGTATTTTCAACTTACATTGCCTGGAGCTGTGACGTCATTGCAGAAGTAACATCCGAGATGATTCCCAGGAATGCATTTCAATCCTTTTCTCTCGTATTTTTGGTAGTCTATTGGCTCTGGAGGGCTCTTCCTGGTACCATGTCTCATCACTAGATAGCTGTCAAATCCCAAGGCTGCATTTATAACGATCTACAAGAGGATGGACATTAGATTATGGGACAGAGGAAGGGATGTTTATTTTTAGTTACCTTGCCATGGAAGTTGGCCAGAACTGTTGGAAGCCATCTACTCTCTCGGGAATCCGTGAGAAGATAGACAATATCATGCTCAATAATTAATTTTTCAAGAGTATCAATATCCTTGATGGTTTGGTCACGGGTGGAATCCCCAATTGGATGACCAGGCATTGGAATGTGAAGTGAAATACCTTTGGTTGTCTGTTTACCAAATCAGTGAAGGGGGATTATTTAGTTTTCGGGCTCTCCAAAATGTTGCTGAAGTAGAAACTTACCAGAGCTGGATAGATTTCCAAGAGACGCTTTGCTGCTGTTGAGGCTTTTGGCCTGGAAAATTGAGCATCTTCGTGCTTGAAGAGATTTTGACGTACAGGATTGGAATAAGATACATTTCCATAATCCACAAAAGTCACCCAATTCACACCCCAGGATAGCAGATTCCTGGCCACTGAACATCCCAAAGTCCCTGCCCCCAAAAGCAGACACTTTGTCTCAGCGATTGCGTCAAGATTGAGCTCTGGCACAATTCGCCAACGCATCAATTTTAGATTGAGATTAACTGAAGTCTCAGCCAGTTTTTCGGGATCCATGGAATCGGCCATGGACACGACTCTTGGGAGATACTTTCCTACACTATTTAACTCCCAGCCAATCCACTTGACTTCATCGCTAAAATTAATGGATTTCTCTGGCATTCTGGCCACATACACAATGGATTCATCGATGGTCAATTGACGCTTGAGCTTAATTGCAATGAAATTGATGGCTCCTCCACAGAGATTTGGACTAATCAAAAAATTATTCTTCCAAAAGGAAAGTTCCAAATGCAATGCGTAATTTTAAAACTTACCACAAATACGAGAGAAATGCAGTGAAAATCCTCAACTGCCATCCAGGATTGACGTATTCCGAGGGATCGGAGAATCCAAAGTAGATCTTGGTGAGATCAGTGCCCTTAAAATTGTTCTCTCTATCGCTTTCGCTGATAACATCTGACAGTGCATGAATTTTAAATCCATGTCCAATGTTTTCCAGGATGAAGAAAGATCGCTTTCGTGCATCCTCAATGGTTAAATACTTCTCCTTGATCACCTCAATTTGCTCCACAGTAAACACCTCTCCGACTTTAGCCGGAGGTTTGTTTATGAGAAGAATGGCATCGATTGGAGTTGGAAAAGCAAACCAATAGTAGAATTTATACTTTTTTAGATCAGCATATGAGAGAACAAGGAAGTTCACCAGAAGACTTGGATCTTCTAAGCATTTCCCACTTTCAATTAGCTTTCCAATTCGATTTCCTTCTTCCTGTAGCAGTTTGTTTTTGTCCACTTCTTTGAAGTCCTCAATTGTATTCTTGTTGTAGAGAATCCCATGGGCATAGTAGCAGTTTTTTGGCAAGACAAAGACTCTACACAGCATTGATTAGCTTTTTGTGTGATTTGTAGCATATAAATTTAAAGAAAAACTTACTTATTAAATGCTGTACACTCAACTTCCACCAGACAATTAGTTGCATCGAGATTGCAGTAGTAACCAAAGATGTTTTTCGCAGAATCACAGAGTCTATCAATATTTATCTTATTTTCTGCAAGTTTATGCCAGAAGGAAGGGTGCACGAAGGATGTAAATGGGGTATATTGCAGGATTTTTGTGTCCATGATTCTGAATATCAACACAAAAACGGGACCAAAACATTACACTACCTTGAAGTTTTTACTCAAGTTCTAGCCTCCCCTCTCCTTCTACTAAACTGAGCAACTGAGCAATTTCAAAATGACCGTTAATAAAGCTAGGATAGGAAAATGAAAATTGAGTGGTGAACTTTATTAGGGAAAATTAAGCTAATTCAGAACCTGATCCAAATGGAAATTTTTCGCTACTCCAAATGGAAACGTTACTGTTTTCATGATAAATACAGTACTAAATTACTATATCTATATATTTTCTATACCTCAGTTTCATTATTTAGTTAATTTTGCTCCAAATAAGGCAAAAATCCATTCATATTCAAAAATTTTAATTTGTTAATTTCTCAGAAAAATTAAAAATGTATCTTTTCACCATCGAATTTTTCATCGATCGGCCATGTTTTCCAATGAAAAACACAATGAGGAGATTGTTGTTTATTCGTTTTGTTTAACATTTATGTCATATTTCTGGCTAATTTTAGTTAAATTAAGTGCTAATCTTTATTGCTAACGGTACGTGAAGCTTTAAAATGAAATAATTACCTATTTCGTGAACAAAAAGGGTTTTTTCTGAAGTGTCTGCAAATGCTTCAATAGGAAACCCCGGAAATATGATATTTTTGGAGAGATTTTCTTATTGTTTTAGATGGAAAAAGAGAAAAGACCAGGAATAAGAACTAATCCTGCACTCAAAAGCAACTCAACAAGGTTTTAGAAGCTTTTCGCCGCGGTTTCATTTACACAGTTTATCACACTTGTCTCCATTTGGATTAATTTATTTCCAATAGAAGCATTTTACACTCGAGTATTTTTCTTGTATTTAAGAAGTTTTCAAATTATATTTAAAGAATTTTCACTAAACAGTAACATTCTAGAAAAGTCAAGGAGCAAATTTATGTAATTCTCTTCAAAAAAAAAAAAAATGAACTTAATGTGTTGAATCTTCTGTCAAAGTTAAAGCGTCTGAAAGTGGTTTTGAATTAGGACATAGGGAAGCTTATGATTGGTGGACCTTCTTCCCTCCAGGTCGTCAATCAGTGTGATTAGTGGAGCTTTAAATTTTTTGGAATGCCGTAGGAGAGCAAAGAGTTCTAACTTCGACCGATTTCTCGGTTTCGCATTGAAACATCGGATACATCAATCCTCGTGGGTTGGAGAATGGAGTTTCAAGGCCCAAAAAGGGGAAACTTTGAAATTGGGCTTTTTTCTCCTATTTTTAAATGGAATTGAGCCTTATCATGATGTATTTCAGCTTCACATGCTATTTATGGAGCTAATCATGCAGTAAGGTTCAGTTTCACTTAAAAATAGGAGGAAAAACCCAATTTCTAACGGTGCTATCACACTAGGACTAGGTTTTTTCACAATTTAATTTTAAATTGGACTCAGCAAATTGAGCATTAAAATTGCGAGAAACACTTGAAATTTTTCGGCACATTTTTGCGATAAATTTGCTACATTAAAAAAAGCCGCGCATGCCAGTTGTTGTTTTGTCATTTGTGATTTTGTTACATTAATATTAGAAAAATGAGTGAATCCAGTGATGAGGAAGAAATTTTCCTATTTTATGTAGGGTTCAATAAAAATGTGTCTCAAGGTAAAAAGAAGAGATTGTGGGCCAGAAAATGGATCCAAGAAAATGGACAACAATTTTCTTCGTATGGCTACTGAAGAATTTGAGGAACTACTTCACATAGTTGGACCTCATTTGCAGAAAGAAACAACGAAAATGAGGGTGCCTATGTCGCCTAGAATTGGAATTGTTGAGCAATTTTAATATTTTAATTTGCTGAGTTGACATTAATTTGAGCAACCACATTTATGCTATTTTAGTATATTTAAACATGTTTTGGTGGGCCAAGTATTAGTTTATATCAATAAATAAGCGAAAATCTATTAATTCAAATGATTTTTAATGCAAAATAACGCATAGGAACAATTCATCTGAAAATTAAATCGAATTTACAAATTGAAAAAATCCTAGTGTGATAGCACGGTAAGGTGCCCTACTACCCCATTTTATTGCTCTCACAACGGAGTTCAAGTAATAAAAATACCAAATTGGCGAAAAAGGTAAAGTTTCTGTAAACCACAAGAAAAATATCTAGGAATGTTTTTTATAAAAATGATTTTTCGATCTCGCGAAATAATTTTTGAGTTTTTTTGGGTTTCGTAAAACAATTTTGTGGGCTTTTGGATTTCGGGAAACTAAAGTTTATTTCTCGAAAAAAATTGAGTTTCATGCTTTCACGAAATTTATTTGTTAAGTTTTTCGGGTTTCACGAAACATTTATTGGATTTCTTGGGTTTAGTGAAACAGTTTCTGGTGGTTTCATGAAACACTTTTTAATTTTTACGCTTTCCACGAGGAGTGTCTCGAAATTCCTTTTTATCGGTTTTTTTTCGGGTTTTGCAAAATAAGTTTCACTGTTTTTTTTTTAACATTTTTTAGGGTTTCTTGGAATTTCACAAACGGTTATTACAGGTATGCCTATGCTAAACGTTTATTGAGTTTAAGTTTCTCGGTTTTCACGCATTGCTTTTCAGATTTAACAGGTTTCACGAAAATTATATCGAGTTTCTCAGGTTTCACGAAACAATTTTTGGGTGTCTAGGATTCACAAAACTATAATTGGGTTTTTCGGGTCGCGCGGAACAGTTTTTGGGTTTTCCGTGTTTCGCGAAAATAGTTTTTTTTTGTGTTCTATGGATTCTTAAAACTCTTTTCTCTAGGTTCTAAGTTTCTTGAAATTTTTTTTTGAGTTTCTTTGATTTCACGAAGCAATTATTGGTTTCGTGAAATGATTATACGGGTTTCCGGGTTTTGTCATACACCGTTCTTAGATTTCTGTTTTTTTTTTACATATTCAAGTTAATTTGGAGTTCACAAAACAAGAATGAGGTTTTGCGAAACGCTTGTTGAATTTCTCGGGATTAGGAAAAAGATTATACTAGGTTTCTCTATAGTTTCTTAAAATATTTTTTGAACTTCTTGAATTAGGTTCTTGTTATTAGGTTTTTCGAGCTTTTGCAAATAATTGTTTTATTTTTTATTTTTTTGGTTTCGGGATACTAAATTTAGGTTTCCCGGTTTACAATTTTTTTTTTAGATTTTCCAAGTCAAGTTGGGGTTTCTCAGATTTCACGAAACTTTTTGAATTTCAAAAAACCTTTTATTCCGATTTTTTAAGATTGCGCGAAATATTGAGTTTCTAGAAAATAGTTTTTGGATCCCTCTGGTTACTTAAAAATGTTTTTGGGTTTTTTTGAAATATTTTTTTGAGTTTCTAGGATTCCACAAAGCAATAATTGGACTTCAGGAAATTTTTGTAGAGTTCCTCTTAAATAGGTTTTGGATATATCTGGTTTTCTAAAAATATTTTTTGGTTTCTTGGGACCTTGGGACTTCATAAAACAATTATTTGGTTTTGTGAAACGTTTGTTCGGTTTCTCGAATTTTGCAAATTAAATTAGATTTGTCTGATTTGTTAAAACATTTTTTAGGATTTTTTGGAATTGTACAAAACTGTTATTAAGTTTGCGAAACGTTTATTGAGTTTCTCGGTTTTCACAATTTGCTTTAGATTTCTCAAATTAAGCAAAACTTTTATTTTACATTTCTCAGGTTTCACGAAACAATTTTTGGATTTCTCCGATTTCACAAAACTTTTATTTGGTTTCTCGGTTGCAGGCAACAAGTTTCTTAATTTTTCGGATTTCGCGTAAAAAATTTTTGGATTTCCCTGATTCCGTTAAACTTTCGGATTTTACGAGTTTCGCAAAACAGTTTTTCAGAAAAAAAATTTCTCGTACTCTGGGAAGACGCGCTTTCGCTTCCCTGTAGGGAAAAGTGCCCATGCTTTGCACGGTCCCAAGCTTTATAATGAGTAATTTTTTTCCTATGTTTCTGTTTAAATACTACTCCGGAATATATTTTAAAGTAAAAACAAGACACTCAGATGAATCACATTTATTGAAAAACATACGAAAAATTTAGTCATTGTAAAGCTTGGGATCGTGTAAAGCATGGGCACTTTCCCATACTGCCTGACTCAGACATTACTAGCAGCTAATGCTATGATTTACAGGACAATTTAGAAAATTAAATTTTGAAAAAACTTGCTACACTTAGAAAAAAAAAGAGGGTGCGATTAACTTTTTTTCTCAGAACTTTAACACTTTTTAGGTGTAAAAATATATCAACATTTTTTAATGCTAAATTTACACCTTTTTAAGGGTAAAATTAACATAAAAAGGGTAACTTTAACCCCTAATACACCTAAAAAGGGTAATATCCACACCGATTTTGGATCAATTCTGCAGGGTAAAATTAACATTTCTGGAATGTTATTTTAACTTTTTCGGATTTCTCTCAAGTGTAAAGATTAAAAGAGGAGACTATTCTTAACGTATGTTACGTTGATGTTTTATTTTCTGCTAACTTTCAAATACACAATAACAAATTGCAGGTCCTCTCTATAAATTCAACATAAAAAATTGTGTAATAATATTTTTTTAAAAACAATTTTGAAGATAAAATGACGTACAAGTAGTAAAAATTATTACTTGAAGATTACAATTCAAAAGATAAAAGAACTTCTCGCCGGTATAATTTGTGTATATCCAATATCCTGCTCCCTTATGCATAAAAAAGATAAAGCATTTAAAATTTAGATGAATTTGTATCTTTAGTTGATTATTGAATTTATATCGATAGGTATTTGCAAAGGTATCTTTTTTTTTAGATAAATTACGTAGCTGCTGGAATAGTAACTCCAATGTTGATGAATTCCGATAAATCGGTGAGAACACTTGCATCAACAGACAACATTAAGTTTTGATACCTTTCATTGCCTATTTGTGTCTTGAGTGTGAATAACTGCAAAAAAAAATGGAATAAAGATGATAAGGTAAATCAAATTAGATGAAATGAAAAATAAACTTACTTGTGATTGAAGATAATCCTTGAGAGAAATTTTATGAACAGGATCCTCCATAGCTATCTGACGACATCGCTCGTAGTGATGCGTTTTACTCTCAAACTCGACATCAGAAGCCAATGACCACATATCACTTGAGTCAAACTCCATTGACTCAGTAAATACCAGAGAACTGTAAAGACAGTACACTTCTTACTCAATAAAAACTGCCTAAAATCTTTTAAAAAATCAATCTTACTCTGCCCAAACTCCTGATTCCTCGTAGTATTCCATCATAATGTCATTCATTGTTTCACATATTTTGAGAATAATATAGCCAAATCTCTCGAAGATCGTATCATTGTGAGCTGTCAGCAGGCTCGACATAGCTAAACTGAGAAGTTTCTTCTTATCAGCCTGCGTCACAAGTGAAGATTTTGCAATCCAAATATCCAAAATATCTGCTAAAGCATTGGGTAGTTGGAGACTTTGCAGAACCTCACTGAAGACTACTTGATTGATCAGCAAAACACGAGCCATTATCGACAGATACATTGTCATCACCAAGGAATAATCCTTATCTTCAATTATATTCCTTTAGAAAGAAAACAAAGGATGCAATTTGTAATACGGGATATACAGTATCTGCTGAAAAAACGGCATTCCATAGAGGAATCGGGATTTCTTGTAAGGTTTACAGGGATGTACTGCATTCTTCATTAGTTAACCCTTTAAGGACGATTGGGTCATCCGTGACCCAAAAATTAAATTTTTCCTATGGCTTTCTAAAGCTGTATTTTGCTCTAAAACGTTAGAAAAAATGATTTTTTCTGACCATCGATTTTTGAACTTCTCGTCCTTAAGAGGCTAAGTGTCCTGTGTAAGCGCGGTACAACCCATTAGAGACGAATCAAATATATACAAAGTTTTAGTAACTTAAGAGATTCGAACCCGTAGCACTTGTATTACAAAGCAAGCACAATGTTGCTAATTAAATTCCTTAATATCCGAAAAAAATTTAATGTAAAACACGGCTCTGGTTCTGGAAATATCTCTGTTTAAAGTTAAATACGATTTTCCCATATTTTAAAGGGTCCCGATCAAAATTCCGAAACCTGAAATCCCAAAAGCCCAAAATCCTGAACGCCAAAATTGCGAAAGTCCCAAACGTCAAAATCATGGATGCCAAAATCCAGAGACGCTAAAATCCCGAAAAGCTAAAGTCCTGAAAAGCCAAAATCATAAAATCTTGAACGCTAAAATTCTGAAAGCCAATATCTCAAAGATCAAAATCCCGAACGCCCCGAATGACAAAAAACCTGATAAGACAAAATCCCGAAAGACAAAATCCCAAATGGGTCCAAATACCGAAATCCAAACACCGAAAGCAAAAAATCTCGAAAAGCCAAATTCCCTCTAATTTTTGAAAGTGACAAACTACTCCCACCATTTCACCATTTTTTTGGATTTTGGCTTTCAGGCATTTTTCGTTTTCGGGATTTTCGTTTTTTCGAATTTTGGCTTTCAGCATCTTCGCTTTTGTGATTTTGCCTTTCGAGATTTTGAGTTTCCGGGATTTTAGCGTTTCGGGATTTTGGATTTTCGGGATTTTGGCTTACGAGATTTTGGTCAATTCAGAATTTTAGTTGTCCGGGATTTTGGCTTTTCAGGACAGAAATAGGAATAAACATATGAAGAACGTTTAGGAAAAAAGGTATGTGAATTGCGATTTCATGATTTTTTCATGATCCAAAAGGTATTCCAAAGCCATAGTGATCTTTTCCTTCTGCTTCTTTTTTGTGTCTGTGTTTAAATTGACTAGTCATGAGCCTACACAGAAAAAATATTTTGTAAAAATGTTCGTAAATGTTTGTGAATTCCTATGGGGGAGTTACGAAATGCTCGTGAATCGTATAACCCACAAACAAGTTCGTAAAAGTTTGTACTTTTTTCACAAACATTGTTCGTACGTGATCATTTGACGAGCATTTTCTGTACTTTTTCAAACATTTGTTTGTAAATGTTCGTAACACACAAAAAATATTCGTAAAATTTTGTAATTTGTTCGTAAATGTTTGTAAAATGCTCGACAAGAAAACAAACATTTACGAACAAATGACAAAATTTTACGAACATTTTTTGTGTGTTTACGAACATTTACGAACAAATGTTTGTAAAAGTACAAAAAATGCTCGTCCAGTGATCATGTTACGAACAATGTTTGTAAAAAAGCACAAACTTTTACGAACTTGTTTGTGGGTTATACGATTCACGAGCACTTCGTAACTCCCCCATAGGAATTAACAAACATTTACGAACATTTTTACAAAATAATTTATTTCTGTGTATAGAAAAGCGGGCCTCAGTCAAAATTCCGAAAGCCAAAATCCGGAATTCTTAGAAGAGTCATAGCTACTCCCAAAATTGCACCCGCGCTTGCTGGAGGCAAAGGGAAATCTTCTGTGTCTTGGGAAATTACCTATTCTACACATTATCTTCCATATTTTATCCCTTTCAGGATTTTGCATATTCCGGGATTTTGGCTTTCGGGATTTTGGTTTTTCGGGATTTTGGCTTTCGGGATTTTGGTTTTTCGGGATTTTGGCTTTCGGGATTTTGGCCTTTTCGGGATTTTGGAGTTTGGGATTTGAGCTGCCTCCGAGAAAAGCTTATCGTGGCTTAAATTCTTGACAGACCACCTCGAATGGAATGGTAACTTTTGCGTAAAAATTTAATTGCGAGATAAAATTTGGAGGTTGTGCTTTTTAGACTTTAGATCAGGAAAATTTCATGAAATACATTTTCCATTTCTTTCAATTTTAAACACGTTGCATATAACATCTCTATCGCACTCTAATCGAAATTGAATTTATCATAACACTTACGAGAAGAAGAATGGGAAAGAGTAGAATACACATATCTAAAACATTTCAGAAGGGGATGATAATTTTGATTTTATGGGGTTAAAGATCAGGAATTTTTACTACAAAAATTCAAATCAAAATAATTTCACTGAGAAAAAAAAGAGGGTGCGATTAACTATTTTTCCTCATAACTTTAACACTTTTTAGGTGTAAAAATATATTAAAATTTTTTAATGTTAATTTTACACCTTTTTAAGGGTAAAATTAACATGAAAAAGTATAACTCTAACCCCCAATACACCTAAAAAGGGTAATATTTACACCGATTTTGGATCAGTATTGCAGAGTAAAATTAACATTTCCGGAATGTTATTTTAACTTTTTCGGATTTCTCTCAAGTGTTCAGTTACCATGGGGTTCTTACATTTTTTTTTATATATATAATTATAAGCAATAGACGATCCTTTTAATAAAAAAATCTTACTCAATTTTAGGATGCTTTAAAATGGAAAGAAAAAAATTTTAGCCACTCATATATTCTAGATCAGGGAGTTGCAAAACACATTATGCCAAAGTTTAGGCCCGAGCGGAGGATATACATGAAATTTTAATAGGATTATACTTATCTCCTTCACTAAAATCAAAGTAAAAAAAATCTTTTACTCACTTGAATACATCTGGAAGAACGGGCTTTAGCAATTCAATTGAAAATTCGGGCTTTGCACACAAAAATGCCTCAAAGAGCTTCATAATCATACAAATACCCTCTGGACGCATATCACTCAAGAGATAGGCACACGTTGACACAACATTCTTCCCATGACGTTCCAAATATACCTGAGGACTCAATAAAATATAAGCCTGGATTATATAAAGCACCGTTCTCAGATTTTCAGAAGAATTCTCTGAAATAAATATAAAAATACATAAAAATAATTATTTACAATTTTTTTTCTATAGAATTTTGAGCTTTTTACCTATAATGGGAAGAACATTTCCACACAATTGCAATAATTCTTGTGTCATTAAACTACTATTCTCAATGACACTCAACCACAATTCTAATCCTTCCTCCAGAAGATATACATGCGAAGGCTCATCCATATTTGTGCTGAATGAGATGACATGATAGAGAAATGGTGCCAATTTTGCGGGAATATCACATAGAGCCTTCACAATTTGCAGCTGAAAGGGATTTGTCAAGATAAGGCAATAATTTTCCAAAAAAAAATGAATTTAAATTACCAGAGTTGAAATTATGGCACAACGAAGCATATTGTGATTAGCACTCTCTTCCCACAGGAGTGGCAAGTACTCGATTAAATTGTCCATTTGGGAGGAGATATTATTGCTCATTTTGTCCACAATAAAAGACATAACAGTCAGAACATTCATCTGCAAAGAAAATTTAATCATATAGAAATTCTTGGAGAATTTTTCGTTTTTTTTTAAGCTAAAGAAAGTGGAAAAATAATTTAATTTTTCATATAAATATATTATACGCATATTTAATTCTTTCACGAGTTCTGAGAAAATTTAAACGTTTTGAGTATATTATTATAGGAAATTTACTGCTTTACAACATTGCAGAAGACTATTTTCCTCTATCTCGAAAGAAATGTGATTTTCGAATCATTTTCTAAAAGTCGATTTTGTGCAGATTCTCAAAATTGCTGGGGCAATTTTTGTCAGTCTATAGAAATTTTGTGACGTTTTACTCCCACAAAAATTTCATTATTTTTTATTTTACATAATCCTTCCTCGAATTCCTTGAAACGTTGTAAGTTTAAGAAGGTTCATGAAGGCTATCTTATAATAAAAATTTCAAGCCTCAGTCTCTTTTATTTTAGAAAATAGTAAATATTGAAATTTTCGTTTTGACAAATTTTGCCCCAGTCTCCGCTAGATCGCTAAAATTTCATGAAAAACAAAATTCGCGTCCTTTTTCTTATCAATTTTTTGTCTATCCCACTCTTTTGATTTTGAAATTAGACTGAACTAAATTAAATTTGGTGTGATGTTCAAAAGAAGAAGAAGAGTGTTATAGAGTGGGATAGACAAAAGAAAATAATTTAAGAGAGATGTGAATTTTGATTTTGTGATATTTTCCTGATCTAAAAGGTGTGCTGAAGCCATTACCTTCAAAATTCAACTCACAATCGAATTTGTGATTTTATTTAGTGATTGCTCATTTGTTTTTTGTTTTTTTGTAAATTTTTATTAGTTTAGTTTTTGTGTTTGTTTATCCATTTTTTAGATCTTTAACTATGAAGTACCAAATCAATTCAATAATATTTAATTAAAGTTCCGGCCAAAATCCCGAAAGCTAAAAATATGAAAAACAAAATTCTGAAAGAGACGAAACCCTAAAAATGGCCATGGCACTTTTATGAATTCGGAATTTTTCCTTTCAGGACTCTGGTTTTTCAGAATTATGACCCATTCAGGATTTTGGCGTTTGGGATCTTTGGTTTTGCGAATTTTGATTTTCGCAATTTTGGCCTTTGAAATTTTGACTGGACGAGGAATTCTCTAACAGCATGACAATGCCATATGACAAATTTGAAATTTTTTTTATATGTTAAATCCGGAAGAATTAAT
The DNA here is from genome assembly GCF_024763615.1 of Phlebotomus papatasi. Classification (NCBI taxonomy): domain Eukaryota; kingdom Metazoa; phylum Arthropoda; class Insecta; order Diptera; family Psychodidae; genus Phlebotomus; species Phlebotomus papatasi. The sequence goes on from NC_077222.1 coordinate 60,678,753, forward strand.
CATAAATCCGACTTAGGTATATGAGGTACTAAAAGCTGCATAGATCTCCTTGCAATGACCATTAGATGCAAACTGAGTTTTTATGGTGTCCTGCTCCAGAATTTACTACGAAAATTTGTCATATGACATTGTCATATCGTTACAGAATTCCCCTACTGGTCTCATTTTATTAAACATTATAAAAATAAACAAGAATATAATAAGGGAACCAATACTAAAATCGATTTTTTTGGTTTTTGTGCGAATTATCAAAATTAATCATAATAGTGTGGAATCACCACTTCTCGCCAGTGCCCCACTTTTCGCCACTTATATTGAAATCGCTATTTCTCCCGATTTATGAAATAAATGAGCCGCAAAGTTCTTTGTATTTTTACTGCTGCTATGTATAGAGTCGAAAAATAATAATTATTCGTTTTGGATTTACGATTGTGAGCATTTTTTAGAGAAATATTTTTAGCAAGTGCATTCAATCCAATATTTCTTACCAAATATACTAAGTGTCATCAAATTTTCATCAAACAAAAAATACCTTTTTGGAACAATAATTTGTCCATTGAATATTTAATTACAATTGTGGAATACATAAAATTTGTATTTAGTTAATTAATATTTCATTTTATATTATTTTTATATAAAAATGAGGCATGGCGAAAAGTGGTAATATTTTGGAATGATTTTACCACCTGTCGCCATCTCTTTTCAATAGACGAAGCTAACTTCGCTTCGCAGATTGTCAATTGTCAAATCTGCATTGTTTACTTTCTGCAATAGACCTATAATTTGATTTCTCAAATACATGTGAAGAAAAATCGTTTAAAGTGAGTAAAAATAAGGTGATCATGAGGAAAAAGAAATGCTGAATGTATTCTTTTTATAACATTGCCTAAAATAATCGAGTTTGGACCTTCTCAAGTGGGTGGCGATAAGTGGTTACAAAACTGGCGAAAAGTAGTGAAAAGTGGCGACGAAGTGGTTATTTTTGCATTGTTAATAAAAATTAGTTTTTTAAGTAGTCCAGCGTTAAATTCTACACAGTAAAAAATAATAACTACGATTATCGCGTGTAATGGGAGAGCATTGATAATTGTAGTAAATTTGCAACGATTATCGTAGTAAGCAAAGTTGAAAAGCAAACATGTTGAATTTTCGTAGTTGAAAAGCAAACTAAGTTGAATTTACCTTCAACAATTGTACTGAAATTACATAAAATGTAAAAAGAAGAAGAATGAGTTCAAACGAAATTAGTTGAAAGTTGAACTTTTTGCTGCGATAATCGATTGAAAAATTACTACGACAATCGAATTGATTCTATTACACGCGATAATCGTGGCAATTTTCACTCAGTCAGTTGAATGAAGTTTATTCCATTTTGTTGCTTCATTTTATTACTATTATAGTAATTATTACTACTATTTATTGTACGTAGGCCATTACCGAGAGTTTAATTTTACTAGTTTTGCAATCTAAATGATTCCTTTTCAGTTCAAAGTTGATTTTTTAGTGGTTTGTAATTCATAATTTCAACTAGTTCAATTCAACTAATGGAATTCAACCTGCCAATTTCATCTCGTTTTTACTGTGTAGGACTATTGTTTTTACAGATCAAAAGCCAATAAATCTGAGTAGTTTTGTGTCAAATTTGAGTTATCTTGTAATAAGAGTTCAAAAGTTATAATAAAATTAATTCCTCTTTTTCCTAAACATGGCGATAAGTGGTTACTCCACCCTACGTTTATGCTGAGAAATTGCACAAGAAATAATAGTTTAGTTTAGATTTTGGAAATATTTGCTTACCTTTGTCTCACATTCGCGAGATTCCTTAAGGAGAGAGAATAACAGAAAGAAGGATGGTTCGAGAAACTGGACAAATGTTTCAGGATCAAAATCGAAATCATCCATGGTCGTCATGAGGGTTTTTGACGCTGTAAGCCGAATAGAGATATCCTCCTCTGGTTTTAGCAGTTCCAGGCATGCTGCATAGACTTGTGGTCTGAGTGCTGGATAAAACTTCACTCCAGTCAGCTGCCCAATGAGCCAAATCACTCGTTTTCTTATGATCCGAAAATTATTATTCTTGATCTTCAGTTCATTTAGCAATTGAGATGTGAACCATTGATCTAAGTCCACTTCATCAAAGAGATCAAATGCCACAAGTCCAGCAGCATTGTAGATGGCATCTTTTAGGAGAATATCCTTAAGATCAGAATCTTCAGTCAAGATGGTCATTTGGGCCTTCTGGATGTATTTCACCATCTCTGGGTTCATATGTTCCCGGAAATTTTTAAACAGTGTGAGGAAGAATGTCTCTGTGCAGGGTTTCAGTTCATACTTCCATGAATCTCCACCTTCATCGGAAGCATATGCCTCGGGATCCTCATCCCACGAATTCAATTCACTTTGGGTGAGAATAAAGTAATGAGTGATGATCTTTTCGCAAATGTAGCTAATGCGTTCTGGTGTGAAAAAGTCCATTTTGGCCTTCTTGGCCTTTGTAAAATCAACATTGTCTGACTTATTGGCTGGTATATGGTACTTCACGGTGGACAGTATTCTCTTCATAAGATTGATGCAGTGTATGGCAAAATTTGTGAATTGGACCACATTACCCTCGAAAATCTTGCTGGTGCCTTCGTTGAAGACATAATTGAAGGAAAACTCGAGAATTGTGGGAACAAAATCAATGCACGATGCTGGATGTTGCTCTAGAAATTCATTGAGAATTTTCATCTGCTTCAGAATAAATTTCTCCGTCAACTCCAACAGATTCTGCAATTCAGCCTGCATCTTCAGGCGCATCCGAGCCTCCAGTGATTCCTCCAGTCGCTGAAATACCGTCTTTATGAACATCATACAGTGTTCGGATTTGTACGGCTGACTGAAACCATAAATGGTCAATTTGCGTAGCATTTTGAGTGTCAGGAGGGCCTTCTCGATGTACGATACACTGACACCGACTGAAGCTGTTTGCTCATGGATACTTTGGAAGTACAGTGAAATGAATCCATCCCACAGGTTCAAGATAAACGAATAGACATTCTCCGTGAGGTCCTCAAACATCTGCCGATCATTTCGAAGGCGTTTTGTCGATAGGGCTTTGATTACATGATGAAGCACAAGAAGTGCCCGGTGCTGCTGCAGCTGATTGTCCACCCGAACAGCTTCCAGCAGAGTTGGAATCAGTTCTGGCCAATTCTGTGGACAATCGAGTCGTGCGATCTTAGAAATGATAACGGCAACTTGAACAGCAACCTGAGGCACAGGTTCATTAAATGAGCTTATCAAAGCTGTCTTAATTGTCTCTTTTTCCTCAGCTTTGATCTCATTAGGAGCATGCTTCCGCCAATATTTATTCACGCCATTCTTGAAACATACAGCAGCCATCCAACGAACACTAACATCCACCGTGTGATCCGTGAAGATCCGCAGGAGGATACTGTAGAATCCTGGTTCAACTTCCCATTCAATCAGCTTCTGCTCAGCTGGTTTCAGCAATTCAGAATTCTGACTGCAAGCACACTGAAGTGCTTGAAAGACCATAAATTGTGGCGATGATTGATCCATTTTCTTTCACCCTCAATTTCTTTTCACTCTTTCATGCAATATCCAAAAGATTTGCAGATTCTGGCCTTTCTACGTAGTCAATACGCAAGAAACTACACTACAGAAACTCACTCGGAAAACCGGTCAATAAATAAAAAAAAGATTTTCCTCCATTGAAAAAAATCTGATAATCATCCGAATTGAGGTTAGACGGAGCCCCAAGCTTAATATCACGGCTAAAAACACTTTTACACCCCGTTTCTTGTTTATTCTGAACACTACTGCGTCACATTGTACGTAAAAAGATGTAAAAATGGACCAAATTTGCTCATATTCCCGACTTTAAATTATTTATTTTTTTCCAACACACACTTCGATTGCCGACATGACTGACAGTCCGAAAGTCAGGGGTAGCAAACCAAGCTCAAAGCGATCGGCTTTTCTTCGGAATGCTTCGAGTTGGCGAAGAATTCCGAAATTTTCTAAGCGCCGGCGTCGTCATAATACACTGTCCTACTTTAGAACAGATTTCTCCCATCTCTATCCTAAGACATGTCCTAAGACAATTTCCTTAAAATTAAATTTTCCATATTTAATTTTCATAAATTTTATTTTTCCAAAATACACAATATAGTCGAGTTCCTCAAATTTGAACGACGGTTGCATTCAAAATGTAAAATATGAGGTTATGTAAAAAAAATTTTGCATATATGTCGTATTATATTAATTTTCTTAAATAATTTCGTCTATTTAACTACAAATTCAATTGATAAAATTCTCTAAAGTCATTTTCCTTAATTTAGGAAAAGTGAATTTTACATGAATTCCGTTACGTTTTTGAAAATATTGTTCAAATTTGAGGAGTAAGAAATGTCATCTATACCGCCAAATGTTCAAATTTGAGGAATTCTACTGTAGCATTTGATTTTGTTTTAGAAGCCCTAAGCAAAAGCTTAATGACATGTAAGATGTCTGTGTAAAAAACTTCTAAAAATTGTTAATAATCTTTAAATTTTAATGACGCACAGTGGGGCCAGAATGGGCCAGAAAACACAATAACCTGGCAAAAAATCGAAAAAAAGTTCAAATTTTTGAAATCTAATACCGCCAAATAATAGTTGACTAGAATCCTCACTAAACCCAGATTTTTTTCTTTAAAGTTATGGTATCTTGAAATAACACGTCAAAGTTGGCCTAGCATTGCGATTTAGTCGATTTTATATGGAAAGATGACATAAATTTGAACCAAAGAAATAGTAAAGAGGCCCGCGAGGTCCCGCTCTATAACCAATTTCTATTTATTCTTCTAAAGGCATTGCTCTGTTAAAAACCATCGAGAAATCTTGTTACTAAAACTTCGATCAAGAAGACTTGTTTACTTCAGTCTCGATACAAATATTCACTGTCACTGATCCCAAAGACACACAGAGATCGGTTGCTGTGATATAGCGGCACTGGTTGCTCACAGAGCTGTGATATGGAGCGGCTGCCCGATCTTGGGATAAGATAGAATAGGAGTGGAGAAGCATAAAGGTCCCAATTGTGGCCTGGATGTATCGGTAATCTGAAATGAAGAACTGTCCTCTGGCAAAATCTTATCATTTTCGTAAAGCTTAGCACGTAGTTAAGAAAATTTTCATATAGAAAAAACTCCATGTTTTACCAATTTTTCTATTTCCATAGTAACGATCGTAATTCCCTAGACACACTTACGACTTAAGCTGAGAGACGACTTAGTGGAAAATGATGGAAATGTAGTTTAAACATTATTTCTAATATAATTACGCTAAGCCGTCTCTCGGCTAATCCTCAGGTCTGTCAAGGCCCTAAGGGTTTTAGGATTTAAATGATATTTTCACGTACATCTTTTGGATTTTCATGCATATTATGTTTTTTAAATAAATGCTCAGATCAGGATTCACTACACAAATTTTCAATGTAAACAAAAAAATCGTTGGATTTCAAACAATTTGATGTGTATCGATCTAAAAACCCCAACATCTCAAATTATCAACACTTTATACAGGATAATGGCACTACACAGAGGTGCTATTTTTAATAAGATAGGAGAAATGCTCTTAATAAAGGTCTAACTTAATGTTATTTTTTATATACAGTAGAGTCTCCTAAATTCGAACGCTCGGGGGGTATTTATGACATTTCTCACCTCCCAAATTCGAACGATTTTTTCAAAACTAACGAAATTTATGTGAGATTAAATTGTACTTTGAATCAAATTCCCGTACTTTCTCGCAAGTTTTAGTGGTAACATACTTCCTTTTCATTTTATATGATAATAATGTATGCAAACAATTCAGGAAGAAGCACATATTTATGATTTTCATTCACCTAGAATACGAACTTTCTAACATAACCTCACAATTGACATTTTGAATCCAAACGGCGTTCGAATTTGAGAGATTCATATTTGAGAGACTCTACTGTAATTTTTCCAGGTAAAAAATTACAGAAGTTATAAGCAGCATGGATAAATTATAGGTCTGAAAGTCGTTTTAAGGGGGTAAGCGGGTTTGAAGGCTTCAAAAAATCGATTTTTTCATTTGCTTATTAAATAGGATAATATGTAAAGAACATTTTCTGAAAATCTCAAGTCAATTGGAGTAAAACCCTCGGAGGTAGAGCAGTTTTAGTTATGCATTTTGCCCGCGCGCGCATATTGTTGCAAAACTTTGAAAAAAGTTGTGCCAAAAATCGAAAAAAAAAATTTAAAAATACTTAAGCACGAGCCACATTCATATAATATATCCTAAAATAAAACACTAGTTTTATGGATTTAAGATGAAGCTGCTAGAAAAAAACGTGGCAATGGAAAAAATAAGGGTGTTGTGTTATCAGTGTTATCATACCATTTCTCAACGGCTCAATTTTGAAAATTTTCCAAAAATTTTCTAGTGAAATTATCTGCCAAGGCCTACGGCCTACTCCGCCTACTCTATCAGATAGGCGAAAATCTAAATTTATGAAATTTCATAGTTCAAAAATAAAAATGGACAAAAATTGATTTTTTTCCTATGTCAAACCCGCTTATTTAAAATTATATTTTAAATCTTGAGTTTACAATATTGAACGATTAATCATAGGACATGTCTACTGGAAATTTCCCGTTCCGATTTAGTCGAATGAGTTTTTGTTGGGTTGTTATACAGGAGCAAAAACATCCTCCAAATATTGCCTTTTTCACGTATTTTTACCCAAATAGAAGCTACAAGATGCCCCCAAAGTACATTGTTGTCCACCCACTGAGCCATCCACCCAATTGGCCATGAGAACTGTCGACTACCTGAGTGATTATATGTGTGTCAAAGTTTTTATAGTTCAAAATAGTTGGGCTACTATTTTGATGCAAATGTGCGTTCGCGGAGCTGTCAGAAGGAAAATTTTGTGAAATTTAGCGCAAAAATGTAGAATTATCCGGGTTAAAATGTATTTTACAGTGGACATTGTCTAACTGTGTGCAAGTGAAAAAGTTAAAAAGACGATAAGAAGCATTAATTTGGGTGGATTTTGTGGCAATATTGCGGAAATTTGTGGTTATAAGCCTCCCCTTTGGGCTTGAACTTGACACAAATTTTCCATGGAAAAGAGATGCTCTTTCCCATGAAATTCTCGTGAAATCACATGCAGTGCGGTTTACCAAGTGATTGCCGGATACCGTAAGATTGCACAAAATTCTATCATTGATAAAAATTCACAATTTTTCCTTATTGTTGCCTCCTGCATAAACAAACAAATATTGCTTCATTCTGTTTTTCATTTATTTTGATTTTGTGTTCAGGGACTCCTCTACTTCACTCAATACTTTTCCATTTGTGGAATATTTTCTTTCCCCCAAAAAAAGAATAATAATTTGGTACCAATTATTGCTGTACCCCCCAAGGGAATTAAACAATATTGAATGTAAACTGAGTGGGTCAGGGAGGTTCCCGGGGGATAAATGGAAAGAGTGAGAAAGCAGTAAGCATAATAAAATTTTCACAGGAAAAACCAAGTGAGAAATGTCAGTGAAAGTTCTCTTTGAAATTGGACACGATTCGTCCCTGAAGCCTAAGCCAACTCCCGAGGGTTTTACCCACGACTGGGAACTCTTTGTTAGGGGATGCGATAATCACGATATCAGCCACTTTGTGGACAAGGTGGTCTTCAATCTGCATGAGTCATTTCCAAAGCCAAAAAGAGGTAAAAACACAGCCGGAATGAACTTTTTTTCAGCATCAGGGAAATTGAATTTCCCATTTTGTTTTTGCAGTTATTAAGGAGCCACCTTACTCTGTAAAAGAGTCAGGATATGCAGGATTTGTCCTCTCTATTGACATATACGTTAAGAATCGCGAAGAGCCCAAAAAGATCACATTCTCATACGATCTCGATCTCCAGTCGACGGGTCCTATGATCCAGCGTAAACAGTCTGAAAAGTATATCTTTACAAATCCCTCTGAAGAATTCAGGAGGAAATTGCTGAAAGGTGGTGGTGTATTGTTGGCAAATACCACAAGTAATTTGGATGATAAAAGTAGGGATTTTGAGGAACGTGCCAAGGGTAAAATGAGTGCAATTGGGGTGAATGACACAGTGAAGAAGCACAAAATGCGTCCAGAAGATCCCTTTACGAATCTCTTTGGAACACCCATTACCAAATCTTCAACAAAAGTATCACCGGATCCAAAGAGCAAAGCCTCACCAAATCGCATCAGTAAGCCACCACAGCCACAGATTGGGGGTAAATCAGCTGGTGAGAAGGCTCCGGGTGCCAAGGAAAAAGGCGACAAGGAATCCAAATCGAAGCACAGCAAACACAGTAGTCCGTATCGGGAGAAAAGTAGCGATGCAAAGGAATCCCGGAAGGGTGAGGAAAAGTATGAAAAACGGGAGGAGAAGAAGAAAGACAAGAATCATTCAAAGGATCGAGATAAGAGCAAGGAGAAGTCAGTTAAAAGGCCCACCAGTCCCAAAAGGAGCCCCAAAAGGCCAAGTCCGAGTCGCAGTAGCTCGGCTAGCAAGACAGAGGACAAGAGCCAGGTGCCACCGGTGGTTGCCAATGAGAAGAGTGGCAGCAGCAAGAAGATGAAGAAGGAGAAAAAAGAGAAGAGTCATGAGAAGGATAGGGATCGAAAGGAGCACAAGAAAGACACTGTGAGTGCAGAGAAGGTCACAACGACGAAGGCAGTGAGTGAGAAAAGTGATTTGGGCAAGAGTGTCAAGGAGGTGAGTCAGGGACCAAAGGAACTCAATGTACGAGAGAAACTCAAAGACATCATCAAGACACCGCCAGAGATCACAGTCACTGCAGAAGTCCCCAAAGCTCAGACACAGGTAAGCATTTTGAAATTTTTTTTTCATGCGATCGGTTCTGACCGATTGGAACCGATTCAAAAATTTTCTCGAACTAAAATATATTTCGATTTGACCTTCAGAGACACAAAATGGGTTTTTTTTTAATTCATGAATGGACGAAATGTTCACCTGGAAGGGAATTCTGTAACAGTATGACAGTGTCATATGACAAATTTGAGAATTTTTATGTGATAAATTCGGGAAAAAATGAAAATCAGATTTACATCACTTACTAAGAGCCTCATAGAGCTCCTTGCAGTGTCTATTTTTGATGCTCATTAGCCTTCAATGTTGTCCTATTCCAAAATTTATCACGAAAATTTGTCTCATGACTTTGCCATATCGTTACAGAATTCCCCTACTGGACCATTATTGCTAATATTTTTCACTATTTTGGTGGAAAGGAAGGGGAGGAGGGAGAGGGAAAAGAAGAACAAACATCTAGAAATTAAAAATCACCGAGACCGAAAGTTGATATCACTCTTTGTAAAATAACAAAAATAGAGGAACCTAGAGTAGGGTAGAGTAACCACTTATCGCCACTTTTAGGAAAAACTGAAATTAATTTAATTAGGGGAGACTGGGGCAAAAAGTCACAAAACGGATATTTTATTTTTTTACAAGCTACTCGAGCGCTTCAAAAATTTCTAATTAGCTCAGTTTTATAGGAAATTTACCGCTCTACAATTTTGTGAAAGTAATTTTGCTTTATTTTGTAAGGAAATACGTTTATCGAGCCAATTTCTAAAAGGTAATTTTGTGACTATTCTCAAAAATGCTGGGGCAAATAGTACCAGACATTGGGTATTATCATTACAGGCTTCGGTAAATTTGAAAAAATACTTAGAGGACATATTTTCATAGAAAATTTATTCATCTACAGTTTTTTAAAACACCGTTTTCTCTGCGAGAAAAGTGAGAAAACGAGAAAAGCGCTTTTCAAGCTATTTTAGAAAAAACACACAAAATTTGCTTCGCATTTTTGTTACTTTTTACCCCAAGTGCCCTTTTTTAATAAAAGGATTTCTGGAGAAAAGAATAGAGAAGTGGGTCACTGGCGAGGTGACACCAGAGTTGAGTTGAAAATTTCAAAATCCGACGATATCGTCCTAAATAAAAAAAAAACGAGTTTTACTGGTTTCAAATTTTCTTTAAAAAAGCATTTTTTTTTCATAAAAAATGCTCCCAGTGTGTAGAGGATTAAACACAATTAATTTTCTGATAAAAATTGCTTACCGTTTATTTCCGGTTCAGAACCGATTGAAACTGGTTCAGAATTAGTTGTTAGGCCATTGCCAGGCTTTAGAATTCGTCAGTTAAATCAGCATTTGTCGTAACTTCATTTTTGCGATTTTGAGATATATCATTGTCAAAGACAATGGATATAGGGGAAACTGGGGCACCACCAAACACGGGGTACCACCAAACACTGCGATTTTTTAATCGGATATTGGATATCAGATGATAAGACCGATAGGAATTTATAGGCATTATAGGGATGTTTGTCCACTGAAGGAATGGTCGAGATAGTCCAAGTAGTTTAGAAATAAAAATTACTGTTTGGTGGTACCCCGTGTTTGGTGGTGCCCCAGTTTCCCTATACATATTTGGAATCGGTGTAATTTTGTTTATTAAACGCACTTGAGAAAAAGAAACTTTTATAAGCTGAATAAAAATTATTTTAAACAATAATTATCGTAAGTGCCCTTAATTAATAAAAAAATGTATCAGAATTTGTTGTAACTTCCATTTTTGGTGAAGTTACGATAACTTTTCATACAAAATTTTCTCTAATCAGCATTTGTCGTAACTTCTTTTGCTCACTAGCGTGGCTTGTAATTTGCAGCAAAATTGTAATATTTCTCAATAAAACGTTCATAAACTTTTTCAAATATCCAAAGACAGCGCTAATCATGCGATATTAAATCTTTTTAATTCAATATTTGGAAGAAAAAAGTGAGAAAAAATCTTTGCCCATCTGTCATTAATTCAAAACAAAACAAGCAACGCAACACACAAAATTTATTCAATAAAACTTATGAAATAAAAGCTTTTTGGGTTATGGCTAAAAAATTAATTGCCTAATTTAGTCAAATAAAGGCTCTTATTAACACTGGAATAATTTAAACAGATATAATGCATTTTAGAAAATTGACCTAACTTCCAAAATCTCCATACCTTGGAAGTTACGACTTTATAAACGATGGAAGTTACAACAAAATATTATTGTGTTTCATCGAATATATATCTCAATATTTCAGCTTTTGAATAATTTTATAAAGATTTTCTTGAGTCAACTTACACTTTATTAGTGCCACTTTTATTATTTTGACTCAAAAGTATAGCATTCGGGGCTCATTTTTAAGGAAAATAAAGCTGAATTGAAAATTTCGTCTCCTGAAAAATTGTCAAAAGGAAGTTACGACAAATGTTGATTTAACTGACGAATTATACGGACAAACAACGAAACGTCAAAAAACGCAAAACTTCAGATTTTCAAAATTCTACCAAAATACGTCCCCTTAGGGCCCTTAGGGCCCATATAGACTCAGGCTGATCCTCGAGAATATTTAGCATACGAAATCTGGCAGCAAAGGATCCGGTAAAGGAATTTTACGCAAAGGAGTTCTAATTGATGATCCTAAGCCCACATTGTTTGATAATTTGGGATAGACCTTTACTGCTGACTTTTACAGAGTAAATATTCTCGAGGATCAGCCTGAGTCTATTTTGGCTTTTAGGGGGTAAGGAGTCGGATTATATACATATAACACAAAATTGAGGGATTATAATGCTCTCTCTGTGAAAATCGAGCAGAAAAAAGTCCCCTTTCTTAAATATTTTTGCATTAGTGAGTTTCCAGAATAATTTATGGCAAAAAACAAACGATCAGTAAAAAATTCTAAATGGGCAGTAAAAAATTAAAAATGAGCACTAAAATATCTAATTATGGTCGGTAAAAAACTTAAATCTTTTCAAAGATGGGCCTAATCATAGTTTGCGAAATTCATAACACCATATTTCTAGCTCCATTTGATCGAAAATAATCCCCAGCGCACAATAACTTTTGTTTGTAGACATGTTTTCAAAATTTACCATGAGAGTGAGCGAGATGACTAGATCTATCTAGATGCCACTCACTCTCATTGAAATGTCAAAAAGATGTTTACAAAACAAAAGTTATTGTGCGTTTAGGCATAATGGTTCTAAATAAAATATTAAAACTTTCTAAAATTATATAAATATAAAGTTCATAGAACAAATGCTAAGAGCTAGGGGCGCTAAAATTAAAAAAAAAAGAACTTATAAAATATAACTACAATTTATAATATTTTTGCAATTATTTACACAAATTTCAAATTTCAATATTTAATTTATCATTAGCAGGAAAGGCGAGTGGAGAAGCACGAGAAAGAGAGTGAGCGAAAGCACAAACACAAGAAAAAGGACAAAAGTGGGAGTAGCAAGGAGAAGAAGAAAGATAAAGGTGGCTCAAGTTCAAAGTCGCGAGACGATGTCAACTCCACACCCACAAAATCTTCTTCCAAAGCTTCCCAAGAGAGTGCAAAGCCTCATCCGGCTTTTACTGGCCAGGATACTGGAAAGAAGACCACAACTCCACTGGACAAATTGTACAATGAGTTGGGAGAAGGAGGAACCAGTGATTCGGACATGGATAGTCCAACGTCGGAGAAAACTGATGTAACGGCAACAGGGATTCATGAGAATTCCAATAGTAGTGCTCAAGATGTAACAGCTCCCAAACCTGAAGAGATAAAGAGCACAAAGAAAAGGGGAGAGAAGAAGTCCAGTGCTGAGAAAAAGAAGAAACGCAATCGAGAGGATGGAAGTGAGAATCCAAACACTACAGGTAAGTTTTGTTGTATTTACTTTAATTATTTTGAATGAAGTAATTTTGAAGAAAATCATATTTCTAGTAAAACATTTTTAGTAAAAAAAATATAAAAATGAATTGAGAATGGTTCAAATACTAAGAACTTCAAAATGATCCAGAACTTTAAACTTCAAACAATCCAAAGAATTTTCATTAAAAAACGATTTTATTAGCGACAAAGGAAAAATCTATGCTAGATCAGCTTATTGTAGCTGAGATTCTTAACGTGAGCAAACTCGGATTGCATGCAAATTCGATATGGAACTAAAGATGAGAGATATTACAGCAATTTGGAATCAAATTTCTGAAAAATTGCAAACATTTAATTAGATCAAAATATCTAGGATATAAAGGAACTAACAGAAAGGTGATAGTGGTGGAATATAGACCAGAACTTTCTCTAGGGGAATGTTGGCATGGTTCGCACAGAGTGAACCTTCAAACAACGCAAATTTTCTCTTTGTTTACAAAGAGCTAGTTCGTCATTTCTTAGCCATAAGACAGATAATTATTACTAAGCTCATGAGACGAGATGAGAAATGGTAAGTCAGCTCTTTGCAAACAAGGAGAAATTTCACATCGTTTGAAGGTTCACTCTGTGCGGACCATGCCTACATTCCCCTATAATTTTGCCCCAAAACTTGATCTTATCGATTGCTCTGTTGCCGAGATAATTCAATTTATTTGTTATGGAACACGCTTTTTGACCCCAGTGGGCATTTTGTCCATGTGATGAACTACAACAACATCGAAGAATGATTAAATTTTATAAGGATTTTTTTTAAACCATATTTTAAAAATAACGTAGTCGAGTAAAAGCGGTCATATCAGCACCTGCGTACTTTCGCAGCATTATTGTGGGAAAAAATCATGTTTTTTACACTAAAACGACAAAGTCGGAACGATGGCATAATCTGAGGAAAAAAATAACGTCTGGACGAAATATAGATATACAGTGGTGGCCAAAATTATAAGATCACCTTTGATAAGCCTGCTTTTTTACCTTTTGTAATTTTTTATTCCAATGCGTTGAAATAATTTTGATGTAGAAATGTTCAAGTAATATCTATTCATCGAATAATTGTTGTTTTGGCCATTAGAGATCTCTATTTTGACATATAGTACGTGAATAGTGATAATGTGTTCGGACAATAAAATAGGACCACTGGAATAAACTCAAATTTATTTCAATTATTTAAAAAATAACAAAATTTTAGTGTAATGTCAATAATCATTTAGTGTCTTGACAATTAATTGTACAAGTTTGGATAAAGAAAACTATGAGAAATTTTATCTATAACATGGTGTTCTTTTTTTTTTGCCTCGCGTTCCTTTATTTACTTGGAGGTAGTAACAGCGGTCTGGACAATCTTTATTTATTTATTTGCCTGGGGAACCCTAGTTTTTTTTTTTTAAACTTTTTTGTTGTATGAATATTTTTTCTTGATATGCATTATTATTTGTTAATTCTTTCTCTATTCTGCAAGCTGACTTCTGTTTCGGGGAGATAACTTATTTTGCAACTGCGATCTCCTTTTCTGGGCCAGCTGGGGGTGATCTGTTTGGAATGTTTTTTTTTTTTTCCAAGCCTTCAGCTAACGGGTTCGATCTGTTGAACTTAAGATGAAGTTCTCTACCTTCACCCGCAAATCCTCTCTGGAGTCTCTCTTCCTCGGCTTCACCGAGGTCTCTCTCCCCGTGAAAGGTTAAATTGTAAAGTGTGGATCTGCAAAACTGAAGGTGGGCAGGTCGTTCCTGGGACCATCTACTTGCGGGTCTGGTGGGATGGTCGTGGAGCGGAGCCTCCCTGATGCATTTTCTTTTTTTTCATAGGCAATATTTTTTTTTTGTTTTTTCTCTGCGTTTTTTTTTCCAAATGGCTTACAGCTCAGTAAGAGCTAGCTATTTTTAACCTCTCACAATGCTGCAAAGCAGTGCAGTTTCAACGGAGCAAGATCTTCTGTTTTATTTTTTCTCTTTTACCTTGGAATTTTGTGTATTCAGAAAAGAAAAAAGTTCAAACATGTTTTTACATGACTGGCATATACAACCTGAGAAAGAGCTTTTCCACCGTTTTGCTCTGGAGGTTGGTCACCAACGCTAAGACGGCGGTGGACGCTAAGAATTGCACGGGATCTCAGTGAAACGAAACTGTACTTCGAAAAGCATTGTTGATGAATAAATTTATCTATCTAAAAAAAAAAAAAAAAAAAAAAAAAAAATAAAAAAAAAAAAAAACGGAGCAAATATAGAACTTTCTTGTTGGAGGCTCTATTAGATTTTTGATGCTACGAAAACATATGGAATGATCGTGAATATCATAGCTGACTACATTAAATTACGAAAAACAATAATCCATAACACAATATGGTGTTTACGTAAACATAATGCCCAACGCACAATCGCTTTTGTTTGTAAACATGTTTTCAAAATTTTCTATAAGTGTGAGTGAGACAACTAGATCTATATCTCACTCACTCTCATTGAAATGTCAAAAACATGTTTACAAAACAAATGTTGTTGTGCGCTGGGCATAAGACTCGGAATTTTGGCGGTCATTGGTTCCACGGGCCATTAGTATAAAGAAAACAACAACAATTCAGGATTTTCAAATAGTTCAATGTGTCGAAATCAGTCTAGCACGTCATCGTAAGGTTTTCTATAGGATTTTTTTTTCTAATTTGAGAGGACATTTAAAATGTCCTCTCAAATTAGGGAAAAATGGTCTGCCTTTGAATGCGGCAGCCTTTGAATGTTCCAATTTTTCTCTTATTTTTCAAAGCAAAAAATTTTGTGAAAAAAATTTGTGAACAATAGTTAATGCTATTAACTATTTTCGATTAACTTCGATTAACAAAATGGAATTTTATGGCGCTGGCACACCTTTTCAATTGAGTGAAATTCAATCGATTGAAATTTTACCTCTTACTCTTTCAAACTGAGATCAGATACAGCTGTCTCTTTCTGTCAAATGAAATTTAAAATTGAAATTGAAAATGAAATTGAAATTTCAATTTTCATTTGACAGAAAGAGACAAGCATATCTTATTTCAGTTTGAAAGAGTAATAGGTTAAAATTTCAATCGATTGAATTTCACTAAATTAAAAAGGTGTGTCAGCGCCATAGTTTTGAGAAATAAGAGAAAAATTGAAGCATCCAGAGGCTGTCGCATTCAAAGACAGGCAACTTTCCCCTAATTGAGTTTATGTAATATAAAAATTGGTTTTTCAACTGTGGCTCCTCTATCGTCGGTCGTACTAAGTTCGAATATTCTAGAAAGTTGTAGGGCGTTGCGAGACCTTTAATTTGCGCTCTCACACTTCAAAATTGGTCAAATAGAGCTGAAGATATGGCGTTTTGAATTTCGTGTATTTGACCCCTTATATATCCGGTTCTATTTTAAGAACAGCGGACCTACGCCACTTTTTGGAAACTTTATAGCCTAGACTGCAACACTCTAAAATTTGATCAAAATGCTCAACGGTGTTTTTGAGGAAAATGAGTTTGAATTTTGACGCAATCGCAGTGCAACCTGTGGTGACTTTTGGAACTTCCATCTTTCTTCCATGTTAATTACAACCGAAGATAGAGGCCGGTCAGTTTTCGAACTCTGACCCCTTATAGCTCAGGTCAGGGGTTATCGATCGACTTAAGTATTTTTTGTTTGATAGGTATAATCTGTGACTACAACATACTAAAATTTGAGCTTGATGCACAATGAAGTTTTTGAGTTATTTAACTTAGAAAATTGAAAAAAAATCTTTATAATAGCGCCCCTAACGGTGGGTTTATGAACTTGCGATGTTAGAAGGGGAAGTGGCATTTCTTATGGCCAGTTATGGCCATTTAAAAAAAATTATGAACCCTTTTAGCTGGAGTCAGAAGGGTCACGGACTTTAAATTTGGTATTGATCGAAAGCTCTAAGGCCCAGCTATAACATACTAAAATTTGAGCCCGATCGTTGCCATAGGGACAGAGCTATTGTGAAAAGAAAAAGGGGGGTCTTCAAAATGGCAGAAGGAGGGGTGGGGGGTGGGGGGTCAATGCACCATGTTGCAATTTTCACCCGATATATAACCTTTGCTGAAAAGCGCAAGTCGATATCTCTCTTAGTTTAGAACATATAAGCTCCAAAGAGCGGCCGCACGGACGGACGGACGGACGGCAACGGTTTTTAGCCATTCATATACAGTAGACTCTCTCTCAATTGGACATTTGGGGCAAAATGTCATCCGGTTTATCGATAGATTTGGGCGTCAAAGCCTTTGTAAATTCCACAAAAAGCGTTCAAATATAAAGAATCACGAGAGAGGATAATTAACACGAGGCTGGAGGAAGGTATGTCGCTGTGGTGCGAGTTACATAAAAAAGATCAAGAATGGGTCGATCAAGAAAGATATAACGTACTGTCAGATGAATACAAAATCCTATGGACGCCTTGGATGCCGAGGTATTTGAAAAGAGGAATGGCAACAAAAATACTTGCAAAATACAGATGTGAAAATGGGGAAAGGGCATTAGAGAGATGGAGGAGTGAGAGGGAGAAAAAATGCGTATTTTGTAACATAGGCCTTGACGATCTAAGACACATCTTAGTAGGGTGCTGTAGAGATATAAAAGGTAGGGAAGATAGGAGTGAAATTTTGTGTGAGGATGGAAGAGGAATAGATTATCTGAAAAAATTAGAGATTGCCAGAAATACCAATGTTGACAATAATGTATAAACAATGTATTTACAAAGGTCCAAAATGGACGCAAATAAAGAATTATTATTATAAAGAATCACGATAAAATAGGAAGAACTACAGCGAATTTGAGCAAATTAGCTTCATAATTAAACGTGAAAGGAGAATGGTCAAAACTATATGGGCGCTGGTCCCGGAATCGCCACAAACGAGAGTAGGCGCATTTTGTAGGTACTAATATAAGATTAAAAAATTGCCGGAACCCAGAACGATAAACGCTGGTAAAAAAGCGTTTATCCTTCCGAAATATCGCTGTTTTGACAACGAATTACTTAAGAACGGCTAAAGCGATCTTGATTAAATTCGGTATAGGGTCAGTGTATTACTAAAACTTTTTATTTATGCATACCGCCCCCTCCCCCGACCCTCCATTCTTGTAGCCCCTGAGCTAATTACATTATACAATGAGGATATGTTTTTATCTTTCACGTACCAACAGATCTTAATGAGGCGAAAAATGAAATATAAAAAATCTGGAAAATGATTGTTAACGTTATTACTTATGCATTTTTTTTTCATTCAATCAAGCTCGATCAAAAAGTTCTTCGTGAAGATTGTTGAAAATACCTCTTCTCAGAAAGGAGTTCTAAAGTAAAATGTTCTCATTTTGTATGGGGGCTATCAAAATGGAGAGTGGGGGATGGGGGTGGTATGCATAAATAAAAAGTTTAAGTAATACACTGACCCTATACTGAATTTCATCAAGATCGCTTAAGCAGTTCTTGCGTAATTTGTTGTCAAAATAGTGATTTATCGCAAGGATAGAGGCTTTTTACAAGGACTCCCAGCGTTTATCATCCTGGATTCTGAGATTTTTTTTATTCTTATACCAGTATCTGCAAAATGCGCCTACTCTCATCTCTGGATAAAGATGAATCGGTGCCCATATATACTTTTGACCATTCTTCCTTCTAAGAAACTGTTTTTATGCTCTAGAACTTTTTCTCCATGGTTTAGAACATTGGTCTCAGAACAAAAGTTGTTACTTATACTAATGTGTATCCAATGACATAGGTCCCATTCGTGACGATTCCGGGATCGGATTTGACCATTCTCCTTTGTAAACAAAATTTTTTACCCGATTGAAAAAGAGCCGATTGAGTAAGAGTGTACTATATTCGTGAACAGGAAGTGGCCAAATACATTTTGGCAAAGTTTGGGACCGATCGGAGGACATGAGATTTTGTTAGGATTATAGTAGGGGAGATTGTTAAGAATCTCACCTAATACTTACTAAGAAATAGATGTAAAAATAATTAAATTAGCTAAAACCGGTTCGCAATTAGGTGGCAAGGATAGTCCAGCAATCAGCAAGATGGACCCTCCAACTAAGATTCCCAGACGCAGTGGTGATGATCTGTACAAAAATGGCGATGCAGGCACACCAAACTTCCCAGGTACACCGGCCGATGAAGGATCATCCTATCGGTCTGGTAGTGCAACTTCCGGAGGCAGCATATCCAGCACTGGAGCTAATCCACCGCTCTCCATGGACTACATGTCTGAACTGAAGGATCTGCAGCACAAGATTATGACACTGCAGGACAACAATGAGCTGCAGCAGGTGGTGGAGATGATTGCGGCAACTGGTCAGTATGAGATAACCAGTAAGACCTTTGACTTTGACCTGTGTGCCCTTGATAAGGACACAGTGCAGAGATTGCAGGAATTCTTTGCCACGTCGTGACGTACAGAAATTAATTCCTTCGGCGGAGACTGAACATCTCCCATGAGAATTCTCCAAAACTCATTTCATTTTCTGTTTTTTTTTTGCCCTTAACTCTCGAGACATAATGTTTGTAAAACTGATATTTTTTGTCTTGTGTGTTTGTGAATATTTTATTTGGCAACTTTTTTTTTAAATCTTTTTTTTTAAACTTTAGCATCACCTCTATTTATCACCATTTTCATGCACCTTATTTTTTTATTTTTTTGGTAAGCAAAAAAAGAAAATTACGAAAGTAATTTTTATGGTAGAAAAGTTTATTCTGAAGACAAATGTAGCATTTTGCGGTAGAAAAAAAATTCATCTAATTCAGGGTACAATTCTGCGTAGAGAAATTTTTTATGCCTTTTTGTGAATTGCATTTTTTTTGTATTTGCAGTTAACATAATTACAAAATGAATATTGAAAATATCGCTGATGAATAAAATGATTGCAAGAGGCAGGTTAATTGTAAAATTGGAAGGACATAAGGAGGTTTCACGAAACTAAAATGTTTCATTAACTTTGTGAAGTAGTTTCGTTTCTTTGAAATTGAAATATTTAAAATTTACTAAAAATTGTCACTTCCATGCTCCTTCAGTGCTTTCATACAAATCAATGAAATATTCTAAATAAAATAGCAATATTTTTCTTGTATTGCCAAAAATATGTAAATGCTTCATCTCACAATTTTTTTTTGAAACAAAAATTATATATGTGCTTGAAATTGCTCCCAACCAACAATTGTATTGTCAAAAGTTTGATTTATGTTTATAATTATTTTTGTGAAATAAATTAGAAAAAAAAGATTACAAATAGTTGATAAAAGATCTTCAAAGGCCCTTATTTTTTATTTGGGATTTAGCAAAAAAATAAAAGACAAAAGGTTATGCTGCTCAGAAAAATGATCTTGGAACATAATTTGAAATTGACAAAACCTAATTTCTCAAATATTTTTTTGAATTTTTCCCAACTTAGGGAAAAAAGTTACAGAATTTTCAGGAGTTTGACAACAAGGAGAAGGGATAATAATTCTGTTACACAGTATTATGGAATATTCCGTATTTACAAAGAGAAAAACGTTCTCTTTTTCAAATAAAGTTGAAACGGTTGGCAAAGCGTCCGAGGCTTTGTGAGCTGCTCGAACTCCCTAGAATACTGTGAAAAAAGAGGCTGCGATTAGCTTTTTTTCGTCAAAACTTTAACACTTTTTGGGTGTAAAAATATATCAACATTTTTAATGTTAATTTTACACCTTTTAAGGGTAAAATCAACATGAAAGAAGGGTAACTTTAACCCATAATACACCTAAAAAGGGTAATATTTACACCGTTTTCGGATCAATACTGCAGGGTAAAATTAACATTTCCGGAATGTTATTTTGACTTTTTCGGATTTCTCTCAGTGAAGGAGCTCTGCCTTATATTTCTTTTCGGATTTTTTTTTGGATTCTTATACAAGATTAATTTGTCTCTAAATTACCACAAAACCATCTTAAAGTCGAAAATTGTGCAAGAGGGTATTTTAAAAGAGATGGCAAAGCGTCCCAGCTTTGCGGAATGCTCGTACTCACGAGATAGAGCTCACCGCGAATTAGTTTTTTTGCATAATCTTTTGGTATCACTGATCTACTAGAGATCAAATTGAATCAAATTCAATAATTCAAAATGACGAATTTTCCGGTCATAGGTATGTTTGGGCGAAATGTTCGCCTGGACTAGCTCTAAAATATATCCAAAAATCATTGAAAAAACTTGGGCCAATTTTGAGAAAAAACCGAAAAAATATTATTTTGAGGAAATATTAATTGTTGGGGATATAAATTATTCAAAAATCGGTACTCAATCGGTTCATTACCGATGCAGCCGGGTTCGAAATTTCAATACCTTCCTAAAAAATCCAAATTTAACCAAATCGGTTGAAAAATGAGCTTTCCAAAGTGTTTGACCTTTGACCTTCAATAATGCAAAATGGCGAATTTTCCGGTCATAGGTATGTTTGGGCGAAATGTTCACCTGGCTAGCTTTAAAACATATCCGAAAATCACTGAAAAAGCTTGGTCCAATTTTGAAAAAAAAAAACCAAGAAACATGGTTTTTGAAGGGGATAGACGGGGAGTGGGGAGGGGAAAAAAACGTCGAGAGATTTTGTTTTTTATTGGGGGTCATCGAAGACTGGAAGTCGATATCTCTTACCGTTTAAGCTCCAGAACTGTGACAAGCTGAAAAAAAAGACGATTATATAACTGCTCTCTCTTTGAGTTCGAGCAGTAAAAATAATTAATATTTTAATTAATATAATTTAAACAAATCGGTTCAAAATTAGGCTCTTTGACCTTGAATAATTCAAGATGGCGATTTTTTCGGTGATAGGTGTCAAAGGACGAAATGTTCAGCTGGACTACCTCCAAAACATATCCGAAAATAATTGAAATCGCTATAGCCAATTTTTTGTAATCTTAGAAAAACCTCATTTTTGACCTATTTTTGGGGGATAGGGAACGCATCAAAGGGGAGGGGGAAAACTAAAGAGGTTGGTTTCGAGGTAAGGTCATTTGAGGAGGGGTCATCGAAGACCGAAAGTTGATATCTCTTACCGTTTGAATTTTATATGGGTCAAAAGACTGAAAATGTTTAGTTAAATTAAGCGACATTTTACAAATAAGACGCAAAATTATGAAAGACAAAAAATAGCGACAAGATTTTATTAAATTTTCAACAAAAAATGTGGTCATAAAACGGATTTTTCTGATCTGATATTAGATTATTTTGGTAAAATTTGACAATTTTTTAGATAATTTAAATTTATAAACCAACTTACAGATTAGTTTGTTTAGAGAAAATTATGGGCATAAAGAATTTTTCCTACACAAATGTACGCAAGTTTCTTCAATATGAACATAAATTTATCTAGCGTGTAGAGCCCATTAGTCTTCAAAAAAGTTATTGAATAACTTTTAACATTTAACAGCTTGCAAACGGGATAATCCAATAATGCGCTTGATAATAGTAAATTTGGGGAATATTATCGTTTTTGTATTTTTTTAATCTTATAATAAAAAGAATTTGTTTTCAAAAATTTGTCAATTTTTCAAAGGATATCCTAAAAGAAAACTCCTTGACTTTCCTTCGAAACTTGGATATTTTAAAATATGTTTTTGTGTATCAGAAATTTAATCTACAATTTTAGAAATTAATCCAAAAAGAAAAAAAGACGTTAGGTAGAAATTATGGGCATAATCACATTGACAATAAAATGCTCGCCGTAGCCTCACCGTATTTCGTTAATTTACGCATTTTCATTGCAATTCTTACGCAAATTTTCCATTACCGCATTACCTTATCTCATACTCGGTGGCACTAGGTGAAAATAATATAAGAAAATTGAAGAAATAATAATGAAGAAACGAAAATACGATAAACGGTGAGCAAAACAAACTGTATGATCAATTTCTCCCTACAGTTTGTTTTGCTCACCGTTTATCGGATTTTCGTTTTATTTCTTCAATTTTCTTATATTATTTTCACCTAGTGCCACCGAGTATGAGATAAGGTAATATGGTAATCGAGAATTTGCGTAAGAATTGCAATGAAAATGCGTAAATTAACGAAATACGGTGAGCATTTTACTGTCAATGTGATTCTACCCTAAAGGAGAAACTCTTTAAATATGTACCGTAATATTTATATTTATTTTATTTTTTAGAATTATATAGAAAAAATAGATTTTACAATTAGAAGAATTCTTTTGTAATCATTTTCCAAATTTTCTACTTAATTCCCGAAAGTTTTAAATTTTATAAAGTTTTAAATCTTTTTAGATCGGGAAAACTTCATTAAATCAAAATTTTTATACCTTTCACCAAGGTATTGCATTGTATTCCATTCTTTTGCACCACTACACTGGCAAAAATAAAAGGCTCAAATTGATTCAAATTTGATCTTTTTGCAAATGATGGATCAAATTAACATATTGTATTATGAAAAATGTGCATTCAAAGTTTGACATTTGATCCATCCTTTGCAAAAGGATCAAATTTGGATCAATTTGATCTTTTTATTTTTACCAGTAACACAAATTAAAATTGATTTTTTTGATTATCAAAATCACCAAAATAAATAGAGTACGATTAATGTCCAACGCACAATAACTTTTGTTTGTAAACATGTTTTTGAAGTTGCCTATGTGAGTGAGCGAGATGACTAGATCGAGATTACATTCACTCTCATTGAAATGTCAAAAACATGTTTACAAAACAAAAGTTATTGTGCGTTGAGCATAATGCTCAGCACACAATAATTTTTATTTGTTAACATGTTTTCAAAATTACCCATGAGAGAGAGCGAGATAACTAGATCTCGGTTTCATTCACTCTCACTGAATTGTTAAAAACATGTTTACAAAATAAAAGTTTTTGTGCGTTGGGCATAAAACACACAATACGTTGAATAAGAAAGGGAAATTTGATTTTATGAAATTTTATTCGTGTGACAATGGGTACTATGCACAGAAATCAGCTGGTTTATTAATTCGATGATAAATAAGAATACCTACGCACAGAAACCAGCTTATTATTTATAAATACGCTGTTAAAATCTTAATTTTGAACTAATAAGTGCTCCTAATGTCCTAATGTAAATACCTTGACATTTTATTAACTAATTTTTGATTTATAAACATGCTCTTCGAAAAAAATTTCTTAGCCCTATTATCGTCAGATTAAGTAGGAATAACATTTAAGATTGATAAATTTCATGCAGTAAAGCAAATTATGTTTTCTAATGCAGTTTTACTTGAACGTGTTGGAAGCAAACAAATCATTTTCGACGAAACACCTTAAGAAAATATAAATTTTAAAGTGTAACAAAAAGAGACCTACTGATTTACTTAAAATAACTTTTGAACGTCATTTTCTGTGTGAGCATAGATTTTCTAATAAATCAATTAATAAATCTAATTAAACAGCTCGTTTTTGTGCATAGTGCCCAAAGACAAATATTAAAATTATGAATGAAATCTACCTGTAACTTGTAACTAAAATATTACTCTCCAAATTGGTATCACTTGCAGCAAAATGTGTAGCTTAACCTTTTGTCTTCTATGCATAAAAATTTTCATCATCATCAGGAATGGTTATGCCAAAATAAGAGGTTGTGTTAGAACTAATTTTAAAAACATAGCACTTGAGGTCAAAAAGGTCACAAATCCATAAACTCATTATCTGGATGTGATTTATATCAAGTACTGAGATTTTTAAGTTAAAGCATTTTCTACACTTTGATTCGTCTATAATTGTCTATGGATTTAACTCTTTCGTCACTTTTGGGACTCTGAATACCCAAAGCAGCATATGAATGTTCTGTGAAAAACAATGTTTTTTAATTATTCAGAACTGATAAAAATCCTATTCTTGTGGATGATTACAAACTATAAGGATGCCCAAATGTAAGATATTTTTTGCAGGACCTCAATTATTTTCTGAGCTTAGATATTTTTGATTAAAAAATGGTGAAATTGGCTTGCAGCATAAGCTGCGGTCCGGAAAGAGTTAAAATTTAAAAGTTTTAATACATCTTAACTCTTTCGTCTCTTTTGGGACTCTGAGTACCCAAAGCAGCATATGAATATTCAGTGAAAAACAATGTTTTTTTTAATTATTTAGGACTGATAAAATTCCGATTCTTGTGGATGATTACAAACTATAAGGATGTCCAAATATAAGATATGTTTTGTAGGACCTCAATTAGTTCCTGAGCTTAAATATTTTTGATTAAAAAATGGCGCATTTGTCTTGCAGCATATGCTGCGGTCCGGAAAGAGTTAATTATAGCGCATTATTCTCTATAATCTTTTGATAAAGAGATTTCTATATTTTATGGAGTTCCAGTCAAAATTCCAAAAACCAAGATCCCGAAAACCCAAATCCTGTAGGCCAAAAGCCGAAAAGTCAAGATCCCGAACGAGTCTAATTTTCGAAAGGTCGAAATCCTTTTTTAAAGCGCTTTAGTTAAATTCAACTTAGAAATTTAATGTTTTCTGAATTGCGAGAAGAAAATACAAATCATCTTTTAGACCACTTAATGAAAAATTTGCTGTATTATTTTAAGGTTAGCAGACTAACGCAACCTCATATTTTAAAATTGAAACATAGGAGTAAGTTTTCTCTTTGATTGTCCATGTCTTCGAATAATGTGAATTTCTTTTATTTTTCCAAAGAGACTTACACATAAATATTATCAACAATTGATAATAAGCTTAACTAATATTTAATAGAAATGTGTAAGTCTCTTAAGAAAACTAAAAGAAAATTCACGTTATTCGAAGGCATGAACATTCGAAGGGAGTGTACTTTCCCCTACGTATTAATCAAATAGGAGAATTGAGGGAAAGTTTGAGATTTTAATGTCACTATTTTTACTTTAAAAGTTTTTCTTTTTGTATTTTTAGATGTTTATTTATACTAAATTTTTAGTCTGAGAATTCCAGTAAAATGATGTCTTATAGAAAAATGCTCTCTTCAGGCTATTTTTTATATCAATTTTATTTAATCAATTATTTCTGTAAAATTAATGTAGTAAAATGGTTGGTAGGTATAAATGAATTTACTAATTTTGTAATTAATTATCCTTCTCAATGACATCAAATTTATAAAGTTTGGTAAAATGTAGCTTTTAAATTTCTGTATTCACAGAAGGGCAATTTATTGGACTAATTTTATGTAGAATTGGGCCTATTTATACTGATCAGTGTAACAATTTCAATGAACAAGGTTATGAGAAAAAAAGGAGCATTTAGATTTATTTCATTTGATTAAAAATTTTTTTGAGACTGGATTATGTCGATTTTTTTTATTGCTAAATTAATTGTATATCCACAAAAATATTCTAACTATAGGCCTCTCCCCTCTAAGAAAATCATATATTTGTAATTTAGTGAACAACTTCAATTGTGAATTGTATCACAAGAAAAAAAAAACTAGTAACCAATAATTTTAAGAGATGAAGAAATACATCCAAGTCAGAGTATATTGATAGATGTAGATGACAAAAAAAACAACTATTTTATCGAAATAACTGAGATAGAGAGGATAATTTATTTGTAACATTAAGAAAACAAACAAATATTCATACACGATCAAATATTTAAGTACGTAGTACAAAAGTTGTGTGTACTAATAATTCTAGTTCATTGCAATTAAATTTCACCATTTTTTTTCTATGTCGAAAAGATAAATATTTAAATGATTATTTATGAATTCTTTTTGGTACAAAAGATACACTTTTTTGAGTATCTTGCTTAAAATATTATGCATGCCCCATTTTTTTTATTATATTGAAATGTGACGAAATTTTTAGCCCCTTTACGTATGCCTCTATGGAAATTTCCTTAATTGGATTTATTGCTGGTTATTTTACTTTAATGCTGTTCGTACATACATTTTAATTATAAATAATAACTACTGTAAAAATAATAAAATATACCTGATATTTGCAAATGTTGTGTTTGATTTTTTTCGAAATTGTTTCAATTTGAAAGGTTTTAGTTCTCACTCCCTTCTAACTTTAGGGGGAAGTGGGGCAGCTTTCTATTTTTAAATGAAACTTAACCTTTCTGTGTTATCACACTTGCACATTAAAATTTTAATATGATTCACATTAATTGTCGCTGGTGAGAGTCCAAATGTGTAATTTGTGTGCTTGAATCTTTTTATAGTCAAAATTTGCTCTATTTGTTGATAAAAAGGTAGACTTGGCCCACAAAATTTGATATAAATTGATTTATAGCATTAATGCGAAAAATAATGCGATTTTCTCTTTAATTTTTTAATGTGAAAAATCTTTATGCTTTCGGTAAATTTAAACTTATTTTTGCAGGCCAAGTCCACTTCTTTATCAATAAATAGAAAAACCCCAAATATTAAGTGACTCAAAGACACAAATAACATATTTAGACGCTCACAAGCGACAATTAATGTGAATCACATTAAAATTTTAATGTGCAAGTGTGATAACGCCGTTATTATGATACAATTTAACTCAGGAAATCAATTGCGAAGTTAAATTACTTCATGATAAGGCTCAATGCTCAATTCCATTTAACAATAAAATAAAAAAAAGTGGAATTTCAAAGTTACCCTACTCCAAAAGTACCCTACTACCCTGTATACTGCACCAGAGATAAGAAGAAATCATGATCTTTGAGTAAAAATCAATCAGGTGGGTCAATTAATGAAAAAAAAAACATCTATAAAGTACATTTATGTAGCCGATGTAGTCTTACAAAGAATTTAAAAGTAAGTATAGATATGCTTTTAAATTTAAGATCTTAATTTGAAGTCTGCTATTCACTACCTTTAAGTCACATTCTCCAACCAAACTGTATTACCAAAGTAAGAAAACATTAGGTTTAACCCTTTAACCCTTTAAGGACGATTGGGTCACCGCTGACCCAAAAATGAGATTTGTCCTACGATCTTCTAAAGTTATGCTTTGCTCTAAAAAGTGATTTTTTCTGACCCCCGATTTTTGACCTTCTCGTCCTTAAAGGGTTAAGGACAATTGGAACACCGGTGTCCCATATAGAAAATATTTTTTCCTGACTACCTAAAGTTATTCTTATGTCTGTACATAATTGTAAAGTAGAAAGTTGAAAGAATCTAGAATATTTTTTGCAAGTCTGTAGCTATTTGCAATGTAGTAAATATTTAAGCTCAAAAATGGCGAATTTTTAAATTCTCAAATTCATAATTGAATTTATTTATTTTTTATACTTCGAATTTTTTTTAAGCAAAACCCTTTTGGCAATAAAAACTACAGTACTCATACGTAATATTTTTCATTAAAGCGAAAAATTTTATTCATTGGTACTGTCAGAAAAATTACTTAAATTTTTGGGCTATTTTTGTCCCTATCGTTCATAGAAGCACAAAATACACCGAATCAAACTCTGTTGGACTTTCCAAGGTTAGATGTAAGGCTTATCATTGATTATGTTTCTCAGTTTAATTTTTATTGTTGATTTTCAGCCCGTAAAAAGTGTTTCGTCGTTAAAGGGTTAACCATTGCTTTGAGGAAAGCATGAAATGCAAGCCGAATGCCTTGGATTTGGAACAAATCGTTCTTTTCTAAACTTATTTCTAGTATTGTTGTCAGATTAGTCATACCGGTCAATGTATAATAAATCCAATGATAAATATTGACTAAAAGCACCATTTTATGTAGTCTGTGTGAATGTCATCACGAAATATTGCGAATTACGGTTCTTATGACTCCAGCACACCTTTTAGATCAGGAAAATTTCATGAACTCGAAATTCGAATCCCTTTCTTTCTCACATGTTTTGCATATGACCATCTCATTCTTTCGCATACCAAATTCGATTGAGCTAAATTGAATTTGGAGTGATGTTTAAAAGAAGAAGAAGAGTACAAGAGACTGAGATAGACATATTCAAAGCATGTGAGAAAGAAAGAAATTCGAATTTCGACTTCATGAAATTTTCCTTATCTAAAAGGTGTGCCGGAGCCATTAGAGCAGATTTTCGATTTTTGAAAAATGTGAAGCCTTTCTTTTTTTTAGGTCAATTTTTTGTCAATTTTGTTAATTTTCATATATTAAATCCAGTTATGTTCCTTAATGAAATGGATGATAAAATAAATATCAAGGGAGTCTTCTTGATGTTTTTAGTCTCAATGTCTGCGCCTTTAGGGGAATGTTGGCATGGTTCGCACAGAGTGAACCTTCAAACAACGCAAATTTTCTCTTGAAAGAAAATTTAGTTAGGGAATACATCTAAAGTGCGTATCATTACCATAAGGTCACACTTTGCAGAACTCAAAATTTTTTTCTGTATTCGTTTTATTTAAATTTTTTCTGCAAAATACTTTGAATTGAATTAATTGACAATAGATTATTGTAATTTTTTGACACTGCAACGGCTCTCCCATATTTCCATTGAAGAAATGCTGATTTTTATGGTTTTCCAGTGTATCAAAACCATCAAAACCATAAGGTCACTTGTCAATAATCAGATTTTCTTCTATATGTATATATTTTTTTTATTTTTTTCCACAAAATACTTTGATTGGATCCTATTTATGATAATTTTTTGACAGTGAAACATCTTTCTTAAATTTGAATTGAGAAAATATCAATTTTATACGTTTTTGATGAAATTTGAATGAAATTTTAATGTTTTGTGACCATTACTTACTTAGGTAGCTGCAACGTCCCTTTAAGATACCGGGCCTCTCGCACTAACCTCCTCCAATCCTGGATATGTTTTCTGAGGTTGTGAGTTATTCACGTGAGAAATTCACGGCTCTGACATTATCTTTAGTAAGCGTTTTGTGACGTTTTTGCAAGAACTAACATGTAAATTATTAGGTGTTGTAAGTGATTCACATGATATTTTTTGTGAAAGCTTTACGAAATACTTAAATACAACGAGCAATCTAAAAACCGTGAATTTCTTAAAAAAAAACTCACGCATCTCAGAATTCATACCCTGTGGTCCACAGGCTGTGGACTCTCCCTCAGCTCGCTCCAGAAACTTAGCATAGGTCGCTGTCGAAAAGTCCATCCTATCGGAGGATTCTTTCGAGTTTTTGTATAACAATCTTGCTTTTACGAGGAGGAGTTATCAGCCCCTCGCCCAACCATCTCTAGAAGGACCAGTACTCTGAAAAAAATGTCTTGTTAAACGAATAAATGGATTTTGATGAAATTTTGTCAAAAGGATGTTTGTTCAAGGATGAACATATGGATACACAAAATTCAAATATTTTAAGAAATTGTTCAATGTTCATTAAAGCCCACTTCAAGCACATGTTAATGGTGTAGGGACTTTATCATCAAAATTTACAGCGAATCCCGACACATCCTGTGAGGGAACTATCATCAAACAAGTCCTTAAGACTAAAAAGGCAGAAAACCTTCATCTTCCTTCTCAGAATGTTGACAGGATCCGTTGAAAGACTGAACTATTAGAATTGAATATTGAATATTGCTGAGTGATTGCAATGCCCAAGGATGGGGCATGTTATTTCCCTTACTATAAGGACCAAAGGAACGGGACTAGTCTCAATATATTTTGTATATCATTAATTAATAGGACAATAGTCTCGTCCTTTAAGGACCCATAGTTTCCTTAATATATCAAAATCACTTTGTGCAATTTGCTCTTAAAAACCTCTAAATTTATCGATGTTTGACTTGAAATTTCGAGGACTTCTAGAATGAATCCTGGAATAAAATTTGTATCAGAGTACTTCTGAGACCTTTAATTCCAAGGATTCATCCATAAAATCCTAATCATCTTTACAATTTAGCTAATATTAAAGGAAAAAGTTATAATGTTTTCCAAATCATAAGAGCAAAATTGTACATTTTAAGGCTAAATTTAACACATTTACAAAGGTAAATTGTAATTTTGACCTATGGCAAACTATTTTTGAAATATTCAAAAATATGTTTGCTAAATCAAAATTATAAAATAATCAATAGTTTAAGAACTATTGAAGATTAAAAATGTCTTAATTTCCCATCAGTAATTGGGTCACCCGGCAATGGTGAAAAGCGACACCGGGAAGTGAAAACAAAGTATGCAATCAGTCAGCAAAAATTTTAGTAAATAAGAGAATTATGTCATTAAAATTGCATATTTAGGTTTGGGTCATATTTTGATATTGAATGCTTGAAGTGGGATATCAAATTTTGTATAAAAGCTTTAAAATTTTTCCTAATAAATCAGACTAAAGCCAGCAATCAACAAGGTGTTTCACTACCGGCAACAGAGTACAGCGGCATTACTCTTAGAAAGAACAAGTGCCTTAATGACTTTGCAGGGCTTTTTTCTCACCATCCAGGGCCTTCCTGATCATCGGCACTTGCGTGCCTAAATAATCAACGGCCCAGCTCCAATTGCCTCCAGTGGCAATTTTAGAGTCGGCTTTCAGAGAGATTCCTAGTGAATTTTTTGCTGAGATCCTGCATTGAGGCTCCCCATAGTCGAGTTGCGTGCAGATTTTTCTGCCCTTCCCCAGGGAGGCAACTGATTGTTGCCTATAACAGGTGGCATTTCTGCCCTATACCTGAGGCCTTTGGCCAACCATTAGAGGCTGTCGAAGGACGCCGGGGACAACTCAACCAAGATCAGCAGACTAGGAAGCTCCTGGAGCTACTCGAAAAGCAGGGAATTGTTCTGAGCTATTCGGAATAATTTCCTCCTCTAGCCTGAGCTCTGCTCAAGGCGGAGCTTGGACAATGTTATTTACCAATTTGAGAAAACTTTTTCTTGCATTTTATATGGAAAAATACCCTTTTGACAAACTTTTAACAAGATGCAGTTGGCCGCCAATTTGACAAAACTTTTCCATATTCTGTATAAAAGAACATCCTTTTTACAAGTTTGTCTTGTTAATTTGACAAAAGATTTTTTTCAGAGTAGGTGAATTCTGTAACGATATGACATTGTCATAAGACAAATTTTCGTAATATATTCGGTAGTAAGACAATATTAAAGCAGGGTGAGTATAAAATGGTCATTGCAAGGAGCCCTATGAAGCTCTTAGTAATTGACATGAAACTGGTTTATGATTAATTTTTCATAATTTACCACATAATTTTTTTTAATTTGTCATATGAGATTGTCATACTGTTACAGAATTCCTCCTACAGATCCATTGTTCGTTAGCTTCAAGTTCGTGACTTCTTACCGGGGTTGGTTACCCAATCTTCTACCACTCACCTGAGTGTATCAGGACCTACCAGGCATCTACCGATCTACCCCGGTTGGAAGTAAACATAGGAAACAAGGGGAATAGGCTATGTATCGCATTACTCTCCTATTTAGACCAATGAGAACATTAGGGGTCAGAATATTGGAAACTAATCTTGTGATAGAAGAAAAAAATTCAAAAAAAACCATAACTAAACAAAGTGATAACTTTAAACAAAGCCAAAGTCACTTTTTCATGTTTATTTTCTCTCTTACAGTATTTTTCACTCATACAATGCTGTGTTTTTTCTTCATTATATAATTTGATTTATTGCAAAACATACACTTTATTTTGGTAAAATTGGTAGAAATATTTTTATCATCATTAAATCTAGCATCAATAATTCTATTTCTTTTTGTCTCATACTCACCAAATAAATATCTGTTAATTGTCCTTTTTTTCAATCAGAAAAAAACTTATATGTGTGTATTTAATTTTCAACTACATATAACCATTTATTTTTTTTCTTAATTTTCTCTTATAGTTTTTTTTTAAATCAAGTATGAATAGCTTTGCGATTGATACTTTCGAAGAAAATATTATTTCTATGTACAAAAAAATTAGAGACAATCGTAAAACGTATTTTTTCATATTTTCTACATTTTTTTCTTTCGCTAGAAATTATCATCTAAAATAGTCAATACTACTAATATATTTATTTAATGTTTTTTTTTTACTCTTAAATCTTCTCAGTTGGTACCTTTTTTTTACTTACAAATTCCTCCTATCTTGGTTTCTATCCACGAAAAAAAAATAATTGCAAACAAGAGGCAGGAAATTAAATGATATCAAATTTATAATGATAAATCAGTGCATTTTTATATATCTTTTCTTTTTACCTAAAATCATGATTATGGCAGTTTCCTTCTAGTCTAACCGATTATCTCACTACGCACTCCCGTTCATTTGTTAATTCTTTTTTTTTTGTTATATTTCTTACATTTTTCTTCCCCCTAAAACTATCACAAATTAAAGATTTAATTATACACCACTTTCATTTGCAGTTTTTTTTAAATTTATTTATACAAATGGCCTTTTTATCGATATAATCTATATACTTTTATTTAGAGAATTCCATTTTCTATGCAATGTAAATTTCACTCAATCCTTGCCCTATCATTTAATATTGATGACGAATAACATTGTTTTTCTTTATATTAATTACAATATGTATTAATATTGATTAATATTCATTATTCTATACAGAGAGTGTATTACACAAGAGACAGTCAAACACGTAAAAGTGTTTATCAATCATTAAAATCCTTTACACTTACAATATTCTTATTACCGCAATTTTGAACTTAACATTATACTCAAATATTTAATATAACGCTTGAAATGTATCTGTTTAATATTGTGAATTAGAGGATAGGCTAAGCATATTGAAACATTACATTGGTGATCTTCTGTCTTGACATATTTCATGTTTTAAGTATAATAAAAGTCTGTCTATTGGGAATAAGTATTTACGATCATCACAAAGTACTTTAGTTGTTGTATATTCTTAATGGTTTAAACAAGAGTCTTATGAGAAATTTAAAAAAATTGGCTTTTGAAAATTTATGGCTTTAAAAAGGGAGAAACATAAAGGCTTTTATCTAAAAAAAAGATCAAGATTCAAGAATATGTTTGATAAATTAGACCTTTTTATTGACTCATTTTTGAGTTTAAAAAATTAATTGAAAACACTATCCCAACCTAATTATTATATCGATTTTATCCCATAAAATATTTTATCCACAATGTGTTACTTTATTGGATAAAGCATGAAAGCACTCATGGCCTTGGCCAATGAAAGAACAGGATGGAACCAAAATATTTAATGAGATTAAATACATATTTTATTTCATGTGAATAATGCTTTACACATATCTTCAACTTCAAATCTTTTGGTCTTCAATGGTTGATTCGCATTTTGTGGTAGATAACTGTAATACATGTACACGTACAGTGCCTGCTCTCTAATCCGAATCGCCGTAATCCGGACGAGTTATCGACGGTTACATTTGAAATCATTTTGAGGTTATGTAATGCACGAGTATTCAGCAATGAAAATGAATTATCCTGTGATGTTTTTGTTTAATAAATGAAGTATAATAGCATAGAATTCTCTAATTATGTCTTTTTAAACTTTTTTAAAACTTTTATTCTAATTCTAGAAAAAAACCTTGTATTATATTTTCGAGACGTTGAACAAATTCAAAAAATTCATCCGGATTACGAAGCGGACATCTGTCATATTGTCTCCCAATCATCCGGATTACGAAGCGGGCACTGTATGTATTTTTTTCTTTAATTTTATGCTTTTTTTTACATCTAGAGGTCAAGCGGTAAGAGATATAGGCTTTCGATCTTAGATGAACCCCCTTCAATTGACAATACTTTTATTAATTTCCGCAAATAGATATGGAGAGGTAAGTCAACATTGAAAACGCTATTTATTCACATATTTCCAAAGGAAAATGGAGGCTGGTAATTTAGACATACAAAACTATAGTGGATCTAAATAAAATTATCGCTAGGTCTAGCTTCCTTTAGAAATTTCGTTTTTTTAACTAAATACGGACCATTTCTTTTAATGTCCCGATCCATGGTACCATTCTCTTATTGTGATTTAATTAAATTATTCAATTGAAAACCTGTGGTATAAATGAGACCAAAAGTGACAGGGCAAAGACTAATTAGGAAGTAGCTTCACTTTCTATCCGGCTTTATACCGTCTTGCATCTAGTAACAAACGAATTTTATTAACTTTACA
Source organism: Phlebotomus papatasi (assembly GCF_024763615.1). Taxonomy (NCBI): domain Eukaryota; kingdom Metazoa; phylum Arthropoda; class Insecta; order Diptera; family Psychodidae; genus Phlebotomus; species Phlebotomus papatasi. Next base: position 60,713,534 of record NC_077222.1, read on the forward strand.
TCTATTCTGCTATAAATAATGAATTTTAATGAAAAACGATTAAGCTTGACGATAGCGGCAAGAGTATAACGCTCAGTGACCTTCTGATGAAAACTTTAATGTCCTAGACACAACTACGACTTAAGTCGAATAATTGACCTATTAATGTTAGATCATACGCCAAATATTAGTGCAAATATAAATAAATTGAATAATTACTCTACCGGTCGAATTGAGGAACCGGTCGACTTGAGGGCACTTTACCTTATGCACCTGACAGAATTATGCACATACAATTATGCTTGTTTGCCTACCATTGGGAGTCAATTTATGAAATAATTTGTGAAATACGCCTGAATTTTTAAATATTCATTCATTTTAAATATTCGTAAAATTTTAATAGGCCAGACTTAATCTGTGGAAGGAAGTCTTTCCACCAGATTTTGTCGAACTAAGGGAAGGCCTTCCTCCTGGTGGTGACCAAGACTGGAAGACATGGAAGTCTCTCAATCGTTTGAGAAGCGGTCTAGCGCGTTCGAGAGACAACAGGCAGCGATGGGGTTTCTCCAATTGTGACGTCTTTTGTGACTGTGGGGTGATCCAAACCACCCCCCATTTGTGTGTTTGTCCGTTGTCCCCTGCTCCTTGTGGAGCAGAAGATTTGATGTCGGCAAGTCCGCTTGCCATTGACGTGGCCCGTTTCTCGGCAAGCATACTTAATGTTTTTTTTTAAGCCTCGACACGATTAATAACTAACAGTCCTATAAAATACTCGCTTAACAGTCGTCTTCACCACCCTCAGAGGTTCTGGTCTTGAAAGAGCGGGAATTTTGCCAAAGCAGAGCCTTTGTTGTTTATGGCGGGTTTTATTGCTTTTACAATTCTATCAATTTATTGAAGAACTCTGACCAAAAGGTACTGTTTGTTAATGTCTTTCTTTTAAACAGTTGAATCTTTTTATTCTGACTACTTTTACTCCGCGCGGAATTTGTTCTACGGCCGATTTATTCAAGAGAAATCTCCTGCGGGTATTCAAATTTTGTCGATGCATAATGTTATTTCGCGCGAGTTTTTCGGTCCCGAAAATGTTCATAAACCCGGGACTGAGTGTGCATTTTGGGGAATTTTAAAAATTATTTTATAAAGGAGCTTCCAATAGTAGGTTATTCATATCAAATTCTTTCAATCCGTTTTCACTTAAGCCTGAACTCCCTATGATCAAAATAATGATTGGAATACATTTCCATCAATTTCCCACTAAGCCAGGTCTCTTGGCTTAATTCGTACGTCCATCTAGGACATAATACTGACTTCAGACCTAAGAGCCTAAATAGACTCAGGCTGATCCTCGAGAATATTTAGCCTATAAAATTTGGCAGTAAAGGATTAGATAAAGGAAATTTATGCTAAGGACTTCTAATCGATGATCCTGAGCCCTCAGTGTATGAAAATTTGGGATAAATTTTTACTGTCAAATTTTACAGGCTAAATATTCTCGAGGATCAGCCTGAGTCTATTTGGGCCCTGAGGCTTAAGCATATGGCTTAACGGCTCTAATTTCTTACCAATAACGATTTTTTTGGCAAAATTTAACTTACGATTGGTCTATTAAACATCCTATAACCTATTAGGTTCGCAAAAAGCAATACAATTGCTCGCTATTTAATATTCTTAAACTTTCGGAAACTGGACTAAACCTCTTGTCTGAAGACCGCTTAAAGCCGGCTTCAAACCTGAGACTCATGCCAGTTCCTCGCTAAGATGGCTTTGTTGGTGACTCAGAATGAGCCAAGAACCTTTTTAAACATAAATTGAGACTAGTGCTTAAATTCTGACAACATTGGAATCTGGCAGGCTGTCTAATAAACAAAGTGCATTTTCAAACGTTTATGTTCAAAATTATTTCTGTCTCGAGTATGGTGGAAAAATTTCACTTTGTGCTTTTTGGCATAAGTGTTTTTCGTTCAAAACATACCACTTCCTGATCTGAACACCGCAAAATTCTTTTTTGATCTCCGAAATGACTGAATTATCCTTCACCGTTTCACTGCAAGGGTGCGTCATCGATAAACCACTAACAAAGCACTAAACCTTCGTTTCAACGAGGACTTAGGTAGGTTTCCAAACTTTTGGGCTTGGCCACAACCCGATCTTTTCAGACTATGACTTGAGCTGGCTATACATTAGACATAATTTATTGAAATATTTCTTTTTAATATCAAATATTGACAAGGATTGCCTCCACATTGCAAAATTTATTGACATACATAAATGTTTCAATATTGAAGAAAATTGTCCAGTATATTTGCAAATATTGAAATATTTGTTTCAATATGGAACATTTTATTCAATATTTTATTTCATTATTTTGAATGGATACAAACTAGGCCAAATTATGTCAATAAAAAATTTCAAAGTCACATTGAAATAAAATTTTAAAGTAATTCTAAATATCAAATCGATTTGATATTTCCTTCAATATTTTTTAATTGTCAGGAATCCTCGTCCTTCAGAATATCACAGAACTGCTGGATTTTCCTTGATCATGAATGAAAACACATCCAAGATAAAAATACAAGTCAAGACACATCTCTCCGGCTTCCTCCAGAAAATCCCAGATTTTTGGAATTTGGTTATATATTTTGTTCAATCTCCTCAAGAACCAAACTTGGTCAGCACTAATCATCTGCTTCCTCCAGAAAATCTTACAACTTCTGGGATTTTCTTGAATATTATGCCCAAAACACTTCAGATACTTGCTGTGGTCAGAGTATTCCTGGAGCTTCCTCTAGGAAATCCCAGATCTTCTTGTTCATTATGCCCAAAGCACTTCAGATACATTTTGTGGTCAGAGGATTCTTGGAGCTTCCTCCAAGAAATCCCAGATCTTCTGGGATTTCTTTTTGAATATTATGTCAAAAACCAGTCAGATACGTTCGGTGGTCAGAGGATTCCTGGAGTTTCCTCCAGGAAATCCCAGATCTTCTGGGATTTCTTGTTCATTATGCCCAAAGCACTTCATATAAGTATAATTTTATGATGCGAATTGGAATCCTACAGAGGGAACGAAGGCTTGTGGCTGTGGCCATCCAGTCCTTTTGCTCGCGATGGTAAACTCTCCTACGGTATGATATGAAGCATGATCCTGAAAGTCTGTGAGAATTCAAGTTATTAATTCTATTTGGCTTTTGTTTCCAATCTGAAGTATTTTGACATAATATACAAGAAAATCCCAGAAGATCTGGGATTTCCTGGAGGAAGCTTCAGGAATCTTCTGACCACCAAATGTATCTGAAGTGCTTTGGGCATAATGAACAAGAAAATCCCAGAAGATCTGAGATTTCTAGAGGAAGCTCCAGGAATCCTCTGACTACAGAATGTATCTGAAGTGCTTTGGGCATAATGAACAAGAAAATCCCAGAAGATCTGGGATTTCTGGAGGAAGCTGGAGAAATCTTCTGACCAACTTGGTAATTTTTGGGTGTTCTTCACAAAATACGGAAGAAAATCCCAGAAGATCTGTGAATCCCTGACTAGACTGGTGTTTTTTATATTGAAGTTTTAATATTGAAGTCAATTTGTTCAGTGTGTAGGCAATTATTGCAATATTGGTTTCAATATTCGCTTCAATATTGAAGTTTCTTTTCAATGTCACTTTGAAATGCAATCATTTCATTAATTTGTCTAATGTGTAGACAGCTTTAAGCGCTAAGACGCGGCTATAAGTCTCTAGTCTGAAGCCCGTGTAAGTCTAAAGAAATCAGACATTTATACCCTACCCTAGACACACTTACGACTTAAGCCGAGAGACAGCTTAATGTAATTATAATTAAAATAATGCTAAATAATTAAATTCCCATCAGTTTTCCACTAACTAAGCCGTTTCTCGGCTTAAGTATTAACTCGTATTAGTCAGAAATTGATGGAAATGTAATCTGATCATTATTTTGATTACAATTACGTTAAGCCGTCTCTCGGTTTAAGTCGTACGTGTGTCCAGGGTATTGCATTAAAGACTTTTGTCACCACATGCAAATCAATCTCTAAAGACCAAATAAAGACTAATAGTTTAAAGATTCGTGTTAGAATTGACGGAATTCTTATATTTTACACAGTTCTGAATTCCCAAACTGTGAAAAAAGTGAAAACAGTGCCATATTCAGAGGTAAATTAATAGTAAATAAATTTACCATTGCCTTTGTTGTGAAGTTATAGAACATTACAAGAAGGAAAGAAAATGTTGTTTTGGGCAAAATTCAGACAAGAATATCACTTAGACTTAATATAATGGGAATTTTGAAGAAAAAAATCAGTCCTAAAAATTAAAAGATGAACACATTTGTACAAGTCTATGCATTTACCCAAAAAAAATGTAGATCCATTGAGTTAAATTTCTTCTCAAAGAAGTCACAAGTTAAAGTTTTTTTTTGTGATTCAACTTACCCCAATACCTCGAGTCACACTTTTATTACTAAACACAAAATATTTCTTTGTAACTGAACACTAGTGCACTGTTTCAATACTTTTGCCTGTCACTGTAGGTGTAATTGGACGATGTTGGATGTCCTATGAGGAAGATTTTTTCTTGTTATTTCCACTGGAGGCCTCTTTTACACTGCACTCTTCTGTCTTCTTGCCCTTAGCATGTGCCAGGAGAGTGACAAGTTTCTTGTGAGAATCCCCAACTATCCATCCATGTTGCTGAAGTACTTCTCCACCTTCCTGCGAAAGTTCATCGTCATCGTCATCGCGACTATTGTTGATTCTTCCGAATTCATCATCACTCGACGATGACCAGTAGTACAGCATCTCCGAGGCCACCCTTTTACTCCTTGCCATCGGTCGTGATTGTGATGCTTGCGATGATTCAGGGAATTTAACCTTTTTTGACTTACGTCCACCAGATTCACCATCGGACGTTGTCCCCCGGATGGCAGATTCTCTCCGTTTGCCGGCACTCCGAACGGGAATGTCCCTTTCGGGTGATGGAGACGGTTCAGTAGCTCTGAAGGCTATCGTCTGACGACGTTTCTTGATTTTAGCCGGTCTAGGTGGTGGATCTTTTGTCTTCTGTGATGTCTCGACATCACTTCCACCTGCAATTCGTACAACTTTCTTACTTCCCCGTGCCTTCTTGTACTCAAGCCCTAGAGCACGACGAACATCCCAAGTTTCTGCGCCAGCTTCTTCACTCTCCTTTGAATCATCCAGTGAACGCATCGTCTGACTCTTCAGACTCTCTCGTCGTCTTTGATTGCGTAGTGCCCGTTGGCTTGATTTCAGCTCCTTCTCCTGAATCAAAGCAATGATGTCCTTTGTCGTTTGAAATTCTTCGTACTCATCAGAACTCCATGTTTCAGCTAAGATCTTTTGTTTACCGACTGCACACTTTCTCTGAGACTTCCTCTTTCCAATCCCAATGATCTCCTCAATCTGCTCCAAGGACATTCCCCATTCAGCCTCAAACTTGGCCAATTCTCGGGATTTCCTATTGGCAGCTGAACGTCGTGTTTCAGCCGAAGTTGATGACTTTTTCTGTCGTCCCTTTGATTCCACATTGGATTCATTGTCAGGTTCATTTGAGGACTTCTGAAGTTCTTGAGATCCTTCGCTTTTGCCCTCATTGTTCCCATCACTCTTTAAACTGTCAAATAATTTGTCCAATTCCTGCTTCTGCAGAAATGGTCTCTTTGTTGTTTCTCCTTCCGTCGAAGGAGTTTTAGTGTCCGTTGGTGGTCGATTTTTCTGAGCATTCTTAAATATTCTACCCATAATGAGAGATTTCTTTTGTACAGGATCAGGTAGTTTTTTCGTCTTTTTCACACTACTCGGTGTTGTTGGCAATTTTGGTGATGGTGATGCACTTTCAGAATCACTATCATCACTCAAATTGGAATTATAATTGAAATCATCTCGATCTGAGAAACTCGTCGATGACATTTGACTAGCATTGTCTTCCAATTCGGCCTTCTTATTGACCCCCTTCTCAGCTCCTGTCACTTCAGTTGATTTTGAATCACCTTCAACATTCTGCGATGATTCCAATTCTAGATTTGTCCTGAAGAATGTTCTCTTTGACAATGGTAAAATTGGTGCATCAACAGAATCTTTAGATTCTTCAAATTCATACACATCTAGAGGATTTTTCTCCGAACCCTTTTCACTTTTATCCTTTTCTGTTGTGACTTTGCTCTCCTTACTCGGTGCTTTCTTCTTTGACTTAAAACCCAATTTATTTCCAACATCGTCTTTTGTTTTCCTGGATTTCACCGCCTTAGGCGGAATTTCATTTTTCACTTCAACTACTGAAGGAGATTCCTCCGGAGAATTGGGATAATCCTTAGGTTTCTCAGATTCTACTTCATCAGTTGTGACGGTGTTCTGTTTAGAAATACCCGGAATGTCAGTACTTAAAGCAATATCAGCTAGAGCGGCTAATTTAGAGTTAACATGAGGATTTCGCACAAGAGCTTGTTGCAAATCTAGACCATTTGTGGGAATGGACACCTTAAAATTGTCATAACCTTTCATAGCTCCTTTCGTGCGAATTTTGGAGATGGAAGAGCATTGAGAAGATGTCGTTGAATGTATTGGAGATCCAGAAGATCTGAAAATTACACACGATCATTTATAAGTTGCTGATTTAGGGACACTTTGGTACCCATAAATTAAATTCTGATAGGGAAAGCTAGGGTAAATGTCCTAATTTAAAACCATTTCCAGACGTTTAAACTTTGACAGAAGATTCAATATGTTAAGTTCAGTTTTTTTCTGAATACAATTACACAAATTTGCTCCTTGATTTTTCTGGAATGCTACTGTTTAGTGAATTTTTTTTTAATAATTTGAAAACTTCCTAAATACAAGAAAAATACGCGAGCGTAAAATGCTTCTATTGGAAACAAATTAATCCAAAATGGAGACAAGGGAAATTTTCTAATTGGAGACAAACAGTGTAAGTGAAACCGCGACGAAAGGCTTCCAAAACCTTGTTGAGTTGCTCTTGAGTGCAGGATTTGTTCTTATTCCTGGTCTTTTCTCCTTTCCTATCTAAAACAATAAGAAAATCTTTCCAAAAAAAATCATATTTCCGGGGTTTCCTATTGAAGCATTTGCAGACACTTCAGAAAAACCCATTTTGTTCACGAAATAGGTAATTATTTCATTTAAAAACTTCACGTATAGTCATTCGAGGAGAGATGGAACACCTTTTTTATATTCAATATTGCGGATACGTTTTGAATGCGAGACTAAGACGAATCTCACTGGTTTATCACTTGAAGACTCTAAATTTAAGATATCAATATTAGAAAAGCCTAGATGAAAATAGTCCATTCGAAAAATATGATTTAAAAAAAAGTTGCATTTTGAGGCACTCAAAAAAAGTGCGCGTGAGATGGAACACCCCTAATTTTAGCAAAATATTTCTGGTTTATTTTATTAATTTGGAATAGGAGGGAAGTGATTTTAGACATGAACACTATTTCATTGAATTTATTTGAGTTTATTTTATTTTTTCAGAATAAATGATTTTTTTTGTGGAATGTGTGGCTCATATACTTCGATGGCAATTTCGCTGAGTGTATAAAGTCAGTCTTACCAGAAATTTAGGGAAAATAATTTCTAAGATTTACTTGAAAAGGTTTTGAAGAACATTGACCAAAATTCACACCGGAAATGTTGCCAAAACTATTAAGTTCCATCTCTCCTCAACCCCCAAATACACGCGTTCTTATGGCGAAATAAAAATTTTTGGCCATTTTTCAGACGTCCAAAAAATTCAATTTGAATTTTCTCGTACAATTTTAAAGGTAGAAAGCTGTAACTTGGGGGTTTTCTTTAGAATGTTGAAGGGCACAAATAGACCAAATGAAGTGGAGATTGTGCATAGGGTGTAGGCAGGAAGCGAAGTGGTCCATCTCTCCCACTGTTCCATCTCTCCTCGAATGACTATAGCTATACAGTTAACAATAAAGATTAACACTTAATTTAACTAAAATTAGCCAGAAATGTGACATTAAATGTTAAACAAAACGAATAAACAACAGTCACTTTGTTGTGTTTTTCATTGGAAAACATGGTCGAACGCTGAAAAATTCAATGGTGAAAAGGTACACTTTTAATTTTTCTAAGAAATTAACAAATCAAAATTTGTGAATATGAATGGATTTTCGCTTTATTTGGAGCAAAATAATAATGGTATAGAAAATATATAAATATAGTAATTTAGTACTGTATTTATCATGAAAACAATGACGTTTCCATTTGGAGTAGCGAAAAATTTCCATTTGGAGCAGGTTTTGAATTAGCTTAATTTACCCTAATGTAATTTGGGACAGAATGCATACAAGGTACATAAATTGAACTGTAACTACATTCAGATTGCTGTAACTTTCATAGTACACGTTGCAGCGTCTTCATATTTTGCATAATGATTGTTCTTTTAATTATGGTTACAAAAGACTATCAAAAGAAGAAGAACTTAAAAATGATGCCTTGACAGTTCTATATTTAACTATAAAGTTCTAAGTGCGTATCATTAGAGACCTTCAATATCTAAATGCGATTACATTTTTCATGTTTCGATATATAACTTGTTACAGGAATACTGGCAGCGTTGAGAAACGCTATGGTGATAAACTAAAAAAAAAATGGTTCTTAAAGTGACGAAGAGAATTGAATGAAATTTGCATTTTGGCTGCAGACAAATAGTCCGTGAAATAGCTTCGCTTGGCCGTTAGAGGCTAGTTGTCGAACATCGGTTGCTTTAGTTTAGGAAAGTTTAGTTTAGTTTAGTTAGGAAAGAGGTTATACGATAATTTGGAAGTTTGAATAACCACCGGAAGTTGAGGACCATTGATTTTTACGCTATAAACTTCTGTTATAGCAAATTATCGTTTTATGAAGTACATGGTTACTGGTGACATAGCATCTAGATTCCATCAGAATGTTACTTTGGACGAGTGGAATTATAAGGTTGTCAATGACTTTAAATACCTAGGATCGTTACTGACGACGGGTAATGAATTCGGAATAGAGGTTAACGAGAGACTTACGGCAGGGAGTAGAAGTTACTTTGCATCGATATTTCGATCAAGGAACGTCTTGCGGCCAACAAAGATCAAAATATTCAGAACCATACTGAAGTCAGTCATAACGTATGGTTTGGAAATAGTCTCGTTGAGCCGCAAAGAAGAAAGAAAGATACTGATCTTTGAGAGACGGATCATATGACGAATTTATGGGCTTTTCAAGGAGGAAAAGATTGAAATGTCTCGGTCATATTTGCCATACGAAAGAGGAGATAATGCCCAAGAAACTGTTGAGCAAAATCCGGTAGGGTCAAGCAGGATGGGGTGTCTCGTTACGAGATGAAAAAATATAGTCGACTATGTTCTCAAAACCCTGTGAGTACTGCGACGCTGGCTTTCTTTAGATCGTGCGGAACGGCGAGGTGTTGTGTAGGAGGCCTTGTCTCTTAAAGATTATCTCTCAAATTATTGTTTTCCACTGAAGTTGTTCACTGTGGCGACAAAATGAATGCCATTTTGTATTGGTAAATTATCCTGGAAAAAGTTCTGAAGCCGTTGGCAAATAAAAATGTCTTATAAGATAGATAACTGGATGTTCCAATAAAATTCGGAACTGTTTCAGAAATCGTGCGCGAAATGAGATAAGACAAAAAGTTACGTTTCCTTGTCCATGCCGAGCGCATAATAACTTCCAGGGTTACATAATGAAAATTCGCTAGACTTCTCGGTATGAGGCATTTTGTTAAGCGAGGTCAGAACTAAAAACTACCAAAGGATCAATAAACTGAATCGTGAATGGACTTGATTTTGGAAACTCACATTCAGGCAGCATGCGCTACGTTCATCGGTAGACTTAGAGCCGTATCCTGTACCACAGGTGATTCCAACGGAATTTTCAAATAGATTCTCAAACATTGAAATCTTTCTGTCTTTTTGAACGTTCACGCTAATAAAATTCATTTTGAAATAAAAGAAATGCAGTGCTTTATAAAGTTGCAAAAACACAAAACATTTGTTGAACCTTGAAAAGTAGTTTCTTTTCTAAACAGTTTTTACAGTTCTCAAGTGCTTCTGTATTATCGAATTTTCTTTGTGTTGGTTCCTGTCTCGACTGTTTTCAGAGTCCTTGCTGCGTTCTAAAATCACCAAACAGTCGTGACATGAACCAAGAGAAAGAAAAGTCGACTAAGAAGCACTCAGAACAGTAAAGTACTAAAAAAAAAAGAAAGAAACAAGTTCATTTTTCATTGGAATACAACTATTTCCTCAAAGTGTCCAAAATTGCAAGCTGTCCCAAATTACAAGCACTTTCCCTATGAAGCTTCATTACTCTAAAATAGATAATGCAAGAAATTTGAAGTCAAACTAACCTTTCAGATAAGTGCTTGTCATTGTAAAGCTTTCTTCCTTGGTCCATTGAGTCATTTCCATCTTTGAGAACAGCAGAATCACTTTCAATGGCCTTGTTACTTCCTGGTCGATCGAGAATTGTTTGTGCATAATTTTCACTCTCACTGGCATCCTGTGAAGAAGGAAAACTGTCTCCCATATCAGAAAATGAATCTGAATATGATCTTCCAGTTAGACTTGGTTCCTTTGGATTAGTTCCACTAATTGGTGGTGTACTGTCAATCAATTTATCATTGTAGTACAGAGTATTTGATGTCGATGAAGCACCATTGAGGAATTTCTCTGCTGTTGCCAGAAAACCCGAAAGTTGATTATTTACAGATGATGCTGTATCTTCAAAGATACCTTTGGATTGAGCAAACTTGGTAGGCCTTGAAAACATTGGATTGGAATCTGATGATATATCACTGAACTGATTTATGTCAATTTTCGGATAGGCATGTTTAGGGCTACTTCTGCGATGTGACATTGGAGACTTGACACAATATACAGCACTGTGACTTCCACCAAAACAATTTGTAGGTTGCTCATTAGATTTCGGCGTGAGCGATTTATTCTCCGATTGTGCACCAATTCTATTGGAACCTTTTAGCATGTTGCAGCATTCGTAGAATAATTTTTCCTCTTGACTGAGATTGAGACGTGGTGTACCTGGATTGTGAGATCGCACAGGAGATGGATAGCGTTCCATTGAGGGTGGTACTTGTACCTGTTCCGGGGATGATATTGGTTCAATGCCCGTCTGAACGGGACTTCGTGGGAAGATCTTAGCTTCCTCAACTTCAGTTGATTTTTCAGTCACTTCTGCCTCTTTTTTATCCTCTGCCACCGGTGTCTTGGTCACATTCTCCACATTCTGTGACTCATTCTCCTTCTCCTCCACCATTCGATTTTTCTGGGCATCGAGGAATTCCTGTTCAGACAACTTGGCAATATGTGTAATGGTCATTTTGTGCTTTGTAAGACGATCTTGACGCGAAAAGTGCTTCTTGCATATATCACAGAAGAATGTTGCAGGTTCGCCTTCAGTCACCACAGTCTTAGTGACTTTGGGTTTCTTGGATTTATACAGTACCGATCGTCGCATTTTTCTTTTCTTCGCCACAGCAGATACTTTCTGTGATCCAATTTTTCCTGCACCGGCCGTAATGCCAGAGTCCATTGAGGCACTTGTGAAGACACTCATGACATCCTCCAAATCCATGTCTACTGGTTCAACATTCAGATCTTCTTGCAGTTCCTTTTGACAATTTGGAGGTACTGCATTGTTTGGACTCTCACTCGGAGTTTCTGCTACTGGAAGGGTATCAGTGACATTTGTAAATTCATCAGTAGTGAGAATTCTATTATTGAGACTCTTGGCAATTTCAGCCAAACAAGTATCATCATCTGAATCCGATTGTGTTCCAGATTCTCTAATTTTATCCACGAGTTTTGCCACTGTCTCTGAATGTTCACCATTTTTCTTTTCACTGTCATTCGGGATGGGAACTTTAATGTCACTCGGAGGAGAAAGAATTGGAAAGTCTGTTACCGGGTTACCTTTAAGTTCATCAAAAGGATCAGGTACTGAGGATGTAAGTGCTTGAAGACGTGAAGGTTTTAGAATAAATTTAGGTTTTGTTGCTGATGATGTAGGTGCTTTTGTATTTGATTCGGGTGGATTCTTTGGCAATGACACAACTCGACTAACCCAATCAAGAGGTTTCCCGGATTTTTCAATCTCAACTCTCTGAGCATCCACATTTTTCTGTGCATTCATGTCCATTGCTGCTAGAAGAGTCAAAGAATCTGCCACACGATTGTTCACTTCTTCTAGTGAGACTTTGCTCCTCTCTCTTTCAGCCTCACTTTGAGGGATTATCTCTTCTTTACTCAATTCTTCTTTTGGAGGTGATTTCTTGATCATTTGTGGCTCCTTTTTCTTCTTTCGACTCGAAGAACTCTTAGACGTTGTCGATGATAGCCTAGAAGAATCACCCTCTGAACTTTCTTCACCTCTATCTTCAAGCTTTCTCAGTAAATTGCTCGTTACAGAATCCTTCTTTTCTTTGGAAATTGTTTTGGCTTTGGTGGCCTCAACAATTGCTGCTCGAGATAATTTCTTGGGTTTACTGGGAACATCAATAGGTACTTTTTCTTCCGGATCTATGGCAGGTGTTTGAAATTGACTTTCAAGCTTCTTTGCATCAACTTTCGGAGTTGTAATATCAGTTATCGCCTGTTTTGAAGCTTTTTTCTTAGTTGGAACAACTGATGCCGTTTCCACACTGCTTACTTTATTTGCAGCTTTTCTTTTTGTTGTTGTCACCATTTCTATGGCATTTGAAACCAAAAGTTCATCTCCATTTGAATTTGCATCACAGGACAGATCATGTAGAATTTTTAATTCATCGATACGAGATTTATCTACTTCTTTAAAGCTCTCGAGAAGTTGATCAGCAATAATAGCTGCTAATTCATTTTTTCTCTTCTTCCTTGGCTTTTGAACTACTTTAGACTTTTCTTCTGTCACCTGTGATTTAACGAATTCATCTGGTTTCGTTGAATCTTCAGATTCTTCTGATTTTTGTGCTACAGACGCATCATCTGAATCTTTAACAATTTCTGGTTCTTTAGGTTCTTCAGGAACCGTTAGACATAGTGAATCAACATTTTCAGGCTTTTTACTCCTAACGGTCTTTTGTATTTTTGCTTTTTTCGTTTTAGGCTTTTGAATGACATCTGGTTTCTCAATGTTGACAGCTTCTTCTGCCTCTGGCGGTTTAGGCAAGTCAACTTCAACCGATTTTTCAGTGTCATTTTTATTCTGAGAAGGCTCATCAGGTTTCTCCTTTTGTTCATCAATTTCCAACTCTTTAGTTTGGATATTCTTTTTCCCTTTAAGGACCTTTTTCGCCTTTTGAGAACCAACTGTTGTAACTTTACCTTTCTTCTTGATGGGGACTTGTAAATTCTCAGGCGTTTCCATTAGCATTGATGTGTTTTCCTCGACTGTTAAATGCTTTTGAGATTCATCTTTTTCTTCAGATACCTTTGATATCTCTTCTATAAGAATTTCTGATTTCTGAACTCTTCCTTTTCTCTTAGTTACTTTGACTACGTCTGCTGTGTTCTCTTCTGTCGTGGTTTCTTTGACAATTACTTCCGGTGTTTCTGGTTCTGATTTTTTCTTAGGGCGAAAAACTTTTCTCTGTACCTTTGAAGTCTTGGGAATACTTTCTACGGTGACTTCTGATTTCTCTTTCTTTTGAACATTCTCAACAATTTCCGACTCAACAGAATCTGCCAAATTTTCTTTTGATACCTTTGCAGGTTGTCTTTTTCGTTTTGGTGTTTGAGTTTTTTCTACCACTATCGGTTTTTCCTGTAGATCTTTAGCAGGTTCAGACTTGTCAATTTCAGGCGTTTTAGTTTCTTCTAAATCTTCCAATTTTTCAGGTATACTTGTCGGAGTAGTAGCTAATTTGCCTTTCTTTTTGGATTTCTGAACTTTTTTCGGTGTTGATTTAGTTGAATTGTCTTCAGAAACTGTATCAGGTTTCTCTTCCTGTTTTCCAGTTTGTACAGATTCATCTACTGATACAGAGATTTCAACTGGTTTTGGAGAACTAACAGTTTTTCCCACTTTTTTCGATTTCTGACCCTTTTCTGCAGATGCGGGAACTTTGAGGATATCCTCAATTATAAGTTCAGGCATTAGATTCTTATTGGAGAGTTCGATTTTTTCAGTGACTTCAGTATTTACAGTAACACTTTCTTTAACCTCAACCTTGCCTTTCTTTTTCGGTTTTTGGGTTTTCTTGGCAATTGGAGTATCATTTGGCTTATCTGTTTCAACTACTTCAGGGCTTTCAATTGCTTTAGGCTGTTTTCGTCCTGCAATAGCTCTTTTACCTTTCTTTTTAGGAGGATTGTCTGCACTTTTTTGTGCATCAGAAATATCAGAAATACTTTCTGTCGTTTTCTCGGACTCTGCGGTTTCTATTTTTGTTTTAGATGCTTCTGGTTTAAGAGATGTCTCAATTTCTTGAGGTGTTTCCTTGGAAATTTCAGACGTTTCAGCTATGCCTTTTTTAGTTTTCTTTGCCGATTTTTGAGGTGGTGCTTTCTTCTTGGTTTTGGTTACTTTTTTCAGTGGTTCTGTCTTATCATTTGTCTCGATAACTTCATCTTTCTCCAGTTTTTCAGGCTGTTCCTTGAGAGAAAGGGCTATTTTCTGTGCTTTAGTCATCTTTTGAGATTTCTTTCCCTTAACTTGTTTCTCTACTTTCTTGACGTTATCTTTCACATTTACTGGATCACTTTCAATGACATTCTCTTTGTCACAATTTTTCTCTTCATTTTCCATTTGTGGCTTTTCATCTGAATCTTTTTCTGCATTGGAACTTTGTTCATTTACCTCATTGGATTTTTCCACTTGAACGATACCTTTCTCAGTAACTTTTTCAGTGACTTCTGACACCTTTTCTGACAATATTTCTTCATTGTTGCTTTGCAGTATATTTTCAGTGAGAGATATTTTACTTGCACTTTCTGGTGCAACCTCAAAATCTTTGTCTTTTGTTGGAGTTTTACTCTGATGTACCGTGGTATTTTGCATCATTGGCACAGATCCTTCACTCTTCTCCAAAGTCACTTGAGACACATTTTCAACATTATTGTTATCACTTTTGCCCTCTTTTGCTGAATTTTCAAACACTACACTTGATTTAATTTCAGCAGATGAGTCTTCCTTAGTGGTTTTGGTAACTTTTGACGCGGAATTTTGTGCCTTAGCTCGTGGTTTTCTCGTCTGTTTCGGCCTTACTGTCTTCACTGGAACTTGAGGAATTTGAATGATGGGACTAGTACGTTTAACTAATAATTCTGGTCGTGGTTGCTTGAGAATTTCTGCACTTCGTGTAAGACTGTGAAGTTCACTACTTCGTGGTTGATTCAATATCTCACTACTAATCGCTTTTACTGGTGCCAGAGTACTTGATGTTGGACTTAATATTGCAGCACTACGAGTCTGTGGCAAAATTTCCATAGACGACGACGACTTAGGAAGAAGATCAATTTGACGTGGTGAATTTATAATTTCGGAAGTCCTTATGGTGCTAGGGGAATTTGTTCTGGCTGATTTTGCACTTAAATCCATAACAACATTGCAATCAATTTCATTGGGATGAAGGCGACTTCCTAAATGCGACGGAACTGTTGGGATCTTCAGAATTGGCGGATGTTTCACCAAACAAATTGGCTGTGAATTATCCAATTCTTCCGTGGATTTTCTAACAGTCAAATTTAAAGGTGCATCAATCACTTCTTCGACAGGAGGCACTGCAACGGGAACTGGAGGGTTTACAACAATTTCAGGAATACTTGTAGTAGATGTAACTTCTTTTGCTACATTTGTAGATTCTTTTTCTGGAGATTGCACTAAAGAAACTGATTGAATCTCAGTAGCTTTGACAATTTTTTCTCCAAGTTTGAGATCCTTCTGAGAAATTTGAATGTCTTTTGTTTTGAGAGTGAGATCTTTTTCTGTTGCCTTAGAATCATTTTTAGTAGATAGGGATTCTTGTTGTTGTTGATTTCCAACGTCTTCCTTACTCTCTGGAGGATTTTCCGTCTCTCCTGGCGGTTTAGCGAGAATACTGGTAGTGGAATTATCCAGGAATGGTATACCCAATTTTTCTTGAAGTTTATCCGTTAGACGAGCGATACAATCTGTCAATTTTCGAATTCTTCTCTTTCCCGGTGTTGTACTAGTAGGCGATGTCAATGGAGCATTTTCTTCAATTTTCTGCTGAGTCGGAGTCTCAAATGCTTTTGTCTGCACTGAAATGGCAGGAGGAGTTGATGCAATATCAATATTTTCTCTAATCTTTTCCTCAGCATCAACAGCAGCAGAAGCACGATCTATGATAGAATCCATAATACATTTTATCTCGACAAGATCGTCTTGGTCGCTCGTTTTCGTTTCTTCTAAAAAAGGCTTCTCAGTCTTATTTGGTGTACTTGTTTTCTTCACATTATCCACCTTCTGCACCAATTTCACTTTCTTTGCCTTACCATTTTTCTGAATATTCTCAGAATTTTCTCCCTGTTTAGCAATTCTCTTTGATACTGGCGATACTGAAGACTCTTTAGTAGGGGATTTAACAACTTTAACAGGCGTTGATGGTGAATTCTTAATAGGACTCTTTGATGGAGATTTTGAAAATTTACTTGACAAATTCTTTGCAATTGCCTTAGGACCTTTCTTAATGGGTGTTGTTAAATGTTTCGTCTTATTTCTTGTTGTTACACCCTCGGGAACAGCTTCATCACTATTAGTATTGGGTGATTCCGATGATCGTGTCACTCTCTTAGGAATAACAATTTTCCTCATACTAGATGTATTTCCACTTCTTGTTGTCCTCTCCGGTTGCTGAAGATGCTTCGATATTTTCTTATTTCCCTCTGACTTATTCTTTGACCTGGAAAATAAGATGGAAAAGGTGTTAAAAAGGAAATTGATTACTTTATATATCAAATGCCACGACACATTCTGCAGTAAGTGAAATAATTGAAATTGTCAATGCAGGGGGAAGTGGGGCACTTTTAATGTGAGAATGAAGTTTTTACTTTGAACTTTTTCTTGTATTATGGATACAATGGATAAAAATAAAATTTCTTGCTAATTGCCACTATAACATAATTAACTTTAATGGACCATTTCCACTGACAAATTTTTCAACAAATTTCTCAGAAAATTTTCAACTCCATATGAAAAAAGGGTGCTATTATGAGAAAAAGTTCAATTTAGTTGAACTTTTTCGCATAAAAACTTAAAAATAATAATTGGGAACAGTTTTCCAGACTGTTCCTATGGGGAACAGCGCCATCCATTGAATGAAACTTGTTTTCATTTCACAGTGGAGGTGTTTTTAGATGAAATTCAAGTAAATTTTGGTTCTTTGATGGTGAAAATAGTGCGTGCAGTGAGAATATATCCATGTATTGGGAATACAATATGCTCAGAACTTTGATTTACGGGAAAGGCGGGCAAAGTGTTACAAGTTCGTCGGAAAACAGTGTTGCTGTTTTAAAGTGGTAATGGTATCAATTATCCATCATAATCTCTTTTCCTGCTTCAATTTGCGCACCAAACGATTAAAGATATCCTCTAGCAGTGATTTCATGAAGGTTTCGGTTCAAGCATTTTTACCCAGAAGATAAATCAAAACAAATAAATGTCAACGTAATGTTCGTATTCAAAACTGGGCTTTCTTGCGAGTTTTCATGTGAATTGGGAATTACAAAAATCTGAAAATTTTTTCGATGGAAATAGCCCATAAGCATAAAAACTTCTAATAATTCCTAAAATGGAAAATTAAAATAACACGACATATTTTTTCAGAGGTACTCTTTGTGGGGTATCCAGGGGTATGACATTTCTTATATTTCCCTTATGTTTCTAGCATGTCGAAAAAACTTTGGAGTTTATTCGGTGTTTTCTGTTATAATGGAATGAATTAGCAAAAAAATACAAATAGAAAATAAAAGCCAATTTAATATGGAATGGGCAACCGAAAACCCCAAATTGACAACCTACGTGATTTCGAAGATATCTCGTGAAATGCGTACGAAAACAGGGAAAAAGTTACAATAAAACCGGTCGCATTTTTTAGAGCAAATGTCACCTCCCTGGGGGTATCTATGAAATGGTTTAGGGTACATTTGAAAGGCACTTAAAAACTCGAAAGGCAGGATAGAACATAGTGTAAAGAATTTAATAAGTCCGTATTAACAAAAAAAAGCTATTAAAATACCCTTTAGACGATTTTTTTTGAGATCATATTTCTTGCGTAAAATACCGCTGGTAAAAATTATTTTTTCCTAGGTGTTTCACAAGGAGTTCACAAGCAGCTAACACGCTGCCAAAAAAAATGTAAACAACATTTCTTTGTGCTTTCGTTTTTGTATTTCTATGATACTTTCCGATTCTTATGTGCAAATGTGAAGGAGAGCGAGGAAGAAATGTAAGTGAAGCCTGCGGGCAAGGAGGACACGTTTGCGGAACGTATTTGCAGTGATCCTGTAAACGTAAAGTACTTATGACAGGACTAGGAATCAGGAGGACAAAATTCTCGTCAAGGAAGGATGAGAAAAGTTTCAGTCAGAAATCCGCGAAGCTGTCAACAAGTATAATGTACACGGTAAAAACTTTTGGACACTGACCAAAATATTGGAACAAGTTTTCATTGGAACAGATTTTTCTGCAATCAATTTGCACCTAGAGAAGATATTTGTTTGTTCCAAAAAGTTTTCTTTACAGTTTTGCTACGAAATATAGTTACAATTTTGTTAGAGTTTTCTTTTGGAACCGTTTTGATACGGTGGAATGTTTACAAATTTGAGTTGATTTCGTTTTTTACCAAATTTGTTCCTGAAAGTTGGAATAGAATTTGTTTCACTCGGCTGTTTTGTTCCCATTGTCAGGAATAAATTGGTACATTTTATTTATAACAATATTATTCATCTGTAACATATTTGTTCCAAAAATTTTCGGTGTCCGTGGACGAGGTAATTTTTGGAACGAAATTGTTACTCATATGGGTAATCTTTTTGTTCCCATTGTCGGGAGCAAATTCGTGTCAGTGATTTTGTCTTGCAGTTAAGGCTTATACTTCAGTCGAGATGGATTTCGGTGGCGAAAGTTAATAAGGAACATCAAATAAAAATCAACTTGAGAGTGTTTTATACAGACGCGTGCATGAGGAAATCATATGCGAGTTCTGGCAGCAGGAGAGGAAGGGAATCTCGAATTAAAAAAGTGAAACCATATAGCACGAAAATTGCCACGGATTTGGCGTCCTCTTCGCTTCAGTGACGGGTGATTGAGTGTGAGAGGAGGGATACGATTTTATAGACGAGCTTTTTATTGGAACAAATTCGTTACTAATATTGTGTATCTTTTTGTTTCTCCTAGAAGATACAAATTTATTCCAAAAAATTTCGGTGTCCGTGGACGAGCTACTTTTTGGAACAAATTCGTTACTAATATTGATTACCTTTTTGAGTCTCGTAAAATGAACAAGATTGTGCCAAAAATTATGGTGTCCGTGGACGAGCTAATTTTTGGAACAAATTCGTTACTAATATAAATATAAATATCGAATGTTTATATAATATATAAACATTAGAATTAAAGAAAAGCTCACGAACAGGAGGATGTCAAAGTCATTCGCAGGGGACAAAGTCACCTGCTCTTACGGTACGTCTACTCAAGGAACTTTACTCATTTTACTGCTCAAACTCCATAGAGAGAGAGCAGTATATAATTCCTAGATTTTGAATTATGGTTTATAAAATGATCAAAGTTTTTAGATCGATTAAATATTTTGGCCCATCAACACTGTTTTGCGTGCTTCCAGAGGAGTAAATTGGAAGCTTTTTTATGAAAAAAGTTCAAGAGTGTTGAGCTTTTGTTTTCCGTGCTATAAATTTTATGAATTTTTTCAAATTTGCATTCAAAATAAATTTTTCGATAACTACAGCAGATCTTATAACTTTTTTCATATGCTTAAAAACACTTCCAATTAAATTTTCGGAATTTTCCGGAAGCAAAAAGCTATCTCGAGTAAGATAGCTTTTTGCCATTTTGGGCATTATTGCAGTTGATTTTCAATGAATTTGATGAAATTGCGATACAAAATATAACTTTTTTAATATTATTTTTGTTAGATATTTAAAATTTTATCTCAATATTATTTAAATTTTAGAAGATTACCTCAAAATAAGTCCCTGGAGCACGTAAAATAATTTTTTTAATAGAACTTCGCAATATTATACAGGAATCGTATGTATATAAAAAGTAGAGATTGATTGAAGCAGAAAAATATAAATTGGCGTATTTTATGATAGTTTTTATAAAATAATTGTGATTCTAGTTTCAATTACAGCTTCTGGACTACAATTTTGTATGTTTCTGGTTCTTGACGAAATATTTCTAATACCGATCGCATTTTCAGACAATCTTGCTGAATATTTTGTCTGGAAGTAAAGTATAGGGATATATACATCCTGCAAAAAACATCCTTGATTAATAATTCAGTGATTCCCGATGGTTCAGAGATGAAAAACCATTTCACAAAATTGAACATTTCACCCTTCAACAGAAAATGACCATTTGAAATTCAAAATATTTGGACGTGTTCGGGAAGTTTCTTGCACTTTTGCAGAGGGCTCTAGTATAGCAAATTTAGCACTTGCTCGTGGGAATTCCCGTGAGAATTACGTCTGTTTGAACGGTAACGGTTTTTCTAAATCAAAAGTTAAAAAGGCTCTAGAGAGCGTATTTCTCATCTCATATTGTCATTTTTGGGATAGTTAGAAAGGCCTTGGATTTTGGCACAAGTCTTAAGCGGTTTCAATCGGTTATGAAACGGTAATTAACCGGTTATGAACAAATAAGTAATTTTTGTCCGAAAATCAATTTTAATTATTCTTCAGTCTTTTTGGGATTTTTTTTTGGGATTGCAATCGATTACAAAGCTGTAAACGACAAATGATGTGAACATACTTCTGAGGTAGGGGAAATGCTCAGAATTTTGTCCAGTTTCTTATTTTGGACACTTTGAGGATAACATTGGACACTAAAAATAAATTGATTAAAATGATGGATTTTTATTCCAATATTTGATGAATAATGAATTCTATCTAAATATTTGTTCTTTTTGGAAAATTTCAACACTAAATACGTTAAATTTTGAATATGATTTAAGTTGAAATTGCTTTGTTGAAAATTCAGTGTGAGCAATTGCTTACGAGAAATATGACAGAACTTCGTGTTTACTTCAGTCTTATTTAGTTTTGGTGAAGTACTAACAAAGTTTGTTCGCTGTTTTTGAGTGATATTATTGAATATTCATTGAATATTGTGTTGATTCACGTTACTGATGATTTGTACATTTGACCTGAAGTGAGATTTGCCTTGTGAATTATATTTTTCGTGTGAAAAATGGGAAATTTTTTAAGACATTCACCAGAGAGGTGATGATTCTTATTTTGGACAGGTGTTTTTCTCACGAAATTTCGTGAAGTTTTAGCTTTTGTGATGACTAGGTTGGACAAATGCCTGGAGAAACAAAGGAGCATCATCTCTACGAAAGAGATGTAGCGAGAAATGCCTTGAAAGGCCCCTGGAAAGGCCAGGGAATGAGCGAATCTGCACGTACTTGGAGTATCGAAGTCAACTCACTTTAATGAATGATATGGAAAGTTTCCGGGCTTCTGTGACATTCTACGTTTCCCTTACATGAACAGGAAGAGGACTTGGTAAGATTGGTTCATGAAATGAAGAACAATGGGCATCCTATTGAGGCGGATTAGCTGTCCAAATTTACAGCCAAGTTGGCCAAATTAATAAACAAGTTGTCCAAAATAAGAGCCAAGGTCACCTCTACATATCAATTCATTTTTAAACGTATTAAAACTAATTTTAATAAAAATAAGACAATAAATAGCTTGCTAAGTTTCTAAACAACCCTTCTGAAAAGAGAGTAACAAGAAATGTCAATTAGTATAGAAAATATCGCACTTCAAACTTGGAACTTCGATGCTTATAAGCAGACTGTCCAAAATTATGAGCACTTCCCCTATAGCATCTAAGTTACGAATTCGAGCATTTCGAAAAGCATGCGGGACGCATTGCCATCTTTTTTCTATAATAATATTTAATGCATATTAACCCTTTATCCTCTGAAGCACTTTTTTTCGGGATCAGAATTGCAGTTTCAGACTGTTTTTTTTTTAGGAAAATTGTTTTTAAATCCTAAAATCCAAGAACTAGGATCATCCATTCATCACTAATTGCGTAGGTAATCATTTCTCCATTAAATTATAATGTGGTTCAGATTAATTCAGAAGTATAGGCGAAAAATGCATTTTAAAGGTACTTCATTTCAAAGGTGCCCAACTTTCCCCTATCACAAGAATTCTTAAAACTCACCTCAGGAGCAATCCTGATGACTTTGCTGCCAATATTGATGTTCTGGTATTACGTTTTGTATACTTATTCGCTGTGGCAGTTGCTATCAATTTCCTCCGGCGCATTGGGATGGGTTTGACAGGATGAACACTTCGAGATGAACGCTTAGCTGGTAGATTTGCCAGCATTCGTTGAATAGAGTCCGCTATATAGATTGAAATTTTTCATTTAATTATGAATTAGGTGCAATTTCAATATTGATAGTAATAAACTCACCGTCACTTGGACGAGTTCTTGGTGTTTGGGGTGATTGTTTTCTTGGTGTGGTAATGGCACGATTTTCTGGTGTTTTAGGCGGTTTTGGTGACCTTAGGCATCCAAATCTGAGTAATTTGGCATTTGCCCTACGACGTCTCGAACGATTGCCATAGTATCGATGTCTCAAGCGTCTCTTTGCAATCAACCATGCATAGTCACCAACACAATCGAGCATGTGCCGATAGAGATCCATCATACCTGTGCACTCTTTTTTGCACTTTGTGCACACTGTCACATCTGTCGACTTATTGGACATCCGTGAACTTGAGTCCGTGTCAAAACTATCACATTTTGTCGATATTGTACATGATGTTGTACTATCCATGGAATCTTCAACAGTACCACTGTTGTTGTCATCACTGCTCACTTGACGCATAAATTCTGTTTTTCGTCGTAAGGCCTTGGTGGGAATGAAGAAATGCTTATACAGCTCTCCCTCGATGAGTTCACGGCCAACTATTTCGTAATGTGTTGAGTACACGTGAGGATGTCGGGTGGTCTTGTGCTCCTCCAGAGACTTGATTGTCTCAAATTTAGCACCACACCCAAAGCACACGTAACACCGTGGTCTCGCCCACTCACCACTCAGTACCACTTCATGACACCTCCGTTGTTTCTCACCACTACCGCTCCTTTGCAGATTCAGTGTTGCCACAAATTTATCCTCTTCCCTCGTCATCCCTTCGTCGGCAACGCCAATTGATGGAGATGCTAATGCATCCACTGAATCCTCAATGCACTCCACTACTTCTGCCTTGATCAGTCTTTGGTCATTTTGCTCCAGGACAATCTGGGGCAATAGTCTGGTGTCAAGTATTGTATTAAGTTGTTCAATGGTCTTTCTCTTTTCCTCACGAGCCACATCACCAGTCACAATTGCCTGATGATTCTCCCCGTGAGCATCACTACTGCTCCTTTGGACAATCTCATGCTTTGTGCGCATTGTTAGCTGTGTCCACATATCCAATTTGGATAAATCCCTCAGTCCCGATGTCTGTTGCTTTATCTTCTTAACAATCTTCCCACCCTCATTCACATACTTGTACTTTTTCACAAAATCCCACTTCCATTTCCACGAGTTTTTCGTGATGGTACGCTTACTTTTGTTGGGTGATACACACTCCGTGCCATACTGTTCGGCCGTTAGGAGAGTGGGAAAGGCCGTAATGGCACTGAGTGATGTGGCCTCATGAATTTCATTGTCAGTCATGTATGAACTCCTCACGACTGTACTGGGAACAGCAGGAACAGCTTCAGTGAATCGTGTATGGACACTCGGTGCCTCTGGATCATTCCCAATTTTTCCATCGAGGTAGCAACTGAGATTTTTTCTCACATTCACACTTACCGTTTCGTAAAAGTCATCATCGAAAGTACTACTAAGTGTTTCTTTGCCACTTGATAACTTTCCACTGGTATTCCCACTAAATTCACCACTATCATTGGCACCTACTGCACTACCACCAGCCGTAGCTGTACGAACACTCTTTGAACGACTCACTCGACCACAACTACTACCCGTCTCTGATGTCCCACGGGATTCCACCTGTGGACGTCCCTTGCTTCCTTTTCGTGTACGTGGTGATCGATTTTGTGCTACACCAAGTCGACTCAGCATTGGTTCTTCATTTCGCAACAATTGATGCTTTTTATTCATCTTTGACAGGCGCGTTATCATCTTACGTCCCTGATGATTCCCATTTTCTCCCTTAGACACCACTGTTTTCGTCGTAGTTACTTTGGAAATGGAACTGGCTAGAATACTGTCATCAAAGTCACCATCATTCAAACTTGTCGCCTTCCGAACGCCACCTTTCGGAAGAATATTGTGAACACTTTCACGATGTTTCTGCAATGCTTCACTCATTGGCCATCGAATATTGCATTCACGACAACCAAAATATCGATCACCATGCTTATCAATCATATGATGAAAGAGTCTCACTAGATCCGTCGCAAAACCAGAAAATGTCTTGGTGTTGTTGCAAAAAGAACACCCAACAAAATCTGACGGTGTTGTATTGATCATATTGCGTGCACTCGAACGACGCCCTGCTGCTGATCTATGAAGTCTATCTGCATGCTTTGAGCGAATTTCACGTGTGGCAAAGGAGCGATCGCAGTATAGGCAAAGAAATCTATTTCCACCATTTGCTGTCTCACCCTTACTTCCCTTCCCGTTACTCGTGAGTGTCTCCACAACATCATCTGACAGCCGATGAAGTGGCAAACTGCAGCGAATATGCAAATCTTTAGTCACACCACCCGAAGCACAATTATCTAAATCACATTTCTGCTTTCTCATTAGATTTGATATTGACACATTATCATCTGTATCACCATCGGAATCCTCCTCATCACTCGTTTCACTTTCATCTTCTTCACTACTTTCAACACTCCTCTCTTCTTCTTCCTCCTCATTGTCCTCTCCATCTGGAGATACTTTCTGCTGCACACCTTTCTCTACCACCATCGATGGCACACTTTTCACAGATGACTCTTCGGGCATCACTTGAACACATCCTTTCACACTACGTCCTCCTCTTGACTTTGTCGTCCACCCTGAATCCTCACTCCCATCGCCACAGCTTTCATCTTTTTCCAGGGCTGGTGCATTTCTACCGCCCCGATTCAAACCACTCGCTACTACAGTCTTTGTCACGGCACCACCTTCCTTCTTCTTTGGTCGTGCTCGCGGTGATCGTGTGGCAGATGAACATGCAGAAGTGTCATCTTTGCCCGAAACACGATGAACCATTGTATGCTGAAAAGATATTTAAAAAAAAATCCAACATCATTCCAACGAATTTTTGGCGAATTTATTAGCTTATGAATATTATTGTTTATTTTTATGTCTTAACCCTTTAAGGACGATTGGAACACCGGTGTCCCATAAAGTAAATTATTTTTCCTGACTACCTAAAGTTATTTTTTCCTTATGTTTGTACGTAATTGCAAAGTATAAGGTTAAAGGAATCTAGGATATTTTTTGCAAGTCTCCACCTATTTGCTATAATTGTAAATTTTTAAGCTAAAAAATGACGATTTATTAAATTCTCAAATTCATAATTGATTTCATTTATTTTATATACCTCCAATTTTTTTTAAGCAAAACCGTTTTAGAACAAGAAACTACAATACTCAAACATAATAGGGGAAGGTTTTGAAGCTTCTTAAAAAAGGAGTCCAAGATTTAAGATTTTTTACTGAATGCCACACACACCGAATCAATTATATCACTATATAAAAAAATCTCTTATTGGGTTCATAATTCTGCCTCACAAAATTCCTGGAAGTTCTTGGATTTTCCTCTACAGGAAAATGAAAATGTAGCGGCATTTTTTACGAAGGTGTCCTGGTTTACTCAGGTTCGTACCACTTTTTCCCACCTCCGTAGGCCTCATTTTCCCCGAAAACCGGACACAAAAAATTTGGGCATCATTACTTAGATGGAATTTTCGTCTACTTGTTTTCACCATTTGTAGCAGGTATCACGTATTGAAAATTAATTTTAAGCTATTTTTCTAACACATGTTTTTTGACACTCGGAAAACCATTTTTTCCCTGCATTCTGACAATCAGTTAAGAGCTTGGTTAGGTATGATTTTCGTAATCACACCTAATGTAATCCTCAGATTTTCTCTAGTATCTCCAATGGGTCTTACAGAATATATTTCGGACGTAACTGATTTCAAAAATGACCAGCCACCAATTTAAAGTGAAAAGTGGAAAGTTCCACTGTAAAGCAAGGAAAATTGAATGAGAAATACGCAAAATACATCGAAGTGGCAGTTAAAGAATCACATCTACTATAAGCAGACTAATTTCATCACTGTACAAATCAGAAAGTAGTAATCACACCTATTGTAATCCTTGTTTTTTCTCTAACATCTCGAATCTGTCTTACAGAACATGTTTTGAACATCAGTGATTCTTAGAATTACCAGTGATTAATTTAAAGTAAAATGTGAAAAATTCCGCTTTGAAAACAAAGAAAATTGGATGAAAAATTCTCAAAACGCACCGCATGGGCAATGAAAGAATCACACCTACCATAAGCAGATTCAGGCTTAATGTTTAATTTGACAGAAGTGAAATAAAAACATCTAATGAAGTCTCATTTTGATGGGGAAGTGCGTGTTTTCCCTCGAGATTTTAGTGAAAATTGTTTAATATCTAAATTTTCTTTTGAATTTATTCAGTGGAATCTCTGATGAGTCAAATATCTCGAGCAGAGTGCACAGTGTGACCCAAAACAGTGAGGAATTCTCAAATTCGATGGTCAATAATTTTGTCAGATGTTTTTACGAAGCTACAAAATTCAATTTTCCTGAGCTGCAAGGGTGATAATTTTTATGAATTTTCCTCCACTCACAAAAACGACCCCCTTCAAGCACAAGATTTTCACGGTAAATATTAACCCTAATAAACCCTCTATAATTTGGAATAGTTGCTTTTCGAAAAGACACTTGCAGTGTGCGAAATTGCACACATCAGAATTACGATTTTCGGCCCATTTTTTATTTTTGCCTTTTGAACCCAGGAAAAAAGGCCTAGGCTTCCACGTTTGTCAGGAAATGTGAGATGTAGGACTAGCTTTTAGATTATATGTCCACGGATGAAATTCATTTAGTAACTTGGAAAAAAATCAACTTTTACGAAGCTGCAACATTACGAAGGTGCAAAACCTTCCCCTATTTTTCATTAAAGCGAAAAATATTATAAATTGGTATTGCCAGAAAAATTACTTAAATTTTTAGGCTATTTTTGTCCCTATAGCTCATAGAGGTAAAAAATACACCGAATCAGACTCTGTTGGACTTTCCAAGGTTAGATGTAATACTTATTATTGATTATGTTTCTCAGTTTAATTTTTATTGTTGATTTTCAGTCCGTAAAGTGTCTCGTCGTTAAAGGGTTAAGCCACGAAAAAATCGCTCATCTTTTAAAAATAAATTAAATCGCGTTTCTGGCAACGGGCCGTAGGATAAAATGGGCTAGTTTGGAATCATGTTTATTTTGGAATTTTAAGATTTTCTTACTGTTGCAGATGTTCAGAGAGAAAAAGGAAATCACGGACAAGTACAAGACTATACATTCAAGAGTACTTCTTCGTCGTTTTTTCCTATAGTCATCGGAAACTGTTCAAATTAGACAATTCAAACAATTCCAAATTAGACATGATTCCAACTTATCCCATCTTATCCTAGCTATATGTGGGGCCTCGAGTGGGTCAGTGGATAGAGTAGTAGCTCTATGACTGCGAGGTCTGGGGTTCAAAGCTGAGCAGCAGCAGAAAAAGATTTCTCATGCCATATCGGCTTTGAATTCGTCCAGTGAATGAATAAATAGTATTGTCAATGATGCATATTGGCAAAAAAGTGAACCGCCTAAACAATAGAGGCTGGTACGAGAACGAGTTTCGACATGAAAGCGGTACTTCAGTCGATACAAATATTCGCTGTCACTGATCCCAAACACACACCGAGAAGGGATGCTGTGATATAGTAACGGCACTGACTGCTCACAGAGCTGTGATATAGAGCGGCTACCCGTATCGGGGGATAAGATAGAGCAGGAGTGGGGAAGCATAAGGGGCCCAATTGGTGGCCTGGATGCATCGGAATATCCGAAATGGAGAACTGACCCCTGGCAAAATCTTATCTTATCTATCCTAGCTAGAGTTGAATTTAATGTAGGGCAGTAGTGATTACAGGTAGGGCGATAGTAAAAATGTTGCTTGATCTATTTTGATCAATCTATTTCAGTCGCACTTTACTTGAATGTGAATGAATGAGACAATATTCCAACAAAATGAAGAAAGAGAATAGTTTGAGTTCTTTAAATCCAGCCAATTTATTTCTAGGTTTTTGATGATCCCTAGGTACTTATGATTTTGCTATTGAGATAAAATTTTACCGAACAGGACAACGTGTAATTTCACGTGTAATTTTCGCAGAAGTTTTTTTTAAAGTAAATTGCTGCATGCTTTTGCTTCACAGTATTAGCAAGGTTTTTCATGGAAGTTCTTTAAGCCATGCAAATCTGCTATATTATAATTTTTTCGATCAGTTGATAAAAACTTTCTTCTTGTCTTTTTGGATAATTTTTCGGTTGCTAAAGCCTAACTCCTTAAAGACATTGATTTTTCCTTATCTTTGTTAGTCAAAATTTTCCCCCATGATATTTAACTAAAATTAAATAAATCTTTTTGAATCAAGCTATAGTAAATTTGGAATTGTTTAGATGTAACACAGGTAATTTAGCAGGAGATTAATTTCTTTGCATATCATACTATGAACAAATTGTTTACTTAGCATCTTAGTTTATCATTTTTTAAGGTAGGGCGTTTGAGTTTAAAGGTAGTTCATTACCCATCAATGCTCCCCTGGGCTACGACCCTACTTGGGCGTAGAATACCACTGAATGGTGAAGGACATTTATTTGGTAAATAGATGTATCTATAAACAGCTCTTAGTAAAAAGGTGACAAAAATTAAAGAAATGGTCTATTTTAGGATATACAGGTATATGTTAAAGATTCTTGATATATCAGAACAAAATAGTTTGACCTCTTCTATAAATAATTTTACATCTTTTTTTTTAAAGAATAAATTTTGTGTGGAGTTGAAGACTTTAGAGAATGTGGAAGGCTGAGAATAGTTATGATGGTTCAGATTGATAGAGTACATTACAATGGTTAATCTAAAGGTATATCGGACCTTGTTATTTCATTATCCCCGCATAGTTATCAAATTTGTGTTAAGATGATGAAGTTTCTTATAGAATGCTAAGAAAGGCATGATGAGAAATAATAGAGGTGGTGCAGGATGAAAGAGTACTTCATCTTAGTAAAATTATTGATATATCACATTATCTTATCATTGCCCGTATATTAATTACCTATAAAATTTGTACGAAAAACTGTGAAATTTATATGGGAATTATATGAAAGGGTAGAGAAGAATGGGAGAATCGGTGTAGTGTAAGTAATACGAGTTTGCTATCCTACACTGCACTGAGAAAATTAGGATGGTAAAATTCACCACCCTCCATTCAAGATTTTAATAGCCGAATAGTAAAAAAAAACACCCAGAAAATGGAATATTATCGAACAGACAAAATTTGTAGAACATATTATACATATACATGCTTGTTTATTCTACGGATAATAAATTCTAATAACCGAATGGGTAATTCTACGTCCTCCTTTAGATTTTACTTCAAGTCTCCTCTAGATTCTAATATCTGGGTAGTAGATTTTACTAGACGTGTATTAGAATGCACAATCTTAGAATTGTTAGACCACTATGGATGGAGACTCCCTTTGATAGTTGATATCATCTACATTCCAAGCCATTGTGGTGCGTGAAAAAAATTTTTTTTGCCAAAATTTGAACACGGGACAAATAGTGACGGTCGAGCATCTTCCGATTCCGATTGCGCCTCGAATTTCTATAGCCTATACAAAGCATATCGTGAACCATTGTATAGCAAACTAAGATATTACAAGATGGCATTCTAACAGCAGGGTGGTACATTTTACTGTACTTAAGTTAAATTCTAATATCTGGTTAGTAAAATTTACTATCCGGCTAGTAAAATCTACTATTTGGATAGTAAAATCTAGGAGAACTTGAGGCTAAATCTAAAGGAGAATAGTGAAATTTCCCATTCTGCTATTAGAAACTAATGTTCAAGATAGTAGATTCTAAAGTAAAATGTCTATGGAGGATGATATTTTTTACTAGGGGGATCAGTGGATAGAGTAGTGTCTTGGATTCGAACCTAGGCAGCTGCAGATTTTACAGCTGTTGTATTAGTCTCGAATGCGTCCAGTGAATGAATGGAAAAGTAATGCCAATCCATCGACAATGAACCGCCTAAAAAAGGGAGGCTGGTATAGAAAATAAGTTTCGTCATACAGAGTTCAATCGAATACAAATACACATTCATTGCCTAGATCCACAAACCTAGGCTGGTCTATCGTGATATAAAGCGGTTTATGTGTGTATTAAAACAGAACGCACACAGAGCACTGTGATATATAGTAGAGCGGTCTTCAGGCTAGAGGTTTAGCCCAGTTCCTGAAGGTCTAAAAATTCGAAATGGCGACCAATTTCATTGCTTTTTGAGAGCCTAATAGGTTACTTAACTTTAATAATCTAATCCTAAGTTAAATTTTTCCAAAAAATCGTGATTGATAAGAAATTAGAGCAGTTAAGCCATTTGGTTAAGTCTTAGGTCTGTAGCCCGTATATATTTACCGCCTTATACGGGCTTCAGACCTAAGGCTTAGCTATCTGGCTTAACTCCTCTAATTCCTCATGAAGCATGATTTCTTATGAAATTGTTGTTTAGGATTGAAGATTAAGGGCAAATGATTCATTAGATTTTGAAAAATCAATAAAATTGCTTATTATTAAGATTTTTCAGACCTTCGGGAACTGGGTTAAACCTCCAGTCTGAAGCCGGCCTTAGGGGGTTAAGATAAAGCAGGAGAACGAATAGTGTATATTGGGCCTAAATAAATGGCCTGGGTGCAGCGGTTCCGAAAAGAATACCTGAGCCATAGATAAATCAAATAAAATCTTCTACTAAGGGGGGTCTGTGGTGCAATCGGTAAGAGCGTTCGGCTCTTAGACGATGTGATCACCGACTCAACTGTCATAGTTGTGAGTTTGAGTCCTGTCCTGACCGGTGTAAAGGAAGCGTCTGAAGGGACATATTTCTTATGCACATCGTAAACCAAATAGAAAATCGTAAACTGAACAAACAATGCACAAAACCTTTTGAGGCTATAGAATTAAAAGATATGATTTGTGAAAAATACCATCTAAATTGTTCTAGGTGTATATACTATAACTCAATAGAAAATTTTACCCCAATATCTGCTACTATTTAGGGGTTAGACATTAAATTTCTCAGTGAAACAGATATGCTTGATAAATATTCCTATGTACTAGATATGTACGTATACCGAGCTACATATATTTATATCCTCAGATTTAACTCTTACGATTGGAGCATCGGTCTCTCAAAAAATTTCCTACGACCTTCTAAGGCTATGTTATATTCAAAAAAGTCTTTCTGATCCTCAAATTTTAACTTTGTCGTCCTTAAAGGTTTAAGAGAGAATTGTATTTTTTGACGTAAAATAAACATTGAAAAGGAAAACGTCTAACTTTTATTTACATTTGGATTATTATTAATATAATTATAAGAAGTTGAAAATAGTTTCATTTAGTGTGGAGTATTTGCATTTTTTCAAATACTCAGCATAAATATATGTATATCTCATGAAAACACTGCGTATTCATCTATTTTTCAAGTATCAATAATACATAAAGTGAGACGTTAAACTAAATTGGACCCCTTTAAAATGACTTTCAAGTAACAGATGGTAATATATACAAATTTGAACTTTATTGTATATTTGCCATATCCCTAGATTAAAGATAACGCCTTTCCTAAGCCCCACGATATTGGGGTAAACTTTTTACAGTATAGGGGTAACTGGCGTTTCCCAAATGCTTTTATATCTTTTATTTGTGATATCATATTAAGCAATAATAGGTATAAGCAGTTTGTTGAAATCAATAATGACATAAAAATTGTTTTAAAATATTCATTATTTAAGTATTTCTGTAGCATTCAATAGTTAGTAAAATATAATTATAATATTTATAAATAGGATTTCACAATACGAATATCGTAAGCTAACCGTCTGTTTAAAATTCTTTCGACAAGATGTCATCTGCAACTCATTTTCATTGCATTTCAGGAAAAAAAAGAAATTCACTTTTGCATATTGAAAATCGTATAAAATAAATTTTTATGTCACTGACGTTGCGGTAGAAAATTCTTTTCACCACATTTCATTATTTTTTTTTTATTTAATGGAAAATAAATTTAGGCAACTTTCAGGTTTATAGCATTATGTTGTTGCAACAAAAAATTACAAAAAAAAATATTGAGCCCATATGTAATGAAAATTACTGGACTCATCGTACCGTATTTGTTGTCAACCCTCGTATGTTTATCTAATTTGGACAATGTGGAACTCATATTAATATGCGCATAAAATTATGTATAAGCTGAACTTGGTTTTATGAAGTTATTTGGAATTCATTGTGTTGAATTTAAATCTCATTAATGGATATCAACATAGCTGAGTATGGGAATATTCGGCAAGGCTGTATTATTTTCAGTTGGGTTAACCTTTTGCTGACCTCTTGACCTAAACTCAGAGTTTATTCCTCGGATTTAGCGTAAAGACTACCTTCATCCCTGAAATGCATCATCTGAGGTCAAATGAAATTTACTTATTGCAACCACAGTGAAACATTTGACTTTCTGGCAGAAAGAATTGAGATAGTTAAAATTGGATTTTTCGGAAAACAGCATAGTGATGGCATTTGGATTTGATTGTTGTTAGAGTCACACCACTTGAGCCATATTTGTCCAAATGCGTGTTGAATGTGGAGTATGTGAGGGGATTGAAGGGAATTTTGGGAACAAAAGCAATATCTAATGAGAAATGCTTGCAAGAGTGAACTCTATGCTTCATCTCTGTGTGAAAATAATAGAACCCAGTCTCGAGTGAGACAGGCAGCTGGTGGTCCCAGCAAGAGGTAGAGAGACAGAAAACGACACCATCGTTTGCCCACCATTCTGTGAACAACACCCATAGCACACCATCCGGGGGTATGGGTGAGAGAGTGGTGAAAGAAATGTTCAGGCGAGGGAGGAATATGGTGTTTTGTACCCCAGAACACAATGGAGTTTTGTGAGGACTCCCATACACGTTGAGAGAGCGAGAGAAGGATCGATATAAAACAATTTGTGGCTTAAAAGTTATCCACATCCATATCAAACAACCCCCCAAAAATATGCGGAAAAGAGTAGGATTTGCACTGTTTGCGCCTGAATTATGCTCGCACCACTAATCACTATGAAGTATTTTGAAAATCATAACATCGACAGATATGTTTGTTTCAAGTACAATAAGATTTCACCACACGCCAAACATTCGAAAACCATTGGAAGCTTATGTTGACTTTTATTGAGATACGAAACAATCATTGAGTCATTTGATAAGATTAAACGATTGGTTTACCTTATGCTTTTCCCCATTCTTCCGCAATCTAACTTGTTCTCACCACTAATTTCAAGTACATTTTGAGGACAGTAGATTATACTGAAATGGGTATACTGAGAAAATGAAAAGAGTATCATGATGTGATTACCATTTAATAATGTAACACTTCTAATTACTCGTTGCCCTTTCTCAAAGTATTCTTTTCTTGTGGCTCTGTTCTTTTCTACTCTCACCGTTCTATTCAATTATCTTTTGGTGTCTCTTACACTAAATTAATTTTCTTTCTATAAGTTACTTAACTGATTTTGCTCCTTGTTTAGTACAATTTGGGACGGTGACTTTTTTTTTTAATTTTTCACGATTTCAATTAGGACGAGAAAGGGTATGTATTATTTGAACTTTGCAGATTTTTTTCTTTATGTAATCATTTTAAATTTGTTTTTAAGTTGACATTTTTTCCTTTTTAAGAACCGCTGCTCCCAGGTCATTTACTTCAGTACATTATGCATTAACATTTTTTCGGTTTTATCTTAATTCAACTGGTTCTGGATCAGTGGCAGTAAATATGAATTTGTATTGACTGAAATTTTAATGTTAAAACCGTTTTTGAACCAACATCTTTTGTTTAGGGGGTGCTTTCTTTATTTAGGCATTATTTTTATTCACTCATTGAATTTATTTAACTTGAAGTAGAAACCTCGCAGTCTTAGAGACACTACTTCAATTTTAGGTTACATTGTTACTCTACTGATTTTGGAAGCACTGTATGACATAAATTTTCCCTTACCATTCTTTACTATTGCTTTCATCTACAACAAATTTTCGATACGTTTTATGCAATATCGTATTGAATAGTGAGAACATTGCAAGGTTTTTTAAAATTTCTTTGTATTTTGTATTTATCAAAACATAAAGAAAAAAAATTTTAATTTTTGATCTTTAATTAGAAACTTGCACTCTTCACTAAGCCATTTTCATTCTCTGACATAGACGACTTTCAGAAAAAATGAGCGATCGTCTTTGCGTCTGACCTTCAAAAGTGTTAAAGGTCAAATGGTTAAAGATATCGACTTGGTGTATTCAACTTTAAATGAATTAAAGAAACAATCTCTATACAATGCGAGCGGTATAATAAAACTTACCATAAACTATTCCAAATCTACAAATAAGTATGTTTAGATTTAGAAAAGTTGCAGTACCCTTGTGGTTACTTGTTTATGGTTATATTACAGTTTGTAAAATTACAGTACTTAAAAGATTCTATTTAGACAATTGCCGTTTTGGCCATAATTATTAAAGTTGATTTAAATGGTTATCTCCCGACAGCCTGCACAATGCACTCTACATGTTAGTGGAGTTCCATTGAAACAGGGGGGAAGTTCAAGTATCTCGGAGTGTCGAGTGGTAGGATGGCCGTAGAACTCTCGTCGCGAATCGGTCAAGTTTACTCAATAATGAGGAAGCTTGACAGAAGCGTGGTGGGAAGGCCAAGCTTAATCTATTGGCTAAATTATCGGTTTTCAACACTGTGTTCATTCCTATTCTCACGTATAGTTATGAGATTTGGGTAATGACCGAAAGTATAAGATGGCGAGTACAAGTTGCCAAAATGAGGTAACTGCGAGCGGTTAAGGGAATCATTCGTCGAGATCGAGTGAGAACGTAACCGTTTATGAGGAGTTAAGAGTCAAGAAGTTGCTTGGTCATTTTCAGTGCATGAATGAGGAAAGATTCCCCAGAAAAGTTATGTACGCCGTGTAAGCCATTGTGAGGAGGCGTCGACCTCGGGGGAAATCTAGGACAAGTTGCACCAAATTCAGATGAATCAAATTCAAGATCTTGCTTTAAAGCGCCTTAGGATAGACCGCGAAAATCTTTTTGAAGTGGCGGAGGATCGACAAGCGTGGGCTATTAAACTGGATGCCATCATGGGTCCGCGAGATCAATAGGGATAAGCAGTTGTACTTTATTCATTATGCCATCAAGAAAAAGTCAAGGATTTTAGAGTTTCGAGCTACACGGTTTTATACAGCCGATATCCTAATGCTACTTATGAAACATAAAAGCATTAGACAAACCTTATCATTTTTTCATAAATTATGCGCGAAGTAAAAGCTTGCTGGCTAAATTTAATCCCGGTCTCCCCTACGTAGTACAAAAAGTAGGATAAGTAGTTTTGTATAATTTTATTAACAAAGCCTGCAATAAAGTTATATGAGTTATACTAATAATCTATTAATCTATTTTTTCATTAATGGTGCCAAGTTCATCTATTTATTTCAGTTATTTACTTCACAACCTTTTTCAAGAATTTGCCCTTTTTTATATTAAAACTACCTGAAGAATGTTTTCATCGCAATTGCCAATGATAATTTCAATTATATTCAAATGATATTCAACAATATTTTTAACATAAAACAATAGGTCTCAAACACAATTTTTCTAAGAGTTATTTTCTCTTATAATTAAATTGTAAATGCAATGGTGAATTTGCTAATTTTGATAAAATTGTCTTGAGTATTCTGTGTACAGTGTAGTACATTTTGAAATTAATTGTGATCTTTTTTGTCTTTAAAAAATACGCAACATTGTCTGTATAGGGAAGGTTTAAAAAAAATTAAGAATTTTGTTTATCTCAAGTTACATTATAGGTATACTAAAAAAATGAGAAAGAAACAGCTAAATTACGATTTTGATCAATAAAAATAGTAGAAATGTATATAAACAAAACAAAATGAAAACCACGAAACAAAGAGTTGGTCGTTTACAAAAGAGTCGTTCGTATGGTTTTTGCTCGATTGTGTGACCCTGTCTTGCGTTTCAAGACATCTCCAAATTGTATTTTTGTGTTGTTCATTGAGATATTTGAAGACTTTTAGGTGTCTCTCTGTTAAAAGTGAATGGTAAAAGAAATGGAGATACTTTAGCCCAATTTCATTTCAGTAGCGACTATTTCGAATGTCGTCATGAGGCCTGGAATAATACGGTATTATTGCCTCTATTCAAGTAATTATTGATTTCCAAAAGAAAATAAAGTAATATAGTTTTAATTAGGAAATTGTAGTTCATCAACAAACCTTCAAAATTAGTTTTACTTTGTCTGAGTTAAATTGATAGAACACCAACCCCCTATAGCATTTGCACCAAATATATTTAACTCATGCACCAAAATTGATTAGGCCTTACAAATCCTATTGAATTGAAGCACCCCACGGATAAATGATCCACCCTGCATTGGAAATGTGCAGAACAGCGTAGTGTGAATATTGAGAATATTTTCCAGAAATTTAATTTTACACATTTTACATTCATTTTGATACGTTCAAGGAAATAAAGAAAGCAACTCATTACAATTAGAATTGTGAGCTTCTGCACTGGGTCATATAATTCTCATTTCATCTCTTTACTTTCCATATGTGTCCACCTCAGATGGTAGATGAGATTGAAAGCCAATGTTAAACAGTTTTGCATGTGGAATATGGCTGGTTCTCGGTTGAGGCGTAGTCGCTTCGTGTATGTTTTATTATTATAAACTTTACTTCAGCACCATCACTTTAGAAGCTGACGATTTTATGTGGTTGTGTGCATTTTGACTGTGTTTTCTTGAGAGTGCGATGAAATGATTATTGAGGACACGCAGCATATAGTTTCATCACCGCAGTGGTGCATTTGCTACTTTTTCTTCTTCCACATCATTTTTTTTTGCCCTCTTTGGCCCTTCCAGGCACATCCTTAGGGACTTTGAACCATTTCAAGGAGATCTTAACTATACGGATGATTGTTATGTAGCAATTTGGTATGGAATTTTGTGGGTTTAGCAGTAAATCATTCTCAAGAAATTTGTATTTCTTGTATACATATTACAGTGTATACTGAGAATTCTCGTATAACGAATTGAAATCTTGTGATTAGGCAAAATAATTGTAGAAAACATTGTCATGGGATCCTGTTTTAAGGTAATTAGGGGAAACTGGGGCACCACCAAACACGGGGTAGTACCAAACACTGCGATTTTTTAATCAGATATTTGAATTCTAAGGACAAGACCTATAGGAATTTATAGGTACTATAGGGATGCTTGTCTACTGAAGAAATGGTTGAGATAATCTAAGTAGTTAAGAAATAAAAATTAGTGTTTGGCACTACCCCGTGTTTGGTGGTACCAAAGTTTCCCTTAATTATTAAATCGAATTTTAAAGCAAACTGATGTTGAATTAATTTTTTTTCCACTATCTCTTCCTGATCCTAGTTCTATTCCTCTCTCCATTCCAAACTTCATTAGGGGAATACTCTAACAATATGACAATGTCATGTGACAAATTTTTGTCGTTAGACTCGGTAGCAGGACGGCAATAAAGGCCGGTGACAAGCAGCTCTATCATGCTCTCAGTTATTCATACAAATTATACTTTAAAATAGTTTTGCCGAATTTACTACATAAAAAAATTGGATTTGTCATATGACATTATCATACTCTTACAGAATTTCCCTATAGAGAATAAAACAAATTGTACTTTTCTGAAGAGACAAGTATAGCCCATTTTTTTCTAAGGATCAAGTGAATCAAGTGAAGCAAATTCAAAAATTGAAATCAAATCGAATTTCCTCAATTCATGTTTTTTTATCCTTTGTTCTTCAATGTGTAAATAAAATTTTGTTATTATTTTTCAGGCCAGGATGAATTTTTTTTATTAAGAATTGTGGTAATTCAGTGTTTACTAATTGCAAAGATACATTTACATCATTGGTGAAAAGCTCAAATCTGTGACTTTCTTTTAGTAAGTACTTCTTGTTCTTTCGTTTTTTTTTGTCCGACCACTGATGATTGCTAAAAAACTCAGATTGTAAAAAATCTGCCAACAGTGTTCTTCCATAAAACGAAGAGGATATTATTCTTATTTTTTTGGTGGATCTCACATTAGTAGCTACCAATTTCTTAACGAGTTAACAATTAAAATTGTGTGAAGTGCCTCAATGTAGTTAGCTACTGCACTTATAGGAGTACAAGGCTATATTGAAAACCAAAGATGCACACTCATTATATTCTATTTGAAGAAATATCATCCTATCAAAAGCAACTTTAGTTTTTTTCTACTTGATTTTAATTTCACACAAATCATTTAAGAAACTCGTATTGCAAGACTTCACTTTTCTAAACCAATATTAAAAATTACAAACAATATTGAAGTATAAATCTTTTTTGATAATAGGAAGTTTATGTTTCAGGTACATCTTTAAAATCAGAAGAATTTCATGAAATCAAAATTCATATCTCATTCTTACTCAAATAAAAAAAGCGTTTTATACATGTCTCTTCACTCTTTCGCACTCAAAATTAGATTAAACTAAATTAATTTGTTGTAATGTTTAAAATGAGAAGAAGAGTGCAAAATCGTGTAATAGATATATCGTCGATCTTATCAGCAACTGTTCCAACTGCATTTGCTGGTTCAAGACGATATGTACACCGTTTGAGGAAGAAAGGGTTGTGTTTTTTGATTGCACGAAAGTTTTCTAAACTAATAGGTATGCTGGAAGTTAAAAATGCTTTTCAAAATAGTACAAAAACGATTTCGGAAGTCAAGGTGAACATTCCAGTTTCTCGTTGATCCTAAAAGCGCACACGTAATATGTTTTTTTTTTATGCAACCATGTTTTAGAAATTGTATAATAAAGGTAGGTGAATACTAGAACTAAGCACTGCTCTCTTTCTTTGTAAAATGTCAAAAATATTTTTACAAAACACAGTTCGTAGATTTATTTGACGTATAAAATGGGTAATGAAATAACTTACGCAATTACTTAAACCGCAATCTACCCCCTACCCCTCGTTCATCTTACTGTTCTCAAAACTCAAAGGTACGCACAGTCATTTCGTAAATTTAATTCTCTTCAAAAAAATGAGCGTTCTCTGTATACAGGGAACGCCTTAATTTTGACATAATATCGCAAAACAGTTACGAGGGTAGAAAAATTCCTCTTTTGAGGCCACTTGCCGGGGGTAGCTCTTCACTATGTTTACAATTTGCTTAGTAGATTTGGGAACATTATTTCAGTTGAAACATGGTTTCTAACTAATTTTTTGTCCTAATTAGTTCTTCAAAATTATTTCAATGCCTCAGGTGCACCATTTAGATCGATAAAATCTTATGAAATCAAAATTTGCGTCCCTCTCTTTTTCAAAAGATTTACATAACTCTATCACACTCTTTAAGGCTCAAAATTAGACTGACCTAATTTAATTTGATGTGATGTTCAAAAGAAGAAGAGTGTGAAAGAGTACGAAGGACATATGCAAAAGTTTTAAGAAAAAAAAAGATATGAATTTTGATTTTATGAAATTTTCCTGATCTAAAAGGTGTGTTGGAGCCATAAGTGATTCTTAATAGTGAAGTTGCGTTACATATTCTAAGTGCCGTGTCAGACTCTCGTTATAAACAGGGACACCGGCCTTAAGATATTTACAAATCTCAATTAAATTTGAATGAAGTTGATGCTTATCAGTGAATCTCTATGAAGTGCCTAAATAATGTTTGCCTATCAAATGATCGACTCCTTTAAATTCTTGTACATTATACGCCGCTGATGTTGCGATTTTTATACAGTAGTAAGTCGTAAATCCATTATGAATGCATTAAAATCAAAGACTAGATAGAATATGGCAATACAGCAATGTATTCTTATCTCGAACTGTAAAGTCGTTATTATTAAAATTTTATTGCGATTCACAATAATTGTCACTATTAATTTGTTTTTAAATGTGTAATTCGTGCCTTTAAATCACTAAATATTGAGGGTTTGTTTTATTTATTGATAAAAATATGGACTTGAACCGCAAAAATGGGTGTAAATGCACTTAAAGCATAAATAATATGGTTTGACATAAAAAATTAATGAAAATCGCAGTATAATTCTTTAATGTGGAATTAAATTTATTCTTTAAGTCAATTTAAACTAATTTTTGCGAGTCAAGTCCAGCCTTTTAACAATAAACAGATCACATTCTAAATATTAAGTAATTACAGCAATTAAAGAGAATCTTATTAAAATTTTGATGAACATACGTGATATCAGGGTTATGCCCTAGACAGACTTACAGGCTAAGCCGAGAGATGGCTTAATGGGAAACTGATGGGGATGTAGTCTATTCATTATTTTAATTGTATTTCCGTTAAGCCCTCCCTTGGTTTAAGTCGTATAGGTGTGTCCAGCACATTGTGCTGCGTTTTTCCCATACGAAGTGACGACGATTCGATTTCAACTTCTATTCTAGTTTCCCCCTCCCCTACTTATTATTTTACGAATATATGGATGTCGAAAAATCAAGTCCGATAATAAAAAGCAAAGACATTGCATATCTCCCAATGAGTAAAATAGGGCAATTTGAAATGATTTCCAAATTGGAGCTTTAGAGATTTCCTCTCTGTCTCTCATGGGCTAGGGGAGAAGGAAGACCACGAAATAGAAAAGAAGAAGACTAACAAGAAAAGAAAACAGTGAGGAAATCTCAAAATTTCATATTTGGAATTTATTCTAAATTACTCTGTGGCAGCCAAAATCCTGAAAGCCAAAATTTCGAAAGCCAAAATCCCGAAAAGGCCAAAATCCCGAACGCCAAAAACCCGAAAAGGCCAAAATCTCGAAAGCCAAAATCCCGAATGTTCAAAATCGTGAAAGGGATAAAATTATATGGAGGAAAATGTTTAGAATAATTTCCCAAGACACAGATGATTTCCCTTTGCCTCCAGCAAGCGCGGGTGCAATCGTGGGAGTAGTAGCTATGACACATTCAAGAATTCGAGATTTTGACTTTCGGGATTTTGGCTTTCGGGATTTTGGCTTTCGAGATTTTGGCTTCTGGAATTTTGACCGGGACACTAAATTTTACCCCAGGTCACCCCATAGTCGAAGCCGAAAATTTGTTTCCATACCATATTCCGTTATTCAATTTGACTTGAATGATTCCAATTGTGTGATTGTTTTAATGATTCAAGTTAGTATTCTGTGATTCTAGATTACTCCATTTTGTCATTCTAGTTATCCCAATATGTTCAAATTGGTTGAGT
Source organism: Phlebotomus papatasi (assembly GCF_024763615.1). Classification (NCBI taxonomy): domain Eukaryota; kingdom Metazoa; phylum Arthropoda; class Insecta; order Diptera; family Psychodidae; genus Phlebotomus; species Phlebotomus papatasi. The sequence goes on from NC_077222.1 coordinate 60,755,401, forward strand.
TTCAGACGATAATGAATAGCTCGCAATCAAATTTCGTTTGTTTTTGAGGGAAATTAAACTTTTCTGATCACGATAGTCGAACATTGTCAAAGTGACAATAATGGGGAAATATATGGTTTTCTGTTATTCTATTTGATTCTAGTGGTTTTTTTTATTCTACGGATTCTAGAATGGATTTCATTACAGATTCTATCAGAACTTTATGAGTGATTTCATGAATTCAATAGGCTTTAGTAGAAAAATGTATTTGTATTCCCAACTTGAGTACAGTAGACTCTCTCAAATTCGGGCATATGGGACCGAAATGTCAGCCGAATTAGACAGAAATTCGGGCGACAAACTTTTTGAAATGTAACGATTTTTTTTATTCACTTGCATATAGATATTGAGTTTACACACTCAATTATAACGTAAATTGCATGAAAATCCCTCAATAATGCAAAATCACATCAAAACTAAGACAAACCATGCCAAATTTGAGCATATTTGATTCATTTGATAATCATAAAACTTGAAAAATGACAACAAACTTTTTTCAAATGTAACCGCTGCCCGAATTAAAAAGTAGCCCGATCTTAAAAGAGCCGAATTTGCGAGAGTTTACTGTAATTCCTAGATCATCTTTCACTTTTCGCGTAAAACCAAAAAAATTAGACTTTTTTTTTAATAAATATCTTAAGGTTAGGGGATGTTATTGTTGATATAATTGGGTTGTACGATAGTTAGTAACAATAATTATTTAAACGAGACATGAAGGTATGCTACAAATTACAATTAACTTATGTAGACCACAACAAAGATTAATTGTTAGAGTGGCTGCCCTATCAAACCTACCGGTTTACAACTGGCCCAGGATGGGCGTGGTGGGTAGGGAATTGAAGTGAAATATTTTGAGGTATTTCCTGATATTTTATTTATAATATTCAAACAAAAATTTAAAATTTAAATTTTCTAGGTTTGAGAACTAGAAATACTATTGAGGATTGAATTTTATAAAAAGTACGAATAGTAAATTAAAAATAGAAAAACTGTTCTTAATAAAATTGATCTAAACGCAACACTAGGTTCGAGTTTGGAACTTTCGTATGGACAACGCATTGTGTGTAGCATATTTTTCGAAATGAAATGTTTTTGAATATAAAAGAACTTCCATTGTTCACGATAAGTTCACGAATGACCTGACCACATAAAAGCTTGTCATCAGTTGTTGTTATCTGCGGTATGAAAATTTTTAATTGAAATTTTTTAGTGAGACTTTTTTCGTTCCACAAATTTTTTGTCCTCTTGAAAAATACCACAAAAAAGGGCCTAGTAAGGGAGCAGCTACCCTTTCCCGTACCCCTCTACTACGTGGGTGGCTCTGAGATTTGTGTCCCATTTAATTCTTCACCGACAAGGGAATTTCTTTGACACCATCAACCCCTTTTTCTCTAATGATTTTCCCGTCCTTCACTTAAGCTCGACTCCACTCGCAACATCGAGTCCATCGGAGACTCTTTTCCATTTGCTTCCGAGGCGCATAAAGAGACCCATACATTTCATCACTTTCACGGATCTATCCCGCGAAAATTGACCCAAAAAAACCGACTCAGGTGAATTTTCTGACGAAATGCATCCCTTTTCTGGCAATCGCGCGGTGTTTATGTTGGAGAAAACAACAATTTATTCTATTTACTCCACATTTCTTGCATCCCCATTCGCGACTCGAGAAATACATCGACATTTTTATTTTGTGTGTCTGCTGCCTCGTTCGGGGTTTCGGGAGAAGCTGTCGCGAAGAAAAACACAATTTTACCCTATTTAGCCACTTACCACAGAAGGAAAATGTATCAATAGGTCATCGCTGATGCCTCTGCAACACTTTAACAATGTTTTTTTTGCGTGGATTTGTCTTTATTGGCGATTTTCACTGTGATTTTTCCATAACAATACACTATCACTAAAAACTTCAATCCGGGGCAGGGAGACGGTGAAAATCATTCACTGAGATCCCGCACCTTCACTTTTCCCCATACATCATATCCACCGTGGACCACTGTGGCTTTTTTACGACGGGGAAACAAGAAAATTTTATCAATTCAATGAAGAAAAAGCACAATTTACAATTTTTTTTTTAGAAAAAAGGAATTTCTCGGGAGTGCAATTGTCAAAAAGTTTACTGACATTTTGATTTGCGGCTGACTTTGCGTTGTTCTTTCTGGAAATCGACATTACGACACTCGACGCCACTGGAAATCGAAAAGTCTTCTCAAAAGGGCTTGGAAAGCATTTTGAATTTTTGTATTTTCAACGGACAGAAAACGTGGTCATGCGATGGGGATATGGGAAGAAAAATTCTAAAATTACAGATTAGCGATTACTGAAAAATATTTTATTTACTTTTATGACTGGCTTGAGCAATGAGCAACATCATCAACAGTACATTGTATTTTGTTAGCGCCTAATATATTGGTTTTGTGGGTAATGTCAGGTAATGCAATGTAGTAAACAACTCACAAAGTTACTTTGAGTATAGAACACTCGCTTAATTTATCTGATTTATCTTCATCAATATACAAACATTACACAATAATTCATTAATATATTTTACTGAAATGTTACCTATCAACATATACAATCATTTAAATAGCACGAAGTCGTGTTGAAAATTGCTGATTTTAAGATTTAAAAATTATAGATAGTCTCTTTTCAAAACTACTTGTTTATAGATTTAACTTTATTGAATAAATTATGTGTGCTTCACTATTTATTTTTAATATTTGCACCGATGTTTAATTGAATAGACTCCGTCTGTATTTTTACACCACTCACATCTCCTTTTTCATTTCTAATACGAACTTCAGACCTAAAGCTTAAGCGGTCTTCAGACTAGAGATTTAGCCCAGTTCCTTAAACTCTCAGAATCCTAAATGGCAACAAGTTTCATTGCTTTTTCAGAATCTAATAGGTCATTCGTTCTTAGTAATCCAATCTTAAGTTAAATTTTCCGAAATATCTTGATTGATAAGAAATTTTAAAAGTTAGGCCATATGGCTGAAGCCCGTAAGCTCGTAACACTTAAAGTGTTTTATGTGCTTCACGACTTACGACTTAAGCCGAGATACGGCTTAACGTAATTATAATCAAAATAATGATTTGTCTAAATTCCTATCAGCTTCCCACTAACTATAAGCCGTTTTTCGTCTATAAGGGCAGAATCACATTGACAGTAAAATGGTCAACGTATTTCATTAATTTTACGCATTTTCATTGCAATTCTTACGCACATTCTCGAATACCGTGTTACCTTATCTCATACTTGGTGGCACTAGGTGAAAATAATATAAGAAAATTGAAGAAATGAAACGAAAATTCGATAAACAGCGAGCAAGAAAAAAACTGTACGAGAAATTAATCATACGATTTTTTTTGCTCACCGTTTATCGCATTTTCGTTTTATTTCTTCAATTTTCTTATTTTATTTTCACCTAATGGCACCGAGTATGAGATAAGGTAATACGGTAATGGAAAATTTGCGTAAGAATTGCAATGAAAATGCGTAAATTAATGAAATACAGTGAGGCTACGGCGAGCATTTCACTGTCAATGTGATTCTGCCCTAAGTCGAGAGACTGGGATTAGTCAGAAACTGATGGAAATGTAATCTGATCATTATTTTGATTACAATTCCGTTAAGCCGATCTTCAGCTTAAGTCGTATGTGTATCCAACACATTATTTTCTTATCAAATTTTTGGAGAAAATTTACTGAACTAAACCTCTAATCTGAACACCGCTTAAGAGTCCAAATGAATAAAAGCAGGACTGAAGGTAATATTGTTTAATTTTTAATACATAATATTATATAATAGTAGCACAAAATGCCATTCTCTTTTCTAGTGATTTGTAAAAAAATAATTCAATTTGTAGATATGCTATTGGTAAAATTTAAATTTTGTATCATGCCAAGTTTTACATTTGTTTTTTGTGATGTATGTTGTCTTAACCAATTACTCCTTGTTTTACCTATTTTGTTTGTCCTGAAGCATATCAAAAACTAGGCAAATCAAAGTATTAATAAAAATAAATATTATTTTTTATTATATTGTTAATAATCTTTTGGGGGCGTGGCATATTTTTCTATGAGCGGTTCTCTTCGAGTCTCTCGAAACATTAAAATATTGGGTGTTGGAGTGATTTATTCAGTGTATATTATTATCCCTAGCCCCTAGTAACCTTTTATAAAATACCTATTTCAAATTAAAGCATACACTGAGAGAAATCCAAAAAAGTTAAAATAACATTCCGGAATTGTTTATTTTACCCTGCATTATTGATCCGAAATCGGTGTAAATATTATGCTTTTTAGGTGTATTAGGGGTTAAACTTACCCTTTTTAATGTTAATTTTACCCTTAAAAAGGTGTAAAATTAACATTAAAAATGTTGATATATTTTTACACCTAAAAAGTGTTAAAGTTCTGAGGAAAAAAAGTTACTCGCACCCTCTTTTTTTTCTCAGTGTAGTAACCGAAATTGCAGTATTTTGGAGATAGTTTTTAACTTTATCAATCGGGTTGTGCCGTGCAGGCCCGTTCTTTCCAGGACTGATATCACTTCCCGTGGTTCCAATAAAAGAGGTGTGGCCTAATGTTACTTATAGGCGGAGCTGATCTTCAAGATTGAAAAAAAATCTAGCAAGAAAATAAATAAAACAAGTTTTAAGTGATCTTTTTAGTGAATTTCTATACTCTTCCTTTAATATTTGACACACTTATATTTGGCGCTTGTATTTGGATGCACAATTTATTTAGGGAAAATGAGATGAATTGTAAAGGGGCAGCACCAAACAGTTTCATATTTTCATTAGGACAAGACTCATTAAAGGAGATCGGGGCAGTTAGTCAGCAAATGACTTCGCCTATAATTTGTGTAAACATGTTTCAATTAGACTAATAAATTTTTAAATAAATAAGGAAGGTGTTAATTATTCTGAATGAATAGCAGTTTGTTTGATATTCTTTTACAAAGAAGTTTTGATAAGCGGACAAATGGATCTTGTTAAAATTTCGTCAAAAGAATGTTGTCTACCAATTTAACAACATTTTTTCTTACATTTCATATGGAAAATCATACTTTTGATACACTTTCAACAAGATCCATAGTTTGCCACAGAATTGACAAAACTTTTCCATTTTCTGTAAGATGGAAGAATGTCTTTTGACAAACTTTTCTTATTTTGATAATTTTTTTTTTCAGAATAGAGAAATCATCATGTGAAATGTGGTTACGGGAAAATAGAGAGTTTTTCATTTCATATGCAATTAATTATTACAAAAGTTACAAACTAAATCAATTTTTTAATGATTAATGTATGTTACTGACCAGACTTAACTAAACTAAACTAACTTTAACTTACCAAATCCGTTTAGAAAACAATTTAATTTTTTACTATTCATATTTTTCCAATCTTTTTAATTTACTGTATTTAGAATTTTTTTTAAATATTCAATCGCAATTATTGCAGAGTCTTTTTTGAAGTAGATTTTTAATATAATTTTTAAAATAATGAAAAATCTTCAAAATTACTTGCAAAGATGAATATGCAAAACTGCCCCAGGAAGTATTCAAATCTACCCCTATAACACGGCAAAAACTTTTGGACACTGACCAAAATATTGGAACAAGTTTTCCTCGGAACGAATTTTTTTGGAATTGATTTGTACCTAGAGAAGATAATTGTTTGTTCGAAAAAGTTTTCTTTACAGTTTTGCTACGAAATAGCTACAATTTTGTTAGCGTTTTCTTTTGGAACCGTTTTGATACAGTGGAATGTCTACAAATTTGAGTTGATTTCGTTTTATACAAATTTGTTCCCGAAATTTGGAATAGAATTTGTTGCATTCGGCTGTTTTGTTCCCATTGTTAGGAATAAATTGGTACATTTTCTTTATAACAATATTATTCCTACATCTGTAACCAAAATTCATATGACCTGCTTATAGTGCTCTTGGTTCAGTGTCTATGACTACTACAAGTAAAGTGGCTTACTCTCAAGAGGCTGAAGAGCATTAACAGGAATTTTAACACAAAATTCTCATTGTAAGCCCTTTATATACATATGCTTTAATTTAAAGTCATATAGTCTTGGTTTTATAAGGCGGCTACTTTGCTTTTTGAAGAGACTATTTACCAGCATCCTGATTCATCTGAAATTATAAACTGTTATCCAAGGATAAAATATAGGATAGGGAAGACTGGGACAGATTTAGCAAGGGGCAGAATTATATAGAGGGATATTCTAGTTTGCCTTAAAACGACTATTGAGCAAACAGCTTCCTGCCTATTCATTGAAATATTTATCGGTTTAAAAAAAATCATTTGCTAGATAATTGTGCCCCGTTCTCCCTTAATGCAAGATTTTTCTAAAATTTTCTGTATTCTCAAAAAATAAATTTATTGTGTTTAAAGTATAACTTTTTCTTAACCATTTTAATTTTCTAAAAGTTTGGCACTCTTTTGTTTAGTATAAATGTTTTTGACTTTTTGCACTTTAAATTAATTTACAGAATTTGTTGAATTGGAAAAAAATAGAGCTCAACAGGTGAGATTGTTTTAAGAAGTTCTATAAGATTCATCAATTATTTCAACACGACTCCGCATGAACTTGGGGTTATAAATTTTTCAGTTAATCTCATTTTATTTTCAATTAGACAATTTAGTACCATTAAGTTAGGAATAAATCCATTTCTGTCCTTTTAACACATCTACACTTGATGTTGCGGAAAAAGAACCTCTTTTTGATTAAAACTTTATCATATATGACTGTCACCATCGTAATAAATTTTATGTAGTCACTCAGAAGAGTGACTCTGCGCTCGTCTCGTTCCGAGTATAAAACACTAAATTTATTGACATTGGGAAATGTATTTTCCACCGCTCTCTGAGCAATAATTTGTCATTTTAACTATCATATCTTGGGGTATTTTCTCCTGTGTATGGGCCTTATGATAATGAGGTATAATGATTGCGCAGGGAGGATGATACCGATGGCGTCTCACATCTCGATGATGCTGAATTTTCCGTCACAAAGGCGCGACACAGGAGTCCCAGGCCCAGAAATACAATTGGTGTCCCTAGAAGGGAGCAAATGAACTCTCCAGAGATCTCTGGTGACCAAATCAAAATGGCAATTGTTGAGGTCTTGGAGATCTTGAAAACTGACCAGAAAATGCCCACAAGTGGTAAAGTAGACGTTACAACGGTCACTGTGAAGACAGCCGATTCGGCAACGGTCAGGAAATTCACAAAACACACCGTAAAGATTATATAAACTCCAATCAGGAGAATACTGTATATCTGGCACTGGCCACAATCACCGGAAATCTTAGTTTCTAGCACAAAATGGGGCAATTTAGCATCTGTTCCATTCCTGCTTTTATCATGGTGCTTCTTCTTCTGCAAAAGTGTTTTGCTCTTGTGCCAATGTCGCTCCGTGTTAATCTTGTGAGCTGTATGATTGACTCCAGCCACTGTGTGCTTCGGTGTGGCCACATGAAAGATTCTGTGAAAATCCTCAGGATCTATCTCATGAGACTGCCCTCGGGCCACATTGAGTTTCGTGTGATTGAGTGAGGATGGGGCTGCAGTGGTCTCCGCACTCCTTGGCCTGCGCAACTTTTGGACGGTTCTGTTGTATTGTGGACTATCCGGAACTAAATTGGACAATAAGTCTACATCTTCCTGGTTACTTCTCACATCAGGTACTCGATTGTATATATTGAGGTGGCACAAAAGAGTGTTTTCGGTGTCAGACACGTGGCGACTGAAGGATTTAATCTGCGAGGAAAAAAAAAGTTTAATGTCGCATTAAATTTTAATATAAATTTCAAATTCAATTAAGTGTCACCACTTTGTTGTACCAGAAATCTCATCCATTAAGCTGGGATTCTTTTTATTGCTATAAAGCTCTCTATAAAAACTTCTTGCATATTTTACCTGAGTTGAATTGCATTATATATTATTCATTGAAAGTGTTACACGGGAATATCGAAAGTTCTCAGTCCAAAACATTAATTAAAGTTATTGGACATTGTTAGTGCTTAAATCCAGAAACAGAAAAAGAGTGGGACAGAGAAGAACAGTAAATTACTCGTTCCTTCGCGGAACTGTAATAATTATTTTGATTGTATTTTGCGAAGATGGACTATTGATAGGGGAAAGTACTCTTCCTACGAATGATGTGAATTTTCTTTTATTTTTCTTAAGGAACTTATACCGGCTTCAGACTGGAGGTTTAGACCAGTTCACGAAAGCTTCAAAAATTTAAATAACAAACAATTTTGTTGATTTCTCAAAATCTAATGGACAATTTGCCCTTAATATCCCATCAGAAGCAACAATTTCCTCAAAAATCTTGCCTGATAAAGAATTAGAGGATTTAAGCCTTATGGCTAAGCCTCAGGTCTGAAGCCCGTATTACTCTTTTCTATTAAATGTTAGTTGGTTTATTATCAAGTATTGATAATTATGTTAATTATGTTAAGTCTCTTAGGAAAAATAAAACGAATTCACATCATTCGAAGGCATGAACGTTCGAAAGTAAAGTACTTTACTCCTATTTTTTTGTTTTATGAGTTTTTTCGTTTGACTGTTTCCGTCCCATGGTCAAACGATATGTGAGATCAACTTGGGGTTTTGTGTTAGGACCCAAATATACTCAGGACGGTTTTCGAAGATATTTCGTCTGTAAAGTTTATCAGTAAAGATCTATACCAAATAGTCATACTGCAAAATTTTACAGGTTAAAGTATTCTTAAAGATTAGCCTGGGTCTATTTGGGTTCATATCCTCATCCTATCGAACTTCTTTAAAATTGTATAATATTGTTTTCATGCTCAATTTAGATAAAAAAAATCCCTAATAAAATTTCATTGATGTTGATCTCCCGCCAAAAAATGTTACTTGTTTAAATGATTTACCTTAAACGCCTTGAACATGAAATCTCACACGAAACGGAAGCTTCTCATAAATCCCCAGATAAGCTGCTTGGGAAACTCGTTTTTTTTGTAAAAGAAGGAATAAATATTTGCCCAGGATTTTCTTTAATATTTCATATCCCTTGTCAAGAATATTTTAAAATTGCAATATTCTTGTTGTAACGGATGAACATTTTACGTAAGTTACTCAGACGTATCCTTAATTATTCATAATTTCATTCAGTACAGAAGCGTGTCAGAAGAACACTTTTGTACTTTGATAAGTTCATTGAATTAAATAATAATGACGATGTGAAAAAGGGGCCAAATTAAAACAAAATTTGAGTTTTAACTTTCGACTTTTCCAAAACAAAAATCTAATGTAATACTTTTTTTTTCATATAAAGCGTATTACATGAAATTAACTATTTAATTTTATAAAATATTTCTATCCCATAACGTTTTCTGATTCTGCAGAAATTAAAGCTGTGCTAAGGTGTCAAAGCTTACAATGCTTTAATTTAGTAAATTTAGGAACACAAGGACATATAATGTTTAATGAATATTAAATATTCGGTTACATTTAATTAAAATTTCAACTACTTTAATTTATGGATAAACTCAAATTTAAAAATCTCTTAGAATTTTCATAAAACAAAAATAATTTTAGCTTAGCAATTTCTTAAAGAGTATACATCGAGTCGATAGAAGTCTGGAAGAAAATATTTCCATAAGAAAAATTTACAAAGTTTCTGTATTTGTTCAAGATATATTTTCTCCCATAAATCTAACAATTTACATTTTCACAAAAATATGGAAAACTCCGTAGAAATGTAAAAGGAAGAATTCTTCGATATATCATAAATTATTCAAAGAATAGGGTGTTTGGGAAAAGATGAAAACAGAATAGAAGTTATTTTTATGAAAACTTTCATGAAATCCTGCAAGAAGTCTTACATAAGTGTACAAAGTTTTCATTTACTTAGGGAGGGAGAAAGGAATTCAACTGATTCAAATAACTTCTTGCTGGACTTTAACTAATTTCAATAGCTTGTAATCCATGAAGTTTTAGTTTTGAACAATCCAATAAGAGAGTAATTGGAAATCCAGAAAAGAGGAATAAACTTACCCGACCAGCAGCTGGAAAAATATCAATCCAGCCAAATGCCACGATGAAGACAAAGCTTAGGGCATGGATCCAAACAATCATATGAAGTGGATGGATTCTCTGACGACTTGGTGGCTTCTTAATTGGCGTTGGGGTCAGTAGTGGTTCAGAATTGGCCACAATCCTTGACACTGTCCTCAACAGATGAGTCGGTGTTGTTGACGTGACGCTGGATTTGCCACTCTGTAAAGAGAAAGGAAATCAAGATAATTCTCCATGTAAATAGACAATGGGTTCAATTTCCTTGTTCTATCCCATATAGTCTCTAAAAGCTTTGCAAGGAGGATACGTTAATTGGGAAGGGATAGAATTAAATTAGCATCATTTCGATCTATTATTCCAATTGAGGGTCATCCTGGTTAGATTCTTATTCTCTATAGGACGACATGTTTAAAATTATTGATGGGCTTTTGTGATAGGAAAAGGAAATCGCATTATATTACATCCCCCACATGGAGAACGTAAAAGGAAAATGAATGCCCATGAAATTCTATTCATTTAGGATGACTCGTTCATTTTTCTGCGTTCAATACAGAAGATTTATTGTGGATTATCAAAACCATTTATTGAACCTACTTTATTTCTATACATTTATTTTATTGCTGGGAACTCTATGATCCCATGGAGAGACATTCTTTGATACAATTTGCTCAATATGAAGCTTACGGAAAGTTTTTGTCGGAGTGTATTATGTTTTTCTTAATCGAAAAACTTAACAGTGAATTGGAGGCCAGACGGAGGATACCAATTTCACCTAATCAAGGTATCTCTTTAACCCTTTAAGGACGATTGGAACACCGGTGTCCCATAAAGAAAATAATTTTTCCTGACTATATGAAATTATTTTTTTTCTTATGTTTGTACGTATTTGCAAAGTAGAAGGTAGAAGGAATCTAGGATATTTTTTGCAAGTCTCCAACTATTTGCTATATAGTAAATATTTAACCTTTGTAAATGACGAATTTTTAAATTCTCATATTGAAAAATTATTTTAATTATTTTTTATACTTCTAATTTTTTTCAAGCCAAACTGTTTTGGAAAAAGAAACTACAATATTTATACGTAATATTTTTCATTAGACTGAAAATTATTATTCATTGGTATTGTCAGAAAATTGATTTAAATTTTTGGGCTATTTTTGTCCCTATCGCTCGTAGAGGTAAAAAATGCATCGAATAAGAATCTTTTGGATTTTCCAAAGTCAGATGTAAAACGTTTTATTGATTTTGTTTATCGGTTAAATTTTTATTGTTGATATTCGGTCCGTAAAAAGTGTCACGTCGTTAAAGGGTTAAAAGATTGACTATGTCTTAATGTTTAATTGTTTCGGAAGATATTCCTCCTTTCAATTATACTCTTTTATTCTAGGAAAACATTTTTGGTCCGTAAATTAGTAAATTTGTTAAGTACAAAATTCAATATTGGTAAATAAAGAAATCCATCTTGGTCAGTAAGAAAAAGAAAATGGTTCATACCTCTTTGTCAATTTTCCCCACGTTAAAAGTATTTAACTATTTACCAATTTTCATTTTTACCGACTGTTTTACTAAAACACTGCCTAATCTACTGCAGCGTTTTTCCTTGTTTCACAGCAAAAAAGAATTTACTCCTATTATACAGTGTATAATTTTTTACATCATTTTTAGTTATTTATAAAGTTTAAGAAAAGTGTTTAATTTTAAATTTTTTAATTAAAAAGGTTTTTAATTTTCTTTATTTAAGAATTATTATTACTTATTTGGAATTTTTGTTACTGGGATTTTTTTCCTTATTAGATTTGTGCATTTCTCTTATTTTATTTTCAATTTTTTTTCTTAAACTTTGGGTTCTTCTAATGCGAGACACTTGCATATGATGCTCACGTCTTCGCAAAATACTTATCTCTATAGAAAACCACGTTTTAAATGGAAATTCCCCACTTTTTTCACATTTTTTTGCTGAAAATTCAAAAACTTTGGTTGAAATACACAAAATTTCACACAAAGTACCATTATGTTATGTATATTTCAACAATTTTAAATAACATATTGAAAATTATTTATTAATACAAAATTTTATATACTTTTATTTTAACAATTTAATTGCAATTTGAATTGAATAAAAGTCAGTAAGGTCGAAAGAATACCTTGGCACTTTAAAAGCTTTAAGAAGTTTAAGAACCTATTGTCACCCTATTTTGTGTCATTTGGAACACAAAGTTTAAACACCTTTAAATTTAAACAGGATGAGGTCAATTATTGAAAAAAAGCGTAATATTAGGGTAACCGTACCAAATTTCGGCATAGTTGAATGTAAGCACCAAAGTCTTAAGTTTGAAATGTAATATTTTTAATACAAATTGATTTTTTTGTTACTTCTTTTGTAAGGAGTGTTGAATGGGATCTTGCAAATAGTTCATCGTCTTTGTTTTTTTCTAAAAATTATTCTTGATACATTTTAAAATGAATAAAATATAAATATAGCTTTGGATAATGTTTCGACCAATTTGGTTCTCATAGTTCCTTGCATTTCCGGAATTTTTAAAAAGTATTTTTCACATTATCTAGATCGTTAAAGCAACATTTTTTTGTTGTTTTTTTTTGCATTGTAAAATCTCTAGATTATGTATGGCAAAACTAAAAATTCATGGAAATTTGAGGAACAAAAGAAGTGGTCGGAATTGCAAGCTAGACGAAATTTAATACAGTTATCCTACTTGCACTTTATTAGATACATTAATTATATTTCAATATATTTATGAAATTACCCATAGGTGTTCCCTGTCGAACAAGTGTTGCTTGGACCCTATATTACTGTAAGTTATTTGGGATTAGAATTAATGAAAATAAGAACAATTATCTTTTAATTTCATTGATCAATTGCAGGGCAGGCGATTTCATCTGAATGGTTAAATACGGATTAGTTTATAGGATATAAAAATTCGTATTTATTTATAATTTGAAAAAGTAGAACGAATATAAATTATTTTCAGACCTTGTAGGACTTTACACAAAAATATAATTGACAAAGGATTTCATTAAAGTATTTTGATGCTATTTTTTATAAGTTCGGAAATTTAAGATATTGTCATAATTTTCTTTACAAATTGCGCTCAATTTTGATATTTTTAATTTGTGAACATAATATTTTTCGTAGTGGTAAGCAATTTAAATATATTCTAAAAAATTATTATTACAATGAAATTGCCAATTTGAAAGCATAACAATGTTATTCTATTTTTGCCTTTTTTTGGTTATTTAGCTTTAAGCGCGCTTTTAGGATATATATATTTTTTTGAAGTTTCGAAATTAACTCATTCAGTCAATGAACTAGAAATACTTCAAGAGAAAACCGGGGAAGAATTAGCCACGTATAGCATTTTTGTACATTTTTGTACCGGGGTACAATTAGCCAGGGGCAGAAGTAGACAGTGGATTTTTCTCGGTTCCCTTAAAATGTACCTTGAGCAAAGTATTTTTTAATGAAAGTAGGAACACATCCCCATATTCCCAGAAATATTTATAACTCTGATCCTGTTATCCTACAATTTAGAAGCATTTTTATAAAATGGGTATAAAATTGTAGTTTTGATGTTACAGTTTTTGGACCAGCATTTGGTTTTCTGAGTTTCTAGTCAAGGTTTCATAGTTTTACCTCGTTTCTGGTTTCATAAACCTAATTAAAATATATTTTTCACTTGGATAATAATTATCCAATTTTTTATATAAGATGAAAAACACTGAAACAGCCCTCGGGGCAGTTGTAGCTACTCTTCCGTGGCCGGATAAAACTATCAATGATTTTTCACTAATACATGGATAATTGTTAGATGAAAGAGTACTATTGATATTCCAAGCAATATTGCCATTCGGATGAAAAATTTGTGAAATAGATTTTTTCAGGATATTTTCATCATTTTTGCCGCAATTACAAAAATGTCATAAAAAAGTCGGCTAAAGTCTTTTTCATTAGGTTTAAGTTACATATTTAGTATCAGTGGGCTTCAGTGGATCAAGTGAAATAACACTTGGTATTTCCAGTTTTAAAATTTCGTCTGGAAAACTGGTGGCAAATAGCACCCCGAAAGTGGCTAAATCTACCCAGGCCGGGGCAGGTGTAGCCAATGTGTCATACTTTTTTCATTATCCTCTCTAGAAAAAGCCAAGGATTTGAGAGCTCTGAACTATACGGTTTTATACAGCCAATATCTTAATGCTACTTATGAAACAAAAAAACATTAGACAAACTTTATCATTTTTTCACAAATCATGCGCGAAAAAAAAGCTTAATTTGCTGGCTAATTCTACCCCTGTCTCCCCTATATAGTGGGATGTTATAGTTTGTCTTAGAAGTAATATTGAGGAAACTACTGTTCATTCGTAGTTCCCTTCCTATTCATTGAAATTTTTATCAGCCTGATATAAACATTTTTTTACAAATTATACGCAATGAAAAATTTAATATGCTGGTTAATTCTACCCCGGTCTTCCCTACTCCTTTAGATTTTATCTCGTTCCTTTCAATGAAATGAGAAAAATGTTCAGAAAATGAAAGTGCACCTTCGTTTCCAAACTGTCTCACCCTCCCCTAATTCATCAGTATTTTTCATTATTATTTTTAATATTAAATATTTTAATTTGCTCCATATAATAATATTAAAAATTTAAAACAATCTCAAATTTACCGTAAAATAGATTTTTTGAATTGAAAATTTTCTATATTCATTGAAGAGAACTTGAATAAGAAATTGCTATTCAAGATTTATTGGGGTGGAAATAGTTTGCTATTAAATTTAAGTTCTATTTGTTCCTCTTCAAGATCGCTTTGTTGAATAAACTTTTTATTGAAGAGATATGTGTATATGTGCGGAAACTGTTTTGTGAAGTTTAAATATTCTATATACTTCATTCTATACCAAAGTGTATAGAAAATTTAGCAAAACTTTTGCATCAGCACAGCTTTACTAAAACATTTCAATTAGCTAACATACCTTTGGTACAGAGACGACAAGTCCCTCAAGGAGAACTACGTGAAAGGCCCAGACGAAAATGGCAATCACGTAGAAGAGTGTCCATACCGCACGTCCCTGCCAACCGACAGAAGCAGTAGTTTCTTCTCCAGGTGTAACGGTAACATCACTCCCACGACACCGGAACTCGTCGCACAGTCCATAATCCACAGAGATAAAGAGCCCAACAACAGCGGTTGTTGCAGAGAAAATTCGTTGCAATCCCATCACTGGTATTGTGTGGGTGATGAAAAAATACGACATGTGCAAAAAAAGTTATATACATATATATAGAAGAAGAATATGATAAAATTGTTTACATCTCTCTGCCTAGGGCGAATAATACCACTGGGTAGATTTGAGGGATTTGCCAAAAGCATAATGGTAAATATTCCTTATACCTTATAGAATTGAGCTGGGAAAAATAATAGATTTTCCTGGGTGAATTTCCCATGAAGAAAATCTTTGTGAATCGAGGAAAAAAAGGGCTCGTTCATCTTCGGCCTAAGCCAATTCTTATATTCCACACACCCATCTTCCCATAAATTTTATTTATACATGGTAATCGTTAGATAATTAGACAAGAAGCAATTAAGAAAATTTCTTACACCCTTCCTACTCCACTATATAGCATCTTTTATGTATACCAACATAGCAAAATTCATTATGATCAATTGATTTTTACAGAGAATCTTTCGCCTAATACCATGTAAAAGATATTTATCTCCAACTTACAATGATTCACGATTATTAGCAAAGCCTTTTGTATCTTGATACAGAACATTAGCCAAAAAAAATCTTTCTTTTCAACATAATGTAAGCTCTAGATATAAAACATGCTTCAGGGAGAAAATTGATCAAGGAGCAAGGAAGAATTTTGCTGGAATTGCTGAGGATAGGGAAATTCTCCCAATGAAGTGCAATTTTAAATTACTTTTCTATGCGAGACATATTGCTCCCAGATAATTTTCTCAATCGAGGAAGTTTCGATGACGAAGCGATGGGAAATTGCTAAAATTTATGTTACTCACCCTTTCGACAGAAGAAAAAGTAAAAGATGAGAGAAAAGACGAGAGCACCTCCCTTTAGAGGATCTTGAAGATGGCACGGGACTCGCTGGTAGCAGCTGACAGTGAAGAGGATGACACTTATTCCAAAGGACAGAACGATGGGGAGCAACCTGAGAGTTACAGTGTAAAGTATATAAAGAAAAATTGAATGAAATTTTCAACAAGGAAAGACATTTGTTAAAGAATTGCGTACACCACTATATTTTACTACTTCCAACAAAGTAATTGGATTGAAAGCTAATTTAGACAATTATTTTTATTAGGAGAAATTAAGAGCTTTGGAATGTCTAACTAAAATAAAAATAACTAAATATCTTTTACAAGAAGTGAGGTGTATTTATTTGAATCCAATATGGATAGAACATTTAATAAAACATTATGTTGTATTCTTCGTTTTCGTAGAGAAAATACTCAGTATCCTGTATCACAAAGGATTTTCCTTTATTTTTTTCCAATTATTCAAAGAAATTTAGTAAAAAATCAATAACTTCTCTTTTCATCCCAATTAGAGTTTAAGTTAAGGATTTATTTACAGAAGAAAATAAAGTTCTAACATTTGAATTTCTCAACTTTTAAGAGCTTGCATTAAAGCTTAATTTTGAATTAAGTTCAAATTTCTCACTAAAATTTCTTTTTTTTTTCATTTTATTCTGTTTAAGTGGCGAAGGATGAGTTGAAAACTTCATAAACTAATTTTACTATTTTCCCTGTTTTATACTGTTTCCATCTCGAGAAAAATGATGAGTACCTTCAGTTTTTATGGTAACGTATTTTTGCTGCGGAATAAAAACAAATTGCTGAGAATGTAATTATACACTATTTTCTACCTTATTCTTCCCATCAGAGCGTTCTTTTCAGTCACGAATGGCCCTGGAAACTGTTCTTAATTTTTAGTTATGACGCTTCCAAATTATAAAAATTTAGCCAAATTCAATAGAAAATCACAAAAATTTTCCAAAATTCTATTTTTTCTCTATGTAATCGGAACTTTGCGCATTATATTGTGTGACAAAATTTAGGTTTTTGTGGGTGTCTTTGACAAGAGTACCAAAATTTGTTAGAGGGTCATTTAATGATCTCAAATCTGAAATCCGTTTGTCCGAGTCATGTCTACATTTTTTTTAAAATATGCGTTTTAATTTTATTGCTATTTTCTAAAATTCAAAAATTTATATCGTCGGTTGTAATATTCCGATGGTATTTAAGCTAAAACGACGAGCAATTTCATCCTCTACAACACTTATAAACATCAAAACTCTAAAATTTAAACTCAAAAATATATTTTTTTAAAGATTTTTTGAAAAAGTACAATCTAAAATGTGCATATTTCTATATTTTTTCAATCTTCTAATAATTCTCCTACTTAAATAGGACATTTTATATTTTATAGAGTGAGGGTCAGGAGGGCATTTTACCTTATTTTTAGTTTTTTCTCAAAATGAGCTCAAGTTTCTTTCAATTATTCGAGAGCCTAATTTTCAACGGATTAGTTGAAATTTTATTTCTTTTAAAGATCTTTGAATTCTGAACCCAACTGCATCATACAGTAACATGCAAGTAAAGAAAAATAACTCAATATTAGAAATAGGGGAAAGTACTCTCCCTTCGAACGTTCATGCCTTCGAATAATTTGAATTTTCTTTTATTTTCCTAATAGACTTATACATAATTATCTTGTAATTATCAAATTGATGATAATCTAAGTCTCTTAGGAAAACTTAAAGAAAATAAGCATTATTCGAAGGCATGAACGTTCGAAGGGAGAGTAATTTCCCCTACTGTTTTTCGCGTTTTTGCAATTTTCCGACTCATAAAAATTTTAAAAGTAACAGATATCGACTTCCAGTCTTCGGTGACCCTTATAAAATTACATAATCTCGAAATTCATCTTTTTATTAAACCCCCTCCTTCCCCAATCATTCGTTCTTTATCCCCCTAAAATACGTGAACCACCCTTGGAGGGTCTAATTTTCAACAGATTTGGTTTAGATTTTTTGGAAAAGTATTGAAATTTCGAACCCAGTCAGCCTTCATCGGTAATAAATCGGTTAATTATCGATAATTGAATAATTTGTTTTGAATTTTTTTTACTTGAACTTAGTTCCCGAGCTAGAGGTCAGACGGTAAGAGATATCGATTTTCCGTCTTCGATGTCCTCCCCAAAAGTGGACATTATCTCGGATGATCTTTTTCCTTTTTCCCCTCACTCTCTTCCAACCCATTCGAATATGTTTTAGAGGTAGTCCAGATGAACATTTCATCCAAACATACCTATGATCGGGAAAATCTCCATTTTCAATTACTGAATGTTAAAGTTAAATCACTTTGGAGGGGGGGGGGTAAAATTTTTCAAATACAGTGGATGAATTTGGATTTTTAGAAATATTTTGGTATTTAGAAAGATCTTGGTATTTCTTATCCGGCTATATCAGTCCTGATCGGTAACGAATTGATCAAGTAATTATAATTGATTCATTTTTCTCGAATCTCTTTTTATTTAGAATTCTTATTCTCTTATTTTATTCACAATTATTAGCAAATTTCCTAGTTCAGAATTGTTTTTCGATTTGTGAATGAATTCAATCGTTAATAAATCGGTATACACGATTAAAGAACATGCAAAAAGATAATTTATGGATAGCTTCTATTTCGTGAGCTCGAACAATCCACAAAGCTGGGATAATAATATTAATCTTTTAATATTAATCTTCATTTAATAGATTCAATAATCGCATAAATCTTTGAAAAGTTCTATTGAAAAATATTGTATGCCCAAAATTCTGTCATAGATTTTAAGTTCTTTTGTACAGGCTTTTAATGTAAAATTGCTAAACTAATTTAGGTTCTTTACAGGAAAGATTAACAAGTATCACCCTGGATTATTCACAATTAGATTGTCAAAATTATCTAAATTCCCTCTTTATATCAAAGCTTAGTTTAAGAATCTTTTAATCTTTTAATAGTGAACACTTATGCTTTGTTTTCTATTTCATGACTCTCCATTATATTTGAAAAGATGGGATGTCTGGTAAGAAATTGCTTTCAAAATTCAAACAATAAATTAAAGAAAAAAACAGAGTTATTAAATTAAACGAAAAAACCAAACCAACAAATAAACATGTGAATTTGAGAAGGAATAACATCATGAAATTTTAATATATTATTTATCCTATACATAAAACAGTCAATTAAATACACTTTTATGACAAAATTGTTTGATAAATAAAAAAGTCGAAAACAGCGTTGTAATGCAAATTGACATTATGATGAATTATTTGGAATATGGGAAGGGAATAATTTTCAAATATCCATGACAATAATTCAATTCAAGAATATAAAACAGATTATTGAGATTATTTATAAAAGACACCAAAATGGGGAGCATTTTAGAGGAGTAATAGGAAATCAATATATATGTATAAATGGGGGTCGAGAAAAGCCATAAAACTCTTTCTAATATTAGACTATATTGTAGCCAATAAATATTCAATAGACACGTAAAGAAGCCTATAGGAACATAAAATTTTGCAGCCATAAACTTTTCCACCTAATAGGGTACACCTCCCCAAAAGTTAATACATTCCCTTGATTGTATTAAAGTCTTAAATTAAATTAATGAAAACTCCATGGTACTCACCTTTTCCATGGCACAGGTGGTCTGTAGAAGGGTACCTTCCATTTGCTGGTACTTCCGAGTATGACGGATGTCCCAACAAAGACCAACGCCACAGTGAAGGAGATAAAGAGAATGGCTCCAAAGATATTAAATCGTTCACCATTGAGTCTTAATTGTTCATAGTAGAGTGGCAGGAGGATGATGAGTGCGAGAGTGGACAGGAGAAGACCACTTCCGTATCCAAAGAGTTTTAGTGTAGAATGGAGACCAGTAAATTCCGATATAGGATTCGTTTCCTCCATCTCTGTGCGAATTGACGCTGAGTCCATGAGTTGTGGACTGAATGCAATGTGCATTCCTTCATTTTCCGAAACCTGCTCCAATTCCTCCTCATCATCGGCATCGTCTTCCTCCAAATCCGACGATGACACTCCAATTACATCATCTTGATCCGACAGTATTGATGATTCTTCACCGTATCGCTCCGTCATCGTTCCTCCGTTCTTGCTGTTCGTACTCCCAGATCTTGGAAAGGATGGTTTTTGGAGGGATTTCAGCTGAAGATGAAAATTCTCCGTTGTTCTATCAGATACACAAAAGAATGTGATGCGATACGAGAAAGTGAAGGCAAGCGTAAATTATGCAAAATATTCTCCACTTCCAGCTTTTAAGATTGAAAATTTTACTTTTCACTTTTTTTTTTTAATTAATAACCACCTTCCTGGTTCTTCACGCTTGTACACTGAATCTGTACAGCATTCTCGAAGCTTTTCTTGGTGTTTTGAACTTGATGAGAAGTTGATTGACGGCGGTATTTGTTTTATTATTCACAGAAGAGGAATGAAGTGTAATTTCGTGTAAATTCTGAAAATGCGAATATGAGGAAAAATGTATGAACGTAAATGAGTGCATGTAAGAGGCTTTCAGGAATAAAATGCTTATGGGTGGTCAGAGTTTTAGTATATATATAGGTCCGCAGGGTGTGTACGACACATTTTTTTGCTTTACTACACCCAACTACACCCCCATTTCATCTCACACCAAATGTCGTCCGCACTTGTACCATAAGTTCACAAAATGAAACCCCACACTTAAATGGGATGTTAAATGAAGTGGGTGGTCTTGGTGGTGGATTTAAAAGCACCGACTTTCACGGTGCTTTTCCCTCTGTACCACCAACATTTTTAAAATAACATTCCAAGGAGCACCACCATCCTTAATATAGCCCGAAACCAAATGATGAAAAGCAAAATTGAGCTTTTTTTATCCATGCGGAAAAGACCCAGGAATAGGACATAGGCAAAGGTTTTTTTTAAAGGCTTTGGAAGAGAGTGTTTGAATTCACATCAAGACACTACTTATGTCCAGTAATAATACAGTAATAATAGCTTTTAAAGTATATTCCGAAAGGCATTGAATATCATATATGTGTCATACTGACTTATGCTTAAATAGTTTTATATTCAATCATGTGCAAAAGTTGAAAAGTTTGTTTTGGTTCTAGAAAAATTTTATTATAAAATGCAATACAATTATTAAAAAAATGTTATTCCCACTTTAAACAAATAACTACAGGTAGATTTGAGTTTTAACCACTATTTTACCTCAATATTACGTAATTTTTACTGTTTTTTACTATTGGACAAAAGGGCAAAGAGATAAAATTAGTATTTCGTATGTTTTGCTTAGAGGGTTTATGTAATTTCGTCGATTTAAGGAAGTCGATGTACAGGAAAGTGGGCCAGTACTAAACATGGGGTAGTTGTAAACACTGCGATTTTCTTTTAATTTAATAAATGCATATTATACACCGAGAAAAATTTGGATGGTATTTTCTACAAATCGTGTCTTTAAATTCTACTATCTCAAAAGATAGTAGAAAATACCATCCGCCATAGAAACTTTCCTTTAGAATCTACCATCTTGACATTTTAAAATTTACTATCCTATGGATAGTAAATTATAATAGCCGGATGGTAAAATCTACTATCCTCATTTAGATTTTACCTTGACCTCTCTTAGATTCTAATATCCGGGAAGTAAATTTTACTGGCCGCATATTTGATGTTAAAATTTAACTGGAAGACAGTAAATTTTAACGGAGGATAGTAATTTGGATTGAAATTACTATCCAAGCCAGTAAAATTTGCCATCCTGCTGTTAGAATGTCATTTTGGAATATCGTGGGTGCCGATGCAACGGTTCCCGATATGCTTTGAATATATTATAGCAATTCGTGGCGCAGCTGGAAGATGCAGGACTGTCATCACAAAGGTCGCGTGTTCAAATCTCGGCGCAGTCGTCAATTTTCACGCACCAAAATGGCTTGAAATACAGAGAATATCATCCAAGAAGGGCCCCAAGCCCTCAAACAATCAATGGCCAAAAATCAATGAAAATAAGGAAAAATAAATTTTTCCGACATTTTTCATTCTAATATCCGGCTAGTAAAATTTACTATCCTGCCAGTAAAATTTACCATCCAGCTAGTAAAATCTAATATCCAGGGATGTTAGAATTTACCATCCGGCTATTAGAATTTACTATCCATGCAATAGATTCAACAATTTTTGACAGTCCAATTTAATATCGCGTTTGCTGGGTGACTTTTTTACTATCCGGCCATTAGAATTTTGTATGGAGGATGGTAAATTTTACCATCCACATTTTTCTCGGTGTACTTCCAGAGAATGTGACCTACAGAAAACCTTGTTTACTGAAGAAATGGTCGACATAAGTGTAAGTAGTGACTGAACATGTGACTCAAAGAGAATCTTTTGGCAGTAATCTCAGGGTATTCTACATGAAGAGACAAGAAATGTTTTTTTCGATAACCATATGATCGGACATTGTTTAAAGTTGGCTCAACGACCCTCTACGTAGAACAATTATCTGATTTTACACTACAAAGAACGTCAGATCATATGGTCGTTGAAGAAAAACTTTCTTGTTTCATCATGTGGAGCACCCTGAGATTAGTGCGAAAAGAATTTTGGCACTAATCCTCTTTGAGTCAACCTAAAGCTGATCATCGGCAACTGACGTCTAACGGCCAAGCGAAGCAACTCATTTATCCAAGCATAACTTTTTTTGGACATTGATGAAATCTTTGAAATTTAGAAATTTTGAAGGCCTGTGAAAGAGGTCACCCTAAGATGAAAACACTTTTCTTGTCTTGTCCAGAGCTTTCGGTCCCGATGTGGACCTTCTTCAGTGTTATTTAGGCGACCATTGAAGAAGATCTACATCGGTAGCGAAAGCTCTGGGCAAGAGGAAAAAAGTGTTTTCATTTTTTTTTCATCATAATTGATTATAGAAGTCCTTTTCGGATATTTCTCTCATGGTTTTTGGTCACATTTGGCCCTTCAGGTTTTGAAGGGCTCTAAAAAATCATTTGAACCTTACTGGTCAAATATAGAGCAATAGCGTCATTAGATTCTACATGAAGTAGAAGCATTAAAAAACATACCTAGCACTGTACTTCATCACTAAAAATTATACACTACATTTTTTGGCCTGTAAACGGTCATCCTGGACTTAAGAAATGTTCACCAAATTTTATTTACACCCTGACAAACAAATAAAAAAACACATGCACTGAGGAAACTCGATTATACATTTCAATTTTTAAATTTTTTTGGATGCTATATTTATAAGATTAATTTTGATTAATTTATCAAATGACCGCAAAATCATATTGAAGTGGAAAATTGCTCAAAAAAGGTATATTAAAAAAAATCATTAATATATATTAATTAATTTAATTTGACCAAATCTGTTGAAAATTAGCCCCTTTGATCTTGATTTAACCGTGAAAGCTGTCGATGTTTTAATGTTCAGCTGGACTAACTACAAAACATATCCGAAAATCATTGAAATTGCTTTGGCCGATTCGTGATAAGTCGAAAAGTCGTGTTTTGGGACGGGATGAAAGGGTTGGGGTTGATTTGGGTAAGTTAGTTCGCTGGAGAATGTTGACTTGTGCGGGGTTTACCGAAGACCGGAAAACAATATCTCTTACCGTTTAGCAGTCAGGGGGTAGATTGTGTAAAAATCGTGAACGTTCACTTATGAAATATTTACAAGTGAATGATTCACCGCTTGCGTTCGATAGAAAAGTGATTATGAATGAGTAAGTGAACGAGCTTTGGTGAAAAACTGCTAGAGTGAATTAAAACCAGTGATAAGCCCAGATAAGCTTATGGTAGCTGAGATTTTTTACAGGTGACCTCGAAGTACGTGCAACTCGGGATGCGTGCAATTCGGAATGCGTGAAAATTCAATTGTGAGTTGAATTTTTGATACTAAAGAATCGCGTCGAGCCAATTTTATCTGTTTCGTCCGCCGAGTACAGTTTGCTCGATGCGATTCTCTACCTCCAAAATTCAACTCACAATCGAATTTTCACGCATTCCGAATTGGAAACACTCCGAGGCCGCCTGTAAAGAACCTCAGCTATCATAAGCTTATCTGGGCTTATTACTGGTTTTATCTTATAATGTCATTTTATTGAAATTAATTATTTTTATATATAATCTATTTTTCGAAAAATGAAAGAAAATGGGAATTGAGCTGTTTCGTACAACAGTGCAACTTTTTTAAATATCCTGATTTGATCGGCCTTAACATAATTCTTTTGTAATTTACAATTTTTATTACATTTCAACTTTATTAGATTTATTAGATATAAATTTAACGTTTAATTGAAAATGCGATTATATACATTTTAGGTGTAATATTGATAAGAAATAAATTGAATTATTGCAGGACGTATAGCTGTATGTTGTTAAACAATAATGATGTAATCTACGTTTTAATCATGCAATATTATTTATTTTTCTCCAACAGAGATGAGATTCGTTCATTTATCGCGATTTTACATTATTTAAAAATTAATCAGTCTATCACAATGGTCAGAGAAAGGGTGTATGCTTCTACAGTGCTTATTTTATTCATCATTAGATGAATTGTTATGAATTAAAGTTAATAAACATTCAACAACGGTATTTTATTTAGGGGAAAACAACAGATATGCATAATTAATGTTTTCTTTAATAATATTTGAAACAAATTTGTATACACGAACATAACATTTAAATTTAAATTCGAAATGAATATCATATGTGAAATTGTCATGTAGTCATCTGCTGAAAACAATTTTTGGAATAATGTATATATTCTTCTGTATATAAAGAGGAGAATGAAGAGATTTGGGATACTTTTTTGTGTGGTTTTATTTTAAGTATGCTGAAGAGATTGTAAAATGAATTGAAAATTCTTCCAGTCTGTGGCATTCTCTTGTTGTACACTGACTTCATCAAAAACTCTGTAGGATTCCGGAAAATATTGGAGTAATTTTATGAAAAACTTAATGGCATTATATACTAAATTGCTTTTTTTGTGAACCACATTGGAACAATAGAGTGGCTTGGTGTATAAAATTATTATCTTTTAAATTCACTTGTTCATTCAAATTTTAAAGCAATTTATGTTAATTGTCGCTTAATATTAAGTCATAAGTTTGATTTGAATCTTTGAATTGCACAACAGAATTTGATCTGTTATTTGATAAAAAGGTGATTCTCGTTTATTAACAAAATCACTGTAATTTATTTGAAATTTTACCAAAATGTTTACTGATTGCTATAATAATTTCAAATAAATCAGACTAAGAAAAATGTTTCAAAATAAAATCTATAATCTTAATATGAAAGACAATGTAAATTTTATAGGGCAATAACAAATAAATAAATAAATAAATAAATAAAAATATTGAGAAAAATCATGAGGTGAACAAATATGATGAACGAGGGAACCATCATCATGATTTTCAACCGTTTATCCCTTTAACCGCTTATTAAAGTCGTGAAGTTTTCATTCAAATCCATTCTGGTATTGCAAATTTCAAATAAACGCGAATTTTTTTTCTTAGAACTGCCCCATTTTTGTACAAATTTGCCCCACATTGGGAGACTTTTATGTCTTATGTGACTCGAGTAAAATCTTTTTCTCCGCATTATGTATTTTTATTAACCCTAAACTCAACTGTAACTCACAGGATGTATAGTATACTAAGTTTTAGTTGTTTTTATCATTTCTTCCTAAAACGTTCTCAAAATCCAATTTATTTTTCATGGGTGAAACTACCCCTACCTCCGCTTCATATTGATTCCACTTTCATTAAGTTATATAAAATTAACTTTAGGGTAAATTAGCAAACTTGCGGCTATATATATATATAAGTCATTATGGTATTTGGTAAGATTAAACATCCACAAGATCAATATAATTATAAATCGTAAGAAAATGTAACGCACCAGACTGCAACTCTTAGAAATCATCTTGCTCCTTCTTTTACGTCTAACTCTTGGCCTTTGTAAAATAGATAATACCTAAATGTATATAAAGTATACCATATCATCGTTTCGCTTAAAAGTTTCTATATATTTTCTGTAGAAATACAACGTTTGATGGGGGTTTGTGGGAGGATTGAGGTCCATATATCAGAAAATTGAAAAATCGTTCTATGCTCTATGGCATTTTTCGTTCCTTTCGTGAAGCACGTAAGCGAGTTCTTATAGCAAGAAGACATTGCGGAATGAGAATAAAATTGGCGGCGGAAAAGTTTCGCGGGATGCTGATGAAGAAATCCAAAAAAAAAACTCAACCAAAGTAGAATTTCTCATCAGCAATAATTCCTCAATGTAGAAAGAAAATCAATTAAGTTGAATCTGAGTACGAAAGAGTTTTACGAAGACCCAAATGGTACAACTTCGTTGGCTGTTAAAATCATTTTTCATTCGCCAAACGACCCACCAAATTGCGAGACAGCGCACAAAAGTTAGAGAATGGGTTTGGACACAGTGTCGCCAGAATCACAAGTCTCTGCGAGCTTTTAGTGATTGTGTAAGAACTTATATTTCCCATGGCATCATCAGAGAATATGGAACATGAGTGGAATGGGACAAAAAGGTACCAGATTTTCACCCCTTTTCTGATTCTCCTACGATCATTCATAAAAGTAGATGGAGGAATGAGAACCATCGTGCGGCATCGAATAACAATGATGCCATGATGTATAATATGTATGTCAGGAACAGAGACAATATACCAACTCTTGAGCCTCTTGGGGGATGTACGAGGAGCGCAGTTTGAAAGAATATTTGGTTTGAGAGAAAAGCGTGAATAATTCAATCAATATTTATATACTTGATGGCACTGTAGCATCGTCGCCCTCATGAGCTTTATGAGCCCTTCTTCAATGAGGCGTCGATGTGGAAGAGAGATGGAAGTTCAAAAGGTGACTTCCTCTAATCATCACCCTTTATCCTCGCTCATTGAACCAAATTCATGGCCAAAGTTTCCTACAGTGCCTATATTTATCTCCCCATGCCCTCCTAAACATTTCTCCAGTATTCATTTCCAAAAATTTGTTGCCCACATGCTCCTCTTTAACCCATCATAGTAAGAAACTTATACCCCAACGGGCACCCCAGGGAGACGAAAAGATCAAGAGCTGAATGGATGCCATTTAACCATTAATCTTTTACACCTACCACCCGCATTCGCACACATATTTTCCCAAGGGAACAATACATAACACACAGCTTCAGCCAGTGACGAAAAAAAAATATATATCAAAAAGTATTTCCACAGTTTAACACACAAATCCACCCTCTGAATTTAGTATCGTCTGTCACTTTTCAATATTCCATTGAATTGATGGCCTATTCAGGGGGCATAGTATAGAAGCATTGGCGCAGTGCGGACATCACAATGAATTAAATCAGGGTGCACCCGGAAAGATTTAATGCTAATCAATTTTTTGAAAATATTGTCAAATACTCACACTACGTGAAAAGAATGATGTGATTTATTTAAATTAGAATAATTTTCAGTTACAATCTCAATTATTAGTTTTCCTTATGGATATAAATAATAAATATTGGTTAAAATTCATAAAGAATTTAAGTATAGGCTTGACATAAATACTTATTGTATTAAAATATCTGCTGCCGTTTTCGTAAAATTACTTAGACATTTTAGTTTCGTTTTGAAAAGATTTCAATTTTTACAGCAATTCATACACTGAGAAAAAAAGGGTGCGATTAACATTTTTTCCTCAGAACTTTAACACTTTTCTGGTGTAAAATATATCAACATTTTTTAATGTTAATTTTACACCTTATTGAGGGTAAAATTAACATGAAAAAGGATACCTTTAACCCCTAATACACCTCAAAAGGGTAATATTTACACCGATTTCGGATCAACAATGCAGGGTAAAATTAACATATCCGGAATGTTATTTCAACTTTTTCGGATTTCTCTCAGTGTAGAGAATTTCATAAAGTTTCTGAATGCGGCTTTATTTTAAAAAGTTTGCTCTGAAAATTTTGCGGAATTCCAGATTTTCCGAAATCTAAAACTAGACTAGGGTCGGATGAACGTCTGTTGGACAGGGAACCCCTATTGACACTTTTGTCAAAATGTTGAAAATTATTGAATGTATCTAGTAAAATATAAGTAATATAACGTTTTTTCTGTAATATACCTTTCACTATATATAAACAGAGATGTTCAAATTTCACATTCCAAATAGTACAGAATAGGGTGTCAATAGGTGCTAACACGAGTTCTTAAAGTGTCAATAGACGTTCCTTTCACCCTATTATATTTAAGTCTAAAATTCAACTTTTAAAGGGAGAGGTGTAAACTCGGACAGCTCTATTATTAATGTTTCAGTAATACAAGACAATTATTATACTTTCAATTTTTAAAACTATTTTAACTTACTTAATCATTGAAAATCTTCTGTTTAACGCAATTTTTAAATTATTTACAGTAAAATTGTGGGCAAAAAGTTTGCAAATTGTGCCAAGTGATTTTCAGTTTTTATCTCATAACTCTTGCAGGGCTAACTTAGTAAATATAACATTTTTTGGGGATGTAGATTTAACGTTTTTGCATATAATTATACTATCTTTTTATACTACTGTAGGTAGACTTGCAATAGTCTTGTACGGAGCCGACGATTCACTTATTGTATGGTAGAATTTAGTAATTCAGAATTTTGAAATAAATAACTGTTTTAAATGGGCAAAAAGAAGAAACCACGTTTGCACTTCTTTGTGATCTTTCTGCCCATTTAAAACACTGAGTATATTTCAAAATTCTCAATTATAAATCACTCCGATTTACTCTATTTTACCCATTTTGCCGATTATATCCTAGCAAGGACAATTTTGTAGAAAATAAGGCCCATTCGACAATTGTTAACCCAGTTGACGGCCAAACCCACCAATCCCAATCCTTCATTTCTATGACACACCCAATATATCATCCCTAGGCGGGTCCTGAAGGTTGCTGGGGCTTATTTTTCGAGTCATCTGTCCCTGTACTTCAGTGAGTAAGCATCAGTCGCCATGGGCAGTTCACTCCGAGGAAATTGAAAGATGGGTGGCACGGGTGGCACTTTCACTTGCCCATTTTCCCTTAATAAATTATATTATTATTTCACTGTGCCCCATTTAGGCTCACAAATTCAGAAGTGGGATCCCGAGTTCCCAAAAGTGGATCACGAAAGGAACGATTGAATTAAATTTTAAACTTGTTTAAATTATGTAACGACCTATACGATTAATGATTCGGGATTTTTTGCCGTCTTGCCCGATGAAGTCGGTTGTGAAGTCGGCGGCAGCCGCAGATGATAAAAGAGAAATAAAATTATTATTATTATTATTGTTGTAGTGAGATTTTATATATTAGAATTTTACTAATAATAAGAGTGACATTATTATTACATTGTACACAGCTCAAGTAATGACAATTAAACGAAAATTAAGCAAGAGGATATTTTTTTATAATAATAACTTATTAGAAAAATCCTGAATTAACTAACGCATTGTGCCCACTTTGAGAAATTTGAGTTCGATCTCCAGAAATTTTAAACTCTGTTTTCTTATCTTTGGGCACTAACTGGGTCAAGTGGTAGAGACCACGCTCTATGATGCAAGTGTCCCGGGTTCGAATTCAAATCCCCTTTAGGTCACCAGGAATTTCTCTGGCGTTAATGGTATTCGAATTGCATCCAGTGAGCTTCACTGCACCTGATTCCACGGGCATGGGACTGACAACCTCATTATGGAATGTTGTGCCAGCATTATTATTATTTATTATTATTATTTTATCTTTTGGATGAAAACGAATAGAACATAATAATTATTTACATTTGGGTGTGTGTACAGTTTGGAGTCAATCTTGCTCCAACATTGTATCTTACTAGTTAAAAGTTCGACTTGAAATACATATTAATTTATTATTATAAGGAAAAACACTGAAATGTAATTTTTGTGTGCTTCTACCTCAAAACACAAACATCGTAAGAGAATATGGAGCAAAATGAAACAAAACAGATATTTTATTATATTAAGAGTTCCCAGAAGTTCAGAAAGATTTCAAATTAACACATTTCATATGAAATTTACCGCCCTAACTTTGCTGAAAATCATTTTCTTCTATCTCTAGAGAAATTTGCTTTTCAAAACACATTTCAAAAGCTTATTTTTCAAAAGTTCTCAAAAATATTTACATTTTGATAACTTGGTTCATTTTTTATTAATGTGCTTTTCAAGTCATTTTAATGAATTTGCTCTTAGCATAAAAGTCGTGAGGTTTATGGCCTCTGCACATTAGAGAACTTTATGTCTATATTTGATAGTTTTTCTAGGCAATTTACGTGAATATGGACATAAATTTTTCTATCGTGTAGAAGCCAGTAGGGTCAAAATAGATTCAGGTTGATCCTCGAGTAGCCTATAAAATTTGGCAATAAAGATTTATCCCATCTCGTGATACACCAAGGTGATTCACCACCGTGATCCGACCATTGCTTAGAAGCCCTTTGCAAAAATTTCTTTATCTAACTTTTATCTAACCTAAAATATCCTAAATAACCTAAAATATCAAGACTTAATTGGAAAAAATCGTAAAGCCAAAAAATGGCAAAGTGGTACCTTTTCAGCACATTAAATTGGCTATTACAGTGTGAAAATTTAATTTTAAAAATGTGTTTTTATATATTAAGCACATGATTTAAAGAAATAAAAAGCCATTTATAAGAATCCGACAGAACGAATTCAACTTATTACGAGGTCCTAATCGAAAAGTGTTTTACATTCATATAGTGGAAAATATACTTAAGAAAGGCCGAGCCATTATCAATCACGATGGTGACTGTATCCATTTTATTAACGGTAAAGCATCTTGGTCCTCAAAGAGTACGATATTATCATTATTACTTGAGAATAAAAAAACATTTATTCAACACATTAAGCCGACCACGCTCTTACTAAAACAGATTGTATTGCATTGGAATTCTGGTAAAATAAAATAATATAGACAGAATTTTATATAAATTGGTGAAAGGGAAGCTAACTCACTAAAAGGAGTAGTTAGTAAATTAATGTCTCTCTGACTGTGAACTCCCGGGTTTTAATTTGGGTAGCTGCGGATTTTTTCAGTTGTAGGGTAAAGGCTCATAATTTTGTACAGTCTGCTTATAAGCATCGATGTTCCAAGTTTGAAGTGCGATATTTTCAATACTAATTGATTTTTTTGTTACTTTCTTTTCAGAAGGATTGCTTAGAAACTCGGCTAGCTATTTGTCGTGTTCTTTTACTAAAATTAGTTTTAATACGTTTAAAAATGAATAGATATGTAGAGGTGAATTTGACTCTTATTTTGGACAACTTGGTTATTAATTTGGACAACTTAGTTGTAAATTTGGACAGCTAAGCCGCCTTAACAGGATGCCCATTGTTCTTCATTTCATGAACCAATCTTACCAACTCCTCTTCCTGTTCATGTAAGGGAAACGTAGAATGTCACAAGAAGCCCGGAAACTTTCCATGTCATTCATTAAAGTGAGTTGACTTCGGTACTCAAAGTACGTGCAGATTCGCTCATTCCCTGTCCTTTCCGGGAGCCTTTCAAGGCTTTTCTCACTACATCTCATTCGTAGAGATGATGCTCCTTTGTTTCTCCAGGCATTTGTCTAACCTAGTCATCACAAAAGCTAAAACTTCACGAAATTTCGTGAGAAAAACACCTGTCCAAAATAAGGAGTATCACCTCACTGGTGAATGTCTTCCCATTTTTCACACGAAAAACCTAATTCACAAGGCAAATCTCACTTCAGGGCAAATGTACAAATCACCAATAACGTGAATTAACACGTTATTCAATGAATATTCAATAATATCACTCAAAAAAAGCGAAGAAACATTGTTAGTACTTCACCACAGCTAAATAAGACTGAAGTAAATATGAAGTTCTGTTATATTTCTCGTAAGCAATTGCTCACACTGAATTTTCAACAAAGCAATTTCAACTCAAATCATATTCAAAATTTAACGTATTTACTGTTAAAATCTTACAAAAAGAACAAATATTTAGATAAAATTCATTATTCATCAAATATTGAAATAAAAATCCATAATTTTAATCAATTTATTTTTAGTGTCCAATTTTATCCTCAAAGTGTCCAAAATAAGAAACTGGTCAAAATTATGAGCCTTTTCCCTATTTAGTATTGAATTATGATGTTATTCGTGTTACTATTCCAAAGAAAAATGAGAAAGGAGAATTTTTTCCTCTGAACATTTTTTTAGCACATTACTGTTTTCAAGTGTTTCTACTATAATCCACTTTTCTCTGGATTGGTTCCTGTTACGACTGTTCCGTGGTATAAGAACACAACGAGGACTGGGGAAAACAGTCGAGACAAATCCTACACAAAATCAAAAGATTCCCCCTTTCAATTAGAATGGCATCATAATGGGCACAAATTAGTGACATGTATACAGTAGATCCGAAAGGCTTAAGCCGACCTGTAGACAAATCATGTATTTTCTATGAATAAATAAATAGATAAGACATTACCGTATCTTACAGTAGAATACATTAGATTTATGAGAGCAATGGTGATTGTGAAGGGTAGATAAATTCACTTCCTATTTTGCTTTACTTTTCGGCTTTTTTCTATTTAAATTTATTAGTAAAACTTATCGAAAAGTATTAAAATTCAATAAACAAGGTTTATATTATTTTACTTTTTATAAAAATAAAATTCGATATTTAAATACTAAAAACATTGAAAGTAGATGGCATGAACTCAGAGAAAAATAAATATTTGTTAAACCAATAGTACATTTTAATATAATTTTTAGATTTTATAATAATGATTTTATAATTGAAAATTGAATCAACATTTCACTTTCTCTGCTTTATTTAAAAAATAAAATTAATTTAAATGAAAGAACCAAATATAACAACTTGTTGATTCAGGAGTTGCAGAATAAATTGGTTATTAAGCTAAAGGTGTTCTATATCACCTAATATAGAACAGATTGTTTAGATTTAGATGAATCATGAATCTAAGCAAATTCTATTTCGATTATTTCCATAAAACCAAAGTGTAGTTTTCTGCTGTTTTATGAAAGTGAAATACTATAAAAATATTTTTAGAAACTATCTCTCGCTGTAAAGCTTCACCCCTTGCATGTGAAACAAGCGATAGGGAAAATAAGCGGAAAGTAGAGAGACAGATTTTTCATATTTTCTATCGTGTTCCGCTCCCATAAGTGCTTTATTGGTTCAATTATTATTATCAACCGTCAATAAAAAAAAAATACTACATCTCTTCTCTTCTGTTTCCAATTCCTCGGTGGCTTATTCAATATGTGGGCAGAAATGCTAGAAGCGTTAGTAATTAAATTCTGCGCGCGAAAATGTTTGCAGAAGTAATTACATTACAGTACATAGCACCGCTTGAACTATGTTAGTTTTATGGATTCGAAGCAGACGACACATTGCCTAACTATATTTGAAATTTGACGATGGGATGTGCATTTGATTCAATTTTCTTGTCATTTAAGTATATTAGGTTGGGGGTGGTGGGTGGCAAAAAAAAATGGGCGAATAAAAAGAAAACAGTGATTGATTTTTTCTCTCTCTGTGTCAAGACTTAAATTCAATTCCAATGTCTTATATAGGGGGTGGTATCTCTTTCAGACAGACGACAACGACAGAGAAAGACCAAAGAGCTTCACAATATTTTATTATGGTGCGTCCTACCCAGCGTGGGTGGTTAGGGAATGTGCTATATACATAAAAATTCATTGTAGGGGATTTTCATGTATTTTTATTGTGGTGGAATTTGCGCGCGGAGAAAATCGAAAGTTGAAAAAGCTCAACGAGGCATCAAAAGTGCTTTATTGTATATATGCACATATATATATAAATTTAGCTTCAAGGGAGTATACACAGAAGTTTAAGAGGGTAGGTGAAGAAAAAAAGCGGATGTTTAGTAAATTGGGAATGAGAAATATGAAAAGCGGCAATAATTTATTGACTCTCTATCTCTTCCAATTCACCTCATCTCGATGAATCACACTGGAAAAGCACCACCGATGGCAATTTCGCAGCGGAACTCAGAAGGAATTTGCAAAATGCAATCATACATCAATAAAGTACAGAGGAAGTTTAAAATTAGAAAATACGTTTTCTGCAAATAATACAAGCTTGTGAGAGGAAGCACAATAATCTTGTGTCAGATATAATTTTTCTACCTTTATTTATTATGTACATTTATTCCCGGGAACCTTTTTATTTAACACTGCGTGCCCTCGGAAGAGAGAAACCCGAGGACGAGTACCTGCCTGGAATTATGGCAAAGAGATACTGATGAATACCAAAAGCTGCTCACTATAATGGCTTATTGACTGAATTCACTGAATTTCTCATTTCTTGGAACTTTTCCAATCAAATTGAAATTTCTCCAAATGATTTATTAGTTAGGATTTAGGATAGATTTTCAATAAATATTTGTTATTCATCTCATAGATTTATGAACATCGTAAAATTTTCTCTTATAAAATTGTATTGAAACTTTAAAATATTATTTTATTAGATAGAAATATGCAAATTTAAATATGAATTTTAAGTACTAAAAGAAATGGCAACGTATAAAAAACTTTGAGAATTACTTAAGCACGAGATTTTAGCTTAAAAATTATTTTCCCATTGTATAATTAAAGTCGTATAATTAATATCATATAGTATAAATAATATCTTCTTTTCAAAAGAATCAAACGACTTTCAGTCATCATAGATCTAGTTTACGGGTTTCAAGCTGTAGAATCCACATTTCATTAGTTAAATCAGCATATCGTGACTTATTTTTTGTGATTTTTAGGTATCTAGGGTAAGTGTGCCAAATTCCGGCCAGCTTGCAATTTCGGCCACCTTTTTTGTTCCTCGAATTTCCACGAACTTTTAGATTTTACGTACTCTAGAGAGTATACAATGCAAAAGAATAACAAAAAATGTAGCTTCGACAAACGAGATGACGTGAAAAAGGCATTGGAATAATTCCCGAAGGGCAAGGAACTATGAGAATGAAGGTGGCCGAAATAGGGCACCAAAGCAATGTCTATATTTTTATTCATTTTAAAATGTATTAAGAATGATTTTAGAGAAAATAAAGATGATAAACTCTTTACAAGGTTCCAAGCAACACTCTTGCAAAAGAAAGAATAAAAAAAATCAATTTGTATTTCAAATATTACATTTCAAACTTAAGACTTTGACGATTGCATGCAATTGAGCCGAAATTTGGCACACTTTCCCTACACATTCGGAATATTCGTAATTATGTTTAAAAACTCACTTTATATATAAAAATTTTATAACCCTATTAAAAACATTTAAAAATAAAAGGGGTGGCAAATCGTACCAGGCCTTCCGAAGTGCTCGAAATCGTGACTTAGATGCTATACCTGAAAAATACTTTAGCGGTTCTTAACCGATTTAAACCGAATCATAAATTATTCAATAGATTCCACAAAATAGTTTTGAGAGTAATAAAAATTATTTTCGGACAAAAATTACTTATCGCTTCATAAAATCGGTACATTACCGGTTCACAATCGATTTGAACCTATTTATAAATCACTCAAACTGTCGGTTATGAATCTGTTTATTACCGGTTTATAAACCGATTGAAATCGGTTCAGGCTCGTCGAGAATTCAAAGACCTTTTCAACGAGCCAAATATGATACCATTCGATTAAGAAATACGCTCTCTAGAGCCTTTTTAACTTATGACGTTGAAAAATCGTTATTAGGAATAATTTCGTATAAGGACGAAATGTCCACCTGAGTGTTTTCTATAACATAACCAAATGTTGATATGTTGCATTTTGAAAATTGCCATAAATTGAAAAATCCCCCTATATTGAAGTTACGGTTTTACAAATCGCTCTTTGGAAATTACAAGGGGTCAACTGACTTTTTGCGATTTTGAGATTCTAATTCACTTAAAAAGACAATTTAATAATATAATATAAGATTTTCAGATAAATCATTAAATTTCGTTATTAGAAAAGTTTTTCAAAATTTTAATCTTTTTGATTACTTGCATAATTTTGCAAGTAATAATAATTTGGCACAAAATATATTCATTGTTTAAATTTTTGTGAAGCAGGGGACTAACTCAAGCAAGTTGATCCATTTTCATTCTAATTTAAGCAAAATTTGCACATCATTTAGAATGACAAGGAGCTAACTCATTAAAAAACATATTTTGAAAGGTAAAAATATAAAAGTTTCGATGTTTATATTAGTGCTCATACAAATAGAAAAGAAATAAATTGTTTTGTTCAGTCATTAAATTGAGATACTTATTTACACAAAGTTGAATCTTTCATGCTATCTCCTGAAAAATAACCGAAAGTTAGTCGGCCCCTTGTAATTTCCAAGGAGCGAAATGATGGAAGTTACGATAAAATCATTCTTTGTTGATTTGACTTAACTTACATTTATTTTTTTTTATTTTTTTTATTCTTTATTTATTCTTTATTTCGACTCAAAAGTATGGTACCCCGGACCCATTTTTAAGAAAAATGAAACTGAACCAGATTAATTAAATATTTCGTTTTATGTAAAGTTTTCAAAAGGAAGTTACGACAAATGCTGACAACTGACAATTTCTCCAGTGAGTGAATTGAAATTATTTCAAAAGGTTTTTAAATATCCCTGAAAAGTCTCTGAACCTTTTCTATCTAAGAATCGTAAATTTTATTGTTTTCCTCAAAACTAAATTGTGTTTCGTCCATGATATTTTGGGCTATCTTTCAGATGATTCATAAATCGTTTAATTTGTTTGCTAACAAGTAATCATAAAAATAATAACGCTGTTTGCGGAATGCTCGAACTCTTCCATGAATTGAATTGACAAATAATGTGAAACTTGGGATATACTATCATCTATCTCACGAGTTTGAGCATTCTGCAAAGCTGGGATATTTTAGCAGCCCTTTTCATTTGAAATTCAATTGTGATACTGCTACACTATCCTGAAAGCAGATTTGGAAATGATTTATGAAGTTATGAACTGACACACAAGGAAAAAAATAACACAATGTAAAAAGCTTTATAAAAGACTAGAATTTTCGTACACATTGCCTAATATCATGTCAAGTTGATCCATTAAATAATTTTATTCATCCAAAAATTGATGTCAAACTAATTCTTAGCTCATGACATGAGACTGATGAGTTCGACCACTTCGTGAAACTGGGACGATGTACCACCCCTTATATGACCTATTTTATCTGAATGGAACCACTTCCAATTGGATCTAATTCTTAAAGAATGATAATTGAATTTGAATCTGAAATTCAATTTTATTTGCTTTGTGCTACAGTGGGCAAATTATGAGATCGTTACGAATCTGTTGAATTCCATTGTGACTCGGTTGATATGATTTTGGATAGTGAAGTGGAGAAGACGTCGAGTAATCCACAATTTCATGAGTACAAAGTACAATGTATTGCTGCATTTGCTGCATGTCTATATTTTTATTCATTTTAAAATGTATTAGGAATTATTTTTTTAGAAAACAAAAATGATAAACCATCTACAAGGATCAATGACTACTCCTTAAAAAGAAGTAACAAAAAAATCAATTTGAATTAAAAATATTACATTTCAAACGACTTTGGCACTTGCATGCAAATGCAATTATGTCGAAATTTGGTACACTTATCCTAGACTTAGACCTTATTTGTTGCATAGTTTTTATTATTATGTTCTGTTATGTTACAAACTCTTGCTATTATTTTAATACAAATAGCCTCTAATCCTTGATCCTAAACTCTCACTATATGATAGTTTGTTCTGATGCTTGAACGCCATATATTACCGGCTAAATTCAGAAGTTTTTTTTAGAAGTTTTGTATTTCTAATTCACACCTTTCAATGCGGTTCTCTGGATCAGTGTAATGTGCTGAAAACACCTACAACTAAAATCCAGAGACGACTAGGCTCCACTGGTAAAAAATAAAATAATCAAATTGATCCAAATTTGATCCTTTTGCAAAGGATGGATCAAATTAACATGTTCTATTCGGATAAATGAGGCGTTCGGAGCAAAAAAAACTCTAAGTCGTATGCATTTCCGTATTAAAATAGCGTTTTTTTTTTGCTCTGAGCTCCTCAAATGTGCATTCAACTTTTGAAATTTGATCCATCCTTTGCAAAATGATCAAATTTGGATCAATTTGATCCTTTTATTTTTACCAGTGTCGTACATAGCCAAGTCAGTTCCTAATCACACTACAAACCTTAGCGTTTACTGGCATACACAAATTATTAATTTTGAGAGTTTTATGGAGATATTTCAAATGAAATGTAATAATAATCCTTTAAAAATGAAGTTACTTGTAAACTTACTTCACAAATGATTTATAATAATTATATATAATTAACATCAAGAATTATTCAATAGTATCGTGCAAACAAGAGGACTTCCATCTCACAAATTATTGTAATTAACAATAATTTACGTGAATTGAGATATCAATTTAGAAATAGTTTCATTTTCAATTGAGTACATATGCATTTCAATAAAAAATATCTGCATAAGAACCATCAAAAGTTATATGTTTTGTGAGCGACAATAAATGCTAAGTTGTGTTTGTAGTGCATCAGGTACTGACTTAAACCTTGAACAAGTTTTATTGTATTTGGACTATTAGTCGTAACTGTGTCATCATATATAAATCTGAGGATTAAGAGGATTAACCCTATTATTGTGGGCACACTTAAAAGTAGAGCCTGAATAACAAGGCGAAAAAAGCGATTTTTTATTGCCTTAAGATAAACTTATCTATGAATATTTAGGGAAAGTGGGGCACCTCTGAATTAGGGCAGTTTTGCAATTGGGCTTTTCATCCTATATTTAAATGGAATTGAGCCTTATAATGATGTATTTTAGCTGCACAAATGGTTCGTAAAGTTAAATTGTATCATGGTAAGGACCAGTTTCATTTAAAGATTGGAGAAACAAGTACTATTTTAAAGTTACCAAACTGTAAAGGCGCTACACTGAAGTATTTTCAGTTCATCATATTTCCCGTTAATTAGGAAGCGTTTCGAAGAGGCGCTCCAGTGACTTATTAATTAATCCATCATTTTGTAATCAAAAATATTTGAGCACTTTAAAAATGTATAAACGTATAACAAAAAAATAAAGAAACTTCAAAAAAATGAGAAAAGTATTTAATTTTCGGGATCCTAATTAGGAAATTAGGAAACTAAATTAGGTAATTAAACAGTTCAACTTCTCAAGTAATTTATGTTTTGAAGCCGCTTTTCATAGTTACGACCTTCTCTATATCCGGCTCTTAGCACTTGCTATTAAGTTATGTTATTCGGTGGAGTTTTGTTAACCTGGGAATCCTGTTTTAATTGCAAAGATTTTCTAGAGTTAAATTTTATTGCCACCCGGTTTATCGCATTTTTTAAAGTTTTTCTACAATTTTATGGAATTGTTTTTTTTTCTTTAAATTATTTATTGCACTTTCAGTGAAAGTAAAACTTTAGTAGGGGGAAGTGGGGTTAATGTAGTCCTGGGGCTGGATTGTTATACGACTTTTTCGCATGTTTCTAAAGGAATCTGGGCCTTACAATTATTTTTTTTAGGGTAAATGACCTTATTCAAGACCATTTTCAGACGCTTTAACTTTGACAGAAGATTCAACACATTAAGTTCATATTTTTTCTTAAGAGAATTACGTAAATTTGCTCCTTGACTCTTGTAGAATGTTACTGTTTAGTGAAAATTCATTAGATATAATTTGAAAACTTCTTAAATACAAGAAAAATACGCAAGCGTAAAATGCTCCTATTGGAAGCAAATTAATCCAAATGGAGACAAGGGAAAGTTTCTAATTGGAGACAAACAGTGTAACTGAAACCGCGACGAAAGGCTTCCAAAACCTTGTTCAGTTGCTCTTGAATTCAGGATTTGTTCTTATTCCTGATCTTTTCTCCTTTCCTATCTAAAACAATAAGAAAATCTCTCCAAAAAAATCATATTTCGAGGGTTTCCTATTGAAGCATTTGCAGACACTTTAAAAAAAAACCCTTTTTGTTCACGAAATAGGTAATTATTTCATTTGAAAACTTCACGTGCCGTTAGCAATAAAGATTAGCACTTAATTTAACTAAAATTAGCCAGAAATGTGACATTAAATATTAAACAAAACGAATAAACAACAGTCACTTTATTGTGTTTTTCATTGGAAAACATGGTCGATCGATGAAAAATCCAATGGTGAAAAGGTACAATATTTATTTTTCTGAGAAATTAACAAATTAAAATTTGTGAATATGAATGGATTTTTGCTTTATTTGGAGCAAAATTAACTAAATAATGAAACTGTGGTATAGAAAATATATAAATATAGTAATTTAGTACTGTATTTGCCATGAAAACAGTGATGTTTCCTTTTGGAGTAGCGATAAAATTCCATTTGGAGCAGGTTTTGAATTAGCTTAATTTACCCTAGTTCCACAATTGTTTTGTAGAGCTAAATTACACTGCGTTAAAACAAAATTTCCTTTAGAAATATGCGGAAAAGTCGTGTATCAATGTAGCCCCATAGCTCAAATTAGCCCCACTTCCCCCTATATTACTAAATTTTCTTAGAGTGTATTTTTATCGATACTATTGAACTTGCATTGTCACTGTTCAAATCCTGTTTTAATCTAATTCAAGGATTCTATAGAAATCAATCAAAAAGCTATTGGGAAGCCCCTATAAGCTTGCAAATTCGTCTTGGAAAATGCGTGGGGAGAGGACCAAATGCAAAAAAGCAAAATACGGAAAGCCACTTAATCTCCCCGCCCGCTGGTAATATTATTTTTCTTCTGAGGACTCTCCCTGCCTTTCCCATTCTCCTTATAGGAAAATTTATTATTCGGCGCCGGTCTTCTCGTCCAACAAGGGGATTGGCCCTCCAGTATACGCATTGAGCATCTTTGTAGTTTATCTATGTGTCGTTGACCAGAATGCAAATGAGAATTTTAATTAGAAAATCCTATTTGTCTATTTGGGTGTTTCCTGTGTTAACACTGGTATTTTCAGCTGATGGAAAAGTATACACTACGGGTACATTAAATAGATGCCACAGAATTCGCTGAGATGGGGGTGAAAAACCCCATAAGGTGAAAAATTGCAGAGTGTAGCTCTACAAGAGCACAGAGGGAATATTTGAATGAGTTTTGAACAAAAAGTACTAAACAACCCCAAGACTGGACTTGTGGGTGGATATAGTGCGGA
Source organism: Phlebotomus papatasi (assembly GCF_024763615.1). Taxonomy (NCBI): domain Eukaryota; kingdom Metazoa; phylum Arthropoda; class Insecta; order Diptera; family Psychodidae; genus Phlebotomus; species Phlebotomus papatasi. Next base: position 60,796,886 of record NC_077222.1, read on the forward strand.
GAGTGGTATGGGATATCGAAGAGTATACAACAAAAGACTGTATGTCAGCATCCGCCCATTCGCCCAGATAGCAAAACTCTATATAAGGGTATAGGGAAAAAAAACCGTCCTATCCAACTCTTGAGGATTTCTCCATCGTCCCATGTTGTGTTCGGTCGAACATTGGGAATTGTTCCCTTCCTTCTAGTGTCCCATTTATTTTTTTTTCTTGAAGATGTCACAAAAAAGTTAAGGCATTTTACAGTGGGTATATATGGGCTTTTTCTCTCTTATCGGTTCACCTCCTTCCCAATAAAAATCACCCAATGCTCTTAGAAACACGAGCAAACCCCCGTTTTCTCATGAGTTTATCCGGAGTGAAAGACTCTGTAAGACACATTCCATATCATCCATTTGGAGCACCAACAACGTTCTTCATCGCTTGTCTCTACTCATCCCCCGCAATCCGGAATGCAAATCAACTTGAAAATTAAGTGCTAAGACAGGGCATGAAATTTTATCACATAAGTTGACTTTCGAATACGTGAAACTATTACAAAACCTTCGCACTGCTGATTATTAAATAATAATCTCACAGGGATTTATTTCTACATGAATTTGTAATCAATATTAAACAGTGAAACAACAGCGCGATATGAGAATTTTGTAGATGGGGTGTGTAGGTTGATGTGCGATGATACTTTTTCCACCCAGAATTGGGAGATGAAAATGAATAAATGAATTCAATTATTCTAGTACAGATACATATGATGGTCTATATTGCAGAGGGAATTATTGTTGTAATAATACCAAATGAAAGTAAATAGAGGTATATTGCAAAACATTTTAGTCACCAGGATATTCCTAAATAACAATTTCAAGAGTAATTTCAAGGTATATTTACAAAATGAAATACTCACACTGATCGATTAATTGGGCGGAAGTGGTTGAAATGTGAAAATCACCCAGAGAAGAGGAAGAGAGAAAATACAAGAGTTGCACTTCACTTAAAAAGATGCACAGAGAACAAACCACAGTGTATTCATAAGTTGTCACGATTCCCAAGGAAGCCACTACTGAAGCGACCGTCTGAGTACATTCGACTCATGATGTGTACTGGGAGGACGTGAGCCAGGAGCAGAAGCTCAGAGTTCCGTAATGGGAGCATTATTTACAGAGGCGCCACGGTGCGTCTCTCCAGAGGGTGCTGACGTTCACGGGGGTTGGGGAATATGCCTTTCATTCTGTGTGTGTATACAAGAAATGGAAGCCTGCGCACTAGATCTCGTTCACATGCTCCTCTCTATCGCAGCATCCGCGCCCCATTCTCACACCTCATGCTGCGTAAGGCACCCCCTCAGGCCCACCCATTCAATCCCCAACCCCGAGGGCGCAGCGTCATGTATACAAGCCACAAATAAACCGTGATCGGTGAGCAGTTTCGTGTATAGATGTACGGGGAGTTGTTTAGATCAAAATGATTATTGCTCCGAGGGTATTTCTATACCCATTGCAAACTCTTTGCGTCCTCCCTCTGTATTGCTCACCTAGGATTGCTTCCTTAGAGGCCTCCCGGAGACACATCAAACAGAAGCCAGTGATAAGTTTGTTTGACTTTGTGGAAGCTATGATTTTTTCATTGTAAATTTCGTTTGTTTGCAAACATAAATTAGATTTAAATAAAATATACACATTTTGTTCTAAAATAACACTAAAACAGTAATCCTGAGAATTAACTTCCATTAGGGTGGAGTAAATACTTTTGGGCACTTTAATATTTTATAATAATACACTCTTAGAAAAAATTAGTTAGGAGAAGCTCATATGCAGTTATTAGAACTATAAAATATAGTAAATATAGACCCAACTTCATATGTAGTTCGGGTAACTAAATGAAATAGTTGACCAGAATTAGTTGAATAACCCTACGTAACTCTTGCAAAAGTTGACAGAACTATATAAAAATATAGGCTTATGTATTTATATTGGTAGTTATGACTAAATGAAATTCGTTACTGATATTAGTTGCAATTATCAATTTCATTTAATTAACACAACCATGTAATATTTTGTGAAATCTATATGAAATAATTGCCATAACTTATCTACCTAAATATTGCCTTTCGTTCTTATTACTAATAAAATTGTTATGAAAAAAATATTTTATGATTATTGTAACCATTTTAAATTAATATGGCAATAATATCCCATTCTACTATTATACATTAGTAATCATGTCTAAACTTTTCTAAGAGTGTAATAATAATATGATTATTATTAATAATCATGTCCATAATAATTCTGAAACAACATATAATAGGAGTATACTGGAACTTATCCCAAACGAGATTCCTAAGCATGCATTACAAGGGGTAATTCATATTGAGAAACCCTCGTCAGTTGTCCGAGAAACGCTTCGCGAAACCCGAGAAACCCACTTTTTGCATCACGAAACCCGAGAAACCCAAGAATTGCATCACGAAACCCGAGAAACCCAATTTCTGCATCGCGAAACCCGAGAAAGCCGAGAAACCCTTGTCAGAAAAAATGGGAATGAGTTACCCCTTGATGCATTATTATCTTTACAAGTTCAATTTTTGTGAGTTCACTTCTCCGTGGCGTCAGGTTCAGTTAACTCTTTAAGGACGATTGGAACACCATCACCGCTGTCCCAAAAAAAATCATCTGGCTTTCTAAAGTTATGTCTTGCTCTAAGAAATCAGAAAAAATTACTTTTTCTGGCCCCCATTTTTTGAACTTTAGGTTAGACTCACTGTATATAATTCTATTCAAACCGATACGTGCCTGGCAAACCTAAACCTTAAAATCCCGAAAGGGCCATAATCTCGAAATCTGAATCTCGAACGGTCAAATTGGGTAAAACGGGTAAAACAGCTTTTGCTAGGTAAGTAAATAAGTAAATTTCGTAAATTTAGTAAGAAAAAAATTTGTACTGCTAAGTAAATTAACAATTAGTAAATTAGTGGGAGTAGCTATTATAAATTATAACTCTTATCAAATCCGGATTTTAGTTTTCAGAATCTTGGCGTTTGGGATTATAGTTTTCGGGATTTTGACCAAGAGTCAATTCAAACACTTTTACTGCTAGAATAGTTCCTGATAACATAATGGGTTTTAGAGTTCGAGAAGACTTCCTGAAAATTTTTGTGTTTTGCATTGAAAAATTAGGGTATTTTTGCAAAAAATCGGACAGTACTTAGAGTCGGACATACCGATAGTCTGAGTATAAAAGAGGGCTTCACACACAAATAAATATAAATTTTAGCTTTTTTTAAGTATTCACCGGTATTCACTTTTGCAAAAATTACCATAATCACTGTTATAAAAGTATCCAGCACTCTCCGTTACTTTGCTATAAAAAGAGTTTTAAATAAATAAATAAATTCGAAATGACTGATTTTGTTTCAAAATTTTGTTAGGTTTTAGAAAGGCCTACGATAGGACTTATACATTCTAAAAGACTAAAAAATCTTGCAAAGAAATTCGGAATAGAATTAAATGAAACATTCTCAGCTAAAATAATTTAATATTTCAAAAATCCGCCGTTACCAAAATGTTCTATATAGTAAAAGAATTTAAAACTATCATTTTGTTTATCCACCATCGACTGATGTTTATTTTTTAATGTTTTACAATTAGAAATAAAACAATATACAGTAGTCTTGTAGTTCCACACTACAAAGTTTTGAAAATCAGAAAATATAATGATCACTAATATATTCCGTCATAAAATAATAAGAGATTAAAGTATCGCTTTCAAATTAGTTTATTTTCAAAAATTATGAGTTATACAAAGTTACAATGTTAGATGAGACCTAGTTAAAAGGCGTAAAAGACAAATTGTTTGCATATGTTTTCATAAATCGAGATAGATCATATTACAGCGGGAAGAACTCGATTTTGGTGACTAATGTCCAACGCACAACAACTTTTGTTTGTAAACATGTTTTCAAAATTCCCTATAAGAGAGAAAGAGATGACTAGATCTCTGTTTCATTCACTCTCATTGAAATGCCAAAAACATGTTTACAAAACAAAATTTATTGTGTGCTGGACATAATAATCTTTCAAATCGGATGTTTAATTGAGTTCGTGTACACGATAGAAGACCGTTCTCGTGAAACACGATAGAAGACCGTTCTCGTGAACTGTAAAATTGCAGTAGTTGTGATTATAAAAAAATAACAACTAAACAGTACTATTAATTACTTTGATATATTCTGTTGTTCAAATTACTTGTATCTTGAGAACAGGAGTTATCTAAATCGATTTAGAAACACGCCTCAGATACAAACTTTATTTGTCAATACTCCTAACACTATAATTAAAGAAATAAATTTTTTTATATATATTTCCTATTTCTCCGTTTACCGCTTTGGATTATTTTATAGCTTGATTCTTTAGAGATCGATAACCAATTACACTCTTTCGTCTGCAGAAAATGTTAAATTTCAATTCCTTTGCGAAATTGATCAGATATAGTACATTGCTCTCCCTAAGCAGCCAGATAAGTGAGTTTGGGCAATAAAAAAGGGGATATCTCACATGAGGAAAAACAGACATCGAAATACAAGACGCAGAAAAAAACTCCATAATAAAATAGATCCATCATCCTCCTAAATGGAATATACAGCATCCTCAGGAGCTTTTTACATCTTACAGACAGCCCCGGGGAGAATGTCAAGGCAAATGCAATAAAAAAAGGGAGCTTCATATCCAAGAATTGGGTGAGAAGAGATAAACTGAAAAGCATCGTGATCTGAGAGACGAAAAAAAAACTAACTTATACTTGGTCTTGTGTCTTTTTGGTCTCATTTCGCATCATTTCACCCTCAACAACTCATATAAATGAGCCGCCTCTGCCCACTTCTATCTTCCTCATTCACCACCAAAAGTGGTACTATAAGTCTCTCCGGGAAAAGTAATGGACATGGAGCTACATTTCGACGCCTTTCTACCCCATTCCATCCGATAAACATATCCAAGTATTTTCTGTGGATACACACTTCGAAAAAGGGTGATTTGTAAGCCTCAAATATCCTTTCCAATCCATCCCATTTACCAAGAATGTGCAAAATTTCATGAAAATTATATCAGTTGCAACATTTCATTAACATTTTCTTGGATGTTATTTCAACATTTTACGTTATGAAGAAATCTTGTAAAGCGGATAAATATTAAAATTCACTTTTAATTCAGTATTATGTGTTAAAATTTGGTTAATTCTAATTTCGTTAGGTATTTCTTTCATTCTTTCCATTTTCAAATGATATTTGATATGAATAAGGAAGTTAATAATTTTATAAAAATTCTAAACATTTGAAAGACACCCAAGAAGCATTTCATGACCAGAGGCAAGAAATTAGATCATGATGATTAATTTTGTGCCATTTAAATACTTTTCATGTTACGTCAGCAAAATAACTGAAATGTTGCTAGCAGGCCAACAATGAGAATTAATGAAAGTTTAGTGACGAAATTCTGACGTTATTGTGACCTTTACTTATGTAGTGTATGTGCAATGTACTGTACGCTCTTAACACACTTACGGATTTTGGCTAATCCGTCTCTCAGCTTGAGCCGAGAAACGGCTTAGTGAGTGGGAAATTGATGTAAATTTAATCAAAGCATTACATAGATTATAATTACGTTAGTCCGTCTCTCGGCTTATGTCATAAGCATGTTTAGGGCATTACAGCCATCAGGATGAGAGACAAAGAGTGATCATTGAATTTTAAACACAGAAAAAATATTTCCTTTAAGGTTATCTTTATTCTTTGTCTTTTTCACGTTTTAACTCGTTTCTGTAAGCAGTTTTTCACTGTTCGGAAGGTCGTAAGCAACACAAAGATGACTATAGGATGCCAGGGTGTATCGTTATAAAAAATAAAATAAACGAAAACCGAAATGACTTCAAATTAAATATCGTGAGGAAACAATTTTTTGGTAAGTGCAATTACGAAAATATTACCTTATCTTCCTTTCACTTTTCTGCGAAAAATTCAGAATCGCGACTCTAATTTCATTCCGGCTACCTTTAGTGTGTGTTGTATCAAATTACTTAATTTTTAAAATATACTTCATTTAGAAAAAAATCTTAAGTAAATTCGTTAATCAGCTATGTCATTTTTGATTAGCAAAATGTAAGAATTGATAAAGTTTCTTGTAAAATTTAAGAGAAAAATTGAGTTTTTACTTCGGAAACCTCTCATATATTGTAGATTAAATAAATTTTCTTAGGAAAAGTTTCATAAAATTTATATTGAACAAGTCCTAAATTTTCATTTCTAGTGCTGTAGTTTTTAGAAAGAATTATACCAAACAACGAGTTAATTAAACACCAACCTCAGATATAACGTAAAAATTACTTGGATGGGGTTACCTCAAAGTAAATATTACTTACTTACCTTTTTGGGTGGCTGAGACATTCCCTGTCCTTTCAGGTTAATTGTTTAATAACTTTCTGGGAATTCTTTCAGCTGGCATTCGTCAAAGTAAATTTGGTCGGTTGGATCAGCAACTACAAACCGCATTTGTTTTGTGTCTGCATTTGTTGCAAACGCCAAGCAGCGATATTTACGATTCACGCAAGCACAAAGAAAATGCAGTTAGAACAGTACACTCAGTCCCGGGATTATGCACATTTTCGGGACCGAAAAAAAAACGCGCGAAATGGCATTATGCATCGAGCAATTTGCATACCCACAGGGGCTTTCTTTTGAATAAATCGGCCGTAGAGCGAAATTCGCGCGGAGTAAAAGTAGTTCAAACAAAAAGATTCAACTGTTTAATAAAAATGCATTAACAAACAGTACTTTTTGGCTAGAGTTCTTCAATAAATGGTTAGAATATTAAAAAAAAACTACGTTAATAAAAGAAAATAAAGTCTTATTCTGAGAAAGTAGCAAATTTTTTTCAAATTTCCCGCGTCGCACAAAGTATACATTCAGGCGTATTTCAAAAATGATTTCATAAATTGACTCCCAATGGTAGGCAAACTTACATAAGTGTATGTGCATAATTCAGTCAGGTGCATAATCTCGAAGGACTTAATGCCGGGACTAAGTGTATTTACAACGCACGCAGACACAAAGAAAATGCAGTTAGAACAGTAGCTCATCCAACACACGTATTGTAATGTAAAATTTACGTTTTCTTTACGTCAAGTCTTTAATTTGGTCAGAAAATGTTTTTTGGGGTTTAGAGAGGAAAGCGTGTTACATTCGGACGACGCAAGTTTCGGACAATTGTTTTTTATTTCTAGGGTTCTAAGTGGATTGCACCCATATGTCTTATCTGGAAATTTGAGGCATTGAACTAGCTATTACAACATAATATAATGAGCAAAGTTCATTTGACACATTAATAAAAATATTTATTCGAAGCTTGAGTCATCCGAAGGTAGCGCGCTTTTCTCCTACTTAACGTCAAATATCCTTTATATTTCATCAGAAATAAAGATGATTTCATTCTAAAGGAAATTATTACATTCCAAATATAAAATTTATTTACAGAATTTATTGATATTTTTTTAGATCCTTTTTTTCTAGTGGTAGTTTTCAAATGAGATTCTATACTATGGTTATAGGGATTCACATCAATTACTCTCATTATCTTTTATCCTTTCCCCGGGTGGTTCTTATCCAATGAAGGAGCTTTTGTGCAGAGTATTATACACACTGGAGACACCGTAATTAATATTATTGAATTAATTATGCAGGTATATGTGTACATCTTGTTGACTCCCTTGCCTTTGTGACTATAACCATACTATATAAATGAATCTCATGTTAATTGCATAAATAATGTAAAAACGGAGATAAAATAAATGAAGATGTTTCCCTTGAAAAATTACACCAACTTTTGTGATATATAAGCGCTGAAATATTAATGCTTTTTCCTTTCACGGGAAAAGTGTCAACACTCTCCTCGTCACAAATTTTCCATGTACTTCCTGAGCACGACACTTACAGCAATGAACAGAAGCTCGAACAAAATGACTGTGATCTATCTTCTTCTCTCAGATTTACCGTATCACTCCTCGGATTTCTGTCCCACAGTCCATCCGTCTCCATAATCTGCAACGGAAATTAATCATATCATGTGTCGTCCATGCACAGAAGTAGACATTCTAATTTTCTTACTTTGCGAACCACTTCCTCAAATGCTGATTTTACTCCCTCACTCGTTTTTGCTGATGTCTCCACAAAGAGGGTCCTGTGCTTCTTGGCAAATTTAAATCCATCATCCCGACTCATTTCTCGATTTGGTTGATCTATTTTATTGCCCACAACCATCTTGGCCATACTGGGACGAGTACCATAGATTTCCAGCTCATTGAGCCACAAATCCAATTTCTGGAAGGTATTTTTCTTTGTTACATCGTACACAAGAATTGCTCCTTGGGCGTCTCTGTAGTAACTGGGTGTTAATGTGCGAAATCTGGACAATGAAAATTAATGATGCCAAATTCAGTCAGGGACTACATAAGGACCTATGTTTCCAGACAAATCACGTACAGTGAGGATTTTCTTTGCTCGAACTAGACACTGATGACTTACCTCTCCTGACCAGCTGTATCCCAAATGGCCAATTTAACATTCACTCCATCTATGTTAACTATCTTTGTTTTGAAGTCTACACCTATTGTTATGGACTGGTCAGCATCAAAATTATCCTCCACGAACCGGAGCATTAAACTAAAAAAAAAATTGATTACGCATAAATTAGTAATAATTTGCGTCTTAATATTGAGCGAAAAATTTGCCTGGAAAAATAATTGATTTGAGTTGTAATATTACCTTGACTTTCCTACACCACTCTCACCAATAATAAGTATTTTAAACGTAGCTAGAATATCATCACCCATTTTTGATAATTTTTTTTTTTTGTAAAGGGATTCAAGTGTAACCAATAATCTTTTACAATTAAAACGACTTTTTTCACAATGTTTATAAAATTCAGCTATTGTCAGAATATGTAACTGACGTCAGCCAACAGCTGCCTTGTGCGATTAACCCCGAGAAATCTCGAAAAAGCATGTTCGAACATGAATGATATCACTGAAAAATTCCCGCCAAAACTTCGCCCAAAGAGAATTGATGCCATGCTGCAACGAAGAAACATAAATAAAACACTCATGAAACATTGAAAAACTTTGTTCAATTTAAAAAATAATAATAGTAGGGGAAAGTGCCCATGCTTGATACTGTAAAATGATTTTCAAGGTTTGTGATTATTTTCTGATTACCACACAAACCGAAGCGATTCTTCCACTATGACAAAAAAATGTCTCACTTATTAGGTTCATAATCCCACCTCAAATAGTTCCTGAGAAACCTTAGATTTTTCTCAAGAAGAAAATGGAAATTCAGTGGCGATTTTTATACAAGTTGGGTCCATGGCCTTCCTGTATAATAATTGATTCGACAATTCGCAGGCCCATTTTCACTGTAAAAAATTCACCGGATACAAAAAATTGCACATCAATATTTAGACGGAACTCTAATCCTAATCTATTTGCTTAAATCGTTTGTAAGACTGGTTATTAGTTTTAAAATCACTTTTATGTAATTTTTCTAAGCCATGTTTTTATGACATTAGGGCGCTAGCGAAAACCATTTTTTCACTTTGAGTCCATGAAAATGTCACTCTGCAACCTTAAAATTCAGGCAACAGGGTTGAAGGCTATGTCAATTATCGATAAAATTGGCGGATTACAATAGGTGTAATTATGAAAGAATCACATCTAATGATAGAGTTGCCACATTAAAATTATCATTCATGGACCCTTCTTAAAATATAGGATGGACACAAGTAGAATTTATGAATTTGTTACCACCCTCAAAAACAGTGTCCCCAAGTATAAAAATATTTTTACATAAATATTAATACTGATGACCCCTCTATGTGCCTATGATAGTAGTTTTCCTGAACAGCGACATTAATTAAGAAATACTTATGAAATATCATGTATCGAAATTACAGTTTTGGACCCATTTTTGATTTTTGCTTCCTGAAACTAGGAAAAAAGAGCTGGGATCCTAATTTTTTTTAGGAATTGTGAGTCTTAGGACCAGCTATTAAAATATATTACTATGAGTCACAATTATTGATTAACCTAGGAAAAAAATAGTTATTATCAAGCTGGGATCGTATCAAGCATGGGCACTTCCCCCTACAATAGTTTTTTGACTTTACCTCTTCAATTTTGAGATAAACCTTGAGTCCATATAATCATATAAGTGCTTAATATTATTCTTACCTACTATTACTAACTTATTACATACACAGAAAAAAATATTTCACAAAATTGTTCGTAAATGTTTGTGAATTCCTTATATGGAGAGTTACAAAATGCTGGAAAATTGTATAAACCACAGAAAAGTTCGTAAAATTTTGTGATTTTTCACAAACATTGTTCGTATCATCATCAATTGACATGCATTTTTTTCTTGTACAAACATTTGTTCATTAAATGTTTGTAAACATACAGAAAATGTTTGAATTAATTTGTCATTTTACATTTTCTGTATGTTTACAAACATTTATGAATAAATGTTTGTAAAAGTACAAACAATGCTAGTCAAGCGGATGTTACGAACAATGTTTGTGAAAAAAGTACAAACTTTTTTTGTGGGTTATACGATTTACGGGCATTTCGTAAGTCCCAACTTTTAATAATTCACAAACATTTACGAATAAATTTACGAAATATTTTTTTTCTGTGTACTTACTCTGACCTAATAATGACTCATTCTGTGAAATCAAAAGTGGTAAAAATGCTCCCAATTAGAATATTAAAATGTGTAGTTTCATTACAGCCCCATTTTGTACTTGAGAACGTGCTTGAGAGTATACTTGCTCAGGGATATGAATTTATAAATAAATAATAATAATATATAGTTTTTTTCGTCACAATTTAGTCAAAAATATTAATCAAAATACAGATAGAAAACCTTTTAAAATAACTAAAATAAAATAAAAATTTAAATAATAGGATTACAAAAATTATACTTTAGTAGAGTAATAATTATAACGTATATACTTACATAATCCACATAATATTTAAAATATTATTTTCTACTTTTCGTAATCTGACTATCAGGCAACCCTGTATCAGCTAGCCCTGTAGGCTTAGGATCGTGACTAACTTAGACATTGTGATATCTTTAAAAGCTTAATGATTTTAATTTTTACAGTTAAAGTAAATGTTATTACATTTCACGTTTAAAGATAATTTTGCATTTTAAAATTGAAGATATTAAAATGCTCAGAGAATTTGGGTCCGATGTTCAAGGAGATCACCGCGGGCCTAAATAAACAAAGGAATATTTAGTCATTTTGCTACTCTAAGTTTGTGCACGTTTTGTGTGACGGTATAAGTCTTATTGGAATATCCACTCCCTCTCACCAAATTGTTTGCGTGCCCAAAGCCTTATAGATCCTTCGGCGGCACCATTTGAAATAAAATATTGGAGAGAGCCCAATAGTTGTTTTGGCAGCAAAAAAACTTATTTCAATCAAATTCCATAATTACATAAATGTATCGAGCTTTTGAAATCTTGCTTAATCCTTTAAGGACGAGAGGGTCAAAAATTGGGACTGGGAAAAACAGTCGAGACAGGAACCAACACAAAGAAAAGTCGATAATGCAGAAGCACATGAGAAAAGTAAAGTACTAAAAAAACATGTTCATTTTTCATTGGTGTCACAAAATATTTAGCTCATCTTAAAAATATTTTTATCCAAAAAAGAGCCTTTATTGGCTTCAGAGATCTTGTTGAATCATATGAATTTATTAAAGAGCCCATAATCTTTCAATTTGGATTAAAAATGGATTTGTGGCGATTTTTTTAAGCAAACGTTGCACTAACTTTAAAATTAAGAAAAACCAAGATGTTTTTTGGCAGAACTTTGAGGAAGCTTTCGGTAATCTTTTCTCAAAATAATCTTATAATTTCGCCTTAGAAAAGTTTTTGGGCAATCCCCCAAGTTTTTCACGTGTGTCCTTCTCTTCTAAAAAAACGGTTTAGCATTCAATTTTCGGTGAATTCTTGAAATAAACCTTGGCTGAAAAGCATTTGAGACTCGTAAGGAGCATTGTCATTTAATTGATCAATCTCCCGGTATTTTCTTAAAAAAACTGTTTTCTTGATGTGTTGTAGTAAATTTTCATCTTACGAAATCCATACCTATCGCAATTGAAGGAGCGAAAGAGGGGCTTATCTTGAATCATGGCTTCCACTATTCCTCAAGTCCAACATCACAATCATAATGTTTAAGGCTAACTTTTGCATAGAGGATATATACTGTCCTATTTTCTTTCTAAATAAATTGAAATTGAAAATAATTAAGTGGATTATGTTTAAATTTGGTATTCTCCTAATTAAAATTCGTATTTTTTATACAATTTCCACCAAGAAAAGACCATTTGAAAATGTTTTAAACTTTATAGAAATTTATGTGGAAACATTCTCGTTTTTACTTAATAATTCTAAGATCATAAAAAGCGAAATTAATATGGATTAGGGGAAACTGGGGCACCACCAAACACGGGGTACCACCAAACACTGTGATTTTTTAATCAGATATTCGACTTCTAAGGACAAGACCTATAGGAATTTATAGGTACTATAGGGATGCTTGTCTACTGAAGAAATGGTTGAGATCAGGGGGGTGACATTAGTTCTGAAAAATGCGACCGGTTTTAGTGTAAATTTCTCCCTGTTTTCGTACACATTTCACAAGATATCTCCAAAACTACGCAGGTTGCCAATTTGTAGTTTTCGGTTGCCTCTTCGTTATTAAATTGGCTTTTATTTTGTATTTGTATTTTTTGCTAATTCATTCCACACTGATAGAAAACAGCTAATAAACCCAAGAGTTTTTTCGGCACGCTAGAAACATATGGGAAGCATAGGAAATGTCATGCCCGTGGTTGAGATAGTCCAAGTAGTTAAGAAATAAAAATTAGTGTTTGGTGCTACCCCGTGTTTGGTGGTGCCCCAGTTTCCCCTAATAGCGAATTTTAAATAAAAAGCCCAGTAGATAACTTTCGAAGATAATTTTAAAGCATAATTGAAGCTTTCTAGTCTAATTTCCTTAAAAAAAACGAGTTTATCAGGTATCTGTACTACTTAAAATTAAGGCAAAAATGCAATTTCTTCAAAGGAAAGCTGTACAGATACATAAGAACATTTTTGTAGATTTATCTAAATCCGAACAATTCTTAAAATTGGTGAAGAAATGGATAAAAGAAAACAATTCAATTGTGATTTTCTTCTCTAAGTTTAAAGGTTTTTGGTGTCCTATTGAAGGATTTTATTTACTTTGTCGATTAAATTGCATTAATTTTTTTTTTGTTTGGAAGACCTTCATTTTTCTCTACCCCTTACCTTCTCATTATTAACAAGAATATTTCTTAAAACATTACTTATGGTGCTATTCCAATGATAAAGTGACCATGTTTTTTTTTTAGCACATTACTGTTCTCAAGTACTAAAAAATACAATGTCTGTTCCCATACGTCATTTCAAGGAAAATAATGAGTAGAGAATATTAATGCTGCTCGCCATCTTTTCACCACTGAGCATTCACGGGAAAACTCATGGAAAACCTTGGAAAACCCGCGGTTGAGAATAAAGTTGCCAACTCCCGACCATCCATAAGCTTTCACCCGGTCACAATGCCATCTGACATTAATTGAAAATAACATGTGGGAACAGTCATGGTCTTTTTAGTACTTGAGAACAGTAATGTGCTAAAAAAAACATGCTCATTTTTTCATTGGAATAGCACCATTACTCCCCAAATTTTCCTCAAACGTAAGCTTTTTTTTTAAGTGAGGGAGTATCAATGCCCAACTTACTATAATAAAATAGTTATTCCAGCTGAAACAATAATAAAACACAATACGTATGTAGATCTCATTTGAGGAATTTTTATTGAGTATTTTAAATAAATTTGGCTGTTAATTTAATATCTTGCTAAGAAATATTTACAATATCATTTTTTATATATTCACTAAACTAGTAAAGTACACGTTCTCTCTACTTCAATCACCTACAATTAAGGCAAAATATTGTATAATCTGGACACATCTAAAGTTTCAAAGATTCCTAATGCTTTTAGTTATTTTCATTGAAATATTTTGAGATGAACTTTCTTGCAATTATCTTCAAATTCTTCTTCAATAATATATTTCTTTTTTTTTGTTGTATAATTGATGCATTTCTGTAATAGGCCTATTAGAACAATTTAATTGTTTCTTCACATTACTTTTCTTTATGAGTTCCATAATATCGTATAGAATTTAATATTCGATGCTGTAGTTGTTTTTTCTCCATAGAATATTTTAAAAATCTGTCAAAGACTTTTAGTGAAATTTGTCTTTCGAAAAAACATGTCTAACTATTAGCAAAAATTCTCTTCAATGTTTGATTAAAATTGGTAAGAGACTAAACTCTATTGGTAATTTCACTATATCATCGTACCATTTCAAATGTAATTTTCAATGGAAAAAATGTAGAAATTTAGAATTGTTGAATGTGAGTTGGATGATGAAAATTGATCTAACTATAAATTTTTCTAAAATGTTCCAGATCTCATAATAACGATACTCTAAAAATTTTTCATCAACGGTGATTTTTTTCGTTTGTCATGACCGAACTGTAATATTCCTCCACCAAACGTTTCGCCACGTGTAGCTTCTTGCTCTTGGTCATCAGCACCATTTCTTTAGGTTTTTTTTTTA